>NW_026652292.1:3290785-3604910 GCF_009828535.3 Hylobates moloch | reverse complement strand
GACCATCCTGGCTAACACGGTGAAATCCCATCTCTACTAAAAATGCAAAAAAAAAAATTAAAAAAAATTAGCCAGGTGTGGTGGTGGGCACCTGTAGTCCCAGCTACTCTGGAGGCTGAGGCAGGAGAAGCAGGAGAGTGGTGGGCACCTGTAGTCCCAGCTACTCTGGAGGCTGAGGCAGGAGAAGCAGGAGAATGGTGTGAACCCGGGAGGCAGAGCTTGCAGTGAGCCGAGACAGTGCCACTACACTCCAGCCTGGGCGACAGAGTGAGACTCTGCCCCCCTCCCAAAAAAAAAAAAAAAAAAAAAAAAAAAAAAATTGTGGTTTGCTGTGTTCCAGGCACTGTCTTAGGTGCTATGGATATAGCAGTCAATTATAATCAATGTGTTAGGCTTCTGCTTCCACTTGCAATGTAGAAAGGAGTAAAGAGTTCTGCCTCTAACTTAATAAGAGGAAGAAGTCAGGTGATCTATGCAGTCATATTTTTATCCAGGCCACAAGAGAGCTGATGTAACCAAGCAACCAAGGAAACAGAATACCAAAGAGAAATAAATCCCTCCAAGTAGAGGCAAGCAAATGAACACTTGCACCAGGAAAGGGTGCAGGAGAAATAAGTGGCCCTATTATAAGTAGATGTCAAAAAATTAGATAGCTTAAGAAAAATTCCTACAGATCTGGTGATGGACACTATGTTAGTTTGGAATAGCTGTGGGCATCAGAAACAGGCAGAGTTCATACTCACATGTAACCATATTTCCCTGGGCTTTCATCATGGGCTCATAAGAAAAGTTAGGGGAAGGAGAGAATTGAGCGAGCAGTACAGACTTGCAGGAATTACGGGAGGCTCCTGGAGGATGAGCACAGAACTTAACAGGCTTCCCCAGATGTTTTCTGCTACAAAGCAAGACTTAAGTCACTAAGGTTGCACCAAACCCTCCTGCTTCCAGGACATGAACAAAGGTCCACTTTTCCTTGTGGAAGGTATAAGCAAATATACCAGAGCAAAGAAGGAGCAATAATCAGTCTTGGGCCCTGCATCCTACACCAATACCAAGCACAGGACTACTACTGTTGGCAGGAGAAGCAGAAAACTCTTTCCCAAGACCAAGTGGAGGCACAAGTAAGACATTAACTTCCATGGGAAACAGGTACAGCTGTGCTGAAAAAGCCACTCTCCACCCCTACCAAGGCTCAAGTGCGTGAGGCCCACCTAAAACAGAAGCTGGACTCAGCCAAGAGATACTCACTCCTGTCCCCATCATAAGCCTAACACCAAGTATCAGTCAAGAGCTGTTTGCCACTTTGAGAGGGGTGAGAACATGGATAGACCCCCACTCTCCACCCCACAGCAATGAAGTCCAGGACTATCTGGGAGCTAAGAGAGGAATCACCTAATCTTCCACTGTAAGCTCAAAGTAAGTACAACCTACTGCCAGTAGAATTCAAAACCTATGAGGCAACAAAGACAATGATAACCACAACAAAACTTCACTCAGCTCAACTCCTGATGGATTGACTCAGCATCTTACACTGAGCCTGCCAGAAGAGACCTGCTTGTTCCCAGCTACATATGAGTGACCACAGTCTCCATTCTTTCTTTGTTTAAACACAACATCTGTCACTGAATAATATATATATAATTATATATATTAATTATATACAATATTATATATATTATTTATGGCCTATCTATCTATCTATCTATGGCTTATATAAAGGGAAGAAAGCAAGCCATGGTCCAGAGATAAAGCAATTTAGAAACCAGAGTCAAACATAATAGGAGTAAAAACTATCATGCAGAGATGTTAAAATAACCATAAATATTTTTAAAAATCCAGGAAGAAGGTGGACAACATCTATAAGGAGATGGAAAATTTTACAGAGATAGAAACAATACAAATATGTAAATCAACATACTATAAATAAAAAAAAATTAGAGGTAAAGAGATTATTTGATGGCTTTATTAGTACATTAGGAACAACTTACGAAGATAAATATAGGTTAAAAGAAATTATACAAACCAATAGAGAAAAGAGAAAAAGAAAAGGTTAAAAAGAAGCCTAATACAATAAACTGTCAGACAATTTTAGCAGTCTAAAAGATGACAACTAAAAATGCAGAATGAGAAAAAGGAATGAAATAGGAGTGATAGTGACCAAGAATTTTCCAAAATTAATGAAAGACATCAAACTACAAACCCAGGAAGCTCAGAGAACTCCAAGCAGGATTAAATAGAATTATTTTAGAAAGCACTTAGACACCACCTGATCTACTGAAATCCAAAAACAAAGAAAAATAAAAAATGATGAAGACAGAAAGAAAACATATTACACAGAATAACAAAGACATACAGAGCAACACAGTTTTCATCAGAAAATGCAAGATAAAAAAGAGGCAATAGAATGGCATCTTTAAAGTACTAAAAGACTTTTGAAAAAAAATAGATTTACTTACCCAGAGAAAAATATCTTTTACAAATTAAGATTAAAAAATAAAATGGAAACCAAGAGAATTCAAGGCTGGCAGATATGTATCATAAGAAATGATAAAGATAGTTCATCAGGCAGAAAAATATTGACACCAGATATGAATTCAAAACTCTGGAAAAAAATCACTAAAAATGCTAAATATGAATGTCAATGTACAATACATATTTTTTCGGAGATAATTTACTTTATACAGTAAAAATATTAATTACATATTATAGATTTAAAGCATAAATAAAACTATGACAAAATTGTACAAAGTATAGGAGTTAAGAATTGGAAGTATACCATTATAAGATTCTTACACTCGCTCTCTCTATATATATAGTTAAACCATACATATATATATATGTGTATGTGTGTGTGCGTGAGTGCATGTGTGTGTGTGCATGTGTATTTGTGTATATATATATATATATACATATACATATATGGTTGAAATATGATTTAGAGCAGATTGTTATAACTCAAATATGTGTTTTATAAATTATATGGCAGGCTGGGTGTGGTGGCTCGTGCCTGTAATCCCAGCACTTTGGGAGGTGGAGGCGGGCAGATAACCTGAGGTCAGGAGTTTGAGACCAGCCTAGCCAACACAGCGAAACCCTGTCAGTACTAAAAATATAAAAATTAGCAGGGCATGGTGGCACATGCCTGTAATTCCAGCTACTTGGGAGGCTGAGGTAGGAGAATAGCTTGAACCTGGGAGGCAGAGGTTGCAGTGAGCTGAGATTGTGCCACTGCACTCCAGCCTAGGAGACAGGGTGAGACCCCATCTCAAAAAATAAAAATAAAAAAATAAAAATTTATGGGGCAACCAGTAAAATAAAAAGAAAGTTATAAATAATGAGCTAGTAAGCCAATAGTAAACATTAAAATAGAATAAGAAGAGAATGGACCAGTAAGCAGGAAGCCAGGAGATAAGGCAAAGGCCTAGCATAGCTATGAGGACAGGAGCAGAGAGAGGGACAAGGGAGATATGCATGTGAGCCTCCTGCAAGCGTGCCTAGGATGGGAGGCTGAGCAAGATTCGCTGGCCTTCAAGCTGCTACTGGGACTGCAGCATTGGTCCAATTTGTGGAGGAGCAAACAGTGTATCTGAGCTCTAGCCCTAATGTCTGGCACAGGGACCGAGATGCAGTCTTCATGGAGAGTATCAGCTGAGCACAGCAGGATGCCTGGGCATGAGTGTCCAGGATGGCTGGCTAAAGGTACAGAGCAGCTCAACTGCATGTCTCTAAAGAAGTGTTTGGGAATATCTTGGTAGAACGATTACTATTGTTACAACTTGGATTCAGGAGGCAAATACAACCTTAGCTTTCACATCCAATCAATCACTTAAATCATACCCTTCAGTTGAAATTGTCCAAGATCCTAGAGAATTTACAAAGTCAAGTCCAGAAGCAGGCCGCTTTTATGTCTACAGTCAAGCAGAGGTAGCACTGGAATCTGATCTGTACGCATCACCTTTGCTTCAAGTGACCAGGCCCCATTGTTGTAACAATGTTAGGCTGTGCCATCTGAAAGGCAGGTGGTCTGCTCCTAAGCCTGGCTCACTGGTCCAGGTTGCTGCTCAAGCCATCCAGTTTCTTTGATGTGGGGATGCTCCCTTTTATCTGCCCTCAGTGTGGGGCTCTGCTTTCACCACCCCTTTACTCCATTGGTGAGGAAGGAATTTCCACCCTTTAGTTATGGAGATGGTAGAATACATGACTGGACAAGTGAGGTAGACCACACTTCAGTAGTTACATATGCTCACAGTCTGAGGGAGGAGGACATCACACACCAGATGGGGCCACATGGAGACTGCATGTGGGAACAGAGTGAACAAACAGCATCTGTGGGAAGCTTTAAGAACGTGGAGTGGCCCCTGGTTCTTATGTGTCTTAGTCCATTTGGCCAGTGGTAACAAAATGCCATAAACTGGGTGGCTTGTAAACAACAAACATTTGTTTCTCACAGTTCTGCGGGCTGCAAATTTCAAGATCCAGGCACTGGCAGATTCAATGTCTGGCAAGGGCACTCTTCCTGGTGGACAGATGGTGCCTTCTCACTGTGTTCACCTGTGGTGGAAGGGGCTCTCTTAGCTCTCTGGGGCCTCTTTTCTAAGAGATCTAATGTCATTAAAAAAATTGAGAACATGACATTTATTGAAAGGAAATTCCCAATAAATTTGTACATTTCTTGAGACAAAGCACTTTGAAATCATTCCCTCCACCCATAATAAAATAAAACTCAAAGGGGATATCAAATGGATGCTTTCTTTTATAATGAACTAGACAATGACCTAATTTTTACTGTTTTCTATTGTCGGAAAATTGAATTGCATGAGGTCCCTGTCCACTTCATCACCTACCAAGGCCGATCCTCCTAACACCATCAACTTGTGGGTGAGGATTTCAACACGTGAAGTTGGGGAGACACACACATTCAGACCATCACACTGGAGGAGGATGTCATTGGCTTGTTGGAATCATTCTGTGGGTGGGCAGGAATGTGAGACCCACCACTCAAAGATAAACAGGAATGTACCTGGTTCCCTTGATAAGGAGGGTTGTTGGGCCAGAAGACTTTATCTACTGAAGCAGATGGGGAAGATAACTTGTGGTTAGAAATAGTGATATCAGTTGTATCAGGTTTCAAGGTGGCTCATAATATTGGCCTTTAATTTTAAGCCTCACACTACAGGCTCCCAAGGTTTCAGGAGTCACAGCCCACCCCAGGGACGTTGAGTTAGGAGTAAGTCTTACATTTGCCATCTTAGTGACACAGAGTTAGCATCTCCCTTCCTTCTCTTTTTCTTTTTCTTTTTTTTTTTCCTTTGGAGTCTCGCTTTGTCGCCCAGGCTGGAGTGCAGTGGCGCGATCTCGGCTCACTGCAAGCTCTGCCTCCTGGGTTCACTCCATTCTCCTGCCTCAGCCTCCTGAGTAGCTGGGACTACAGGCGCCTGCCACCACGCCCGGCTAATTTTTTGTACTTTTTAGTAGAGACGGTGTTTCACCGTATTAGCCAGGATGGTCTCGATCTCCTGATCTCATGATACGCCTGCCTCGACCTCCCAAAGTGCTGGGATTACAGGCGTGAGCCACCGCGCCTGGCCAGCCTCCCTTCCTTCTCTTTGGCAATTACAACTTAAGCCTTGGGCAGAGATTCTTCTAAAATTTAAAAACCCACAAATTCTGATGATATTCTCTTCCTTAAATCATGTGACTCTGTCTGTTATTCTCAGTAACTTCAGGGAGCCCTCCACTCATCCTTCTTGCCTCACCATCATCAACCCCCTCATCTGAAAAGCCCTCAAGTGATATCAACAGGTCCATACCTCTCCTCTGATATTGCCAGATTCAAAGACTAAATGAGGATTTCTGGCATCTCTCACTAGAGAAGAGAAATAATAAAAATGTAACCACAGCAGGTCATCTCGTTACAAAAGATTCCCACTTACTAATGAATAAATACTATCATAAAGAGAGGGGGTGGCTGGGCACAGTGGCTCACACCTGTAATCTCAGCATTTTGGGAGGCTGAGGATCACGAGGTTAGGAGTTCGAGACCAGCCTGGCCAATATGGTGAAACCCCATCTCTACTAAAAATACAAAAATTAGCCGAGCATGGTGGCATGTGCCTGTAGTCCCAGCTACTTGGGAGTCTGAGGCAGAAGAATCACTTGAACCTGGGGAGGTTGCAGTACTGCATTACTGCACTCCAGCGTGGGCAACAGAACCAGACTCCATCTCCCCACAAAAAAAAAAAAAAGGAGAAGGCATTTGCAATATCATCTGCTATTAAAAGTTAAAGCCCCTGCAAGTTTTTTATTTTTCTACTATTGCAGCAAGTTTTGATATTTTTCTACTATTGCACCTGTCAGTGCAATAATTTACACATGCATAACTCACACAATATTATTGTTCTGTAAATTACCATCTATGCATTGCTGTGTAACATCTCTTGCAAAAAAAAAAAAAAAAAAACTTCATTTCAAACAACTCACTCATTTGCTTAGGAGTTTGGGCCTAGCAATTTGGTGTGGGCTTTGCTGGAGAATTTTCTTTTGATTTCACCTGAAGTCACATATCTGGTGTCTCACCTGAGACAAGATGGTCTATGATGGCCTCACTCACGTGTCCAGGGTTGCTATTGCTTTTTAATTCACCATATGTCTCCAGCAGAATAGCCTGAGTTCTTTCCGGGGTGGCTTAATTATCAGAGCAAAAGATTTCAGGACTCTAACTTCCTGTGTATAGCATTTACATAACATAATTTCCAAGATTCTAGAGGTCCAGACTAGATTCAAGGGTTGGTAAGACAGAGAGTCTCTACTTCTTCATGGGAGAAGACAAATATTTGGGTGATACTTCATTTACTATGCTGAATGTCTAGAAATGAAGTTTTACAATGAGTAGGTAAAGAGTTATCTCATCCAAAGATGCAGTAGACGTTCTAATGTAGTTGTTTAATTGGATATCCATAATCCATGAGCTCATTTCAAACTCAACAGATTTTTTTTTAAATTAAATGTTGATCTCTTCAAATATTTAACATAATATCTTAATAAATAAATCACTTTAGTCCTTATTCCACAAAGGGACCTATCACAGTTTTCTAGCTGGCTATGCTTTTATTTTTATATTGCCCATTTGACAAGTACCTACCTAAGTGCTTCATAAGCCAGAATAGAGTTAAACTCAGATTGATAGAAGCCCAATGACACCGTTAAATCTTGGAGCCATATGGCCCCTTTCAGCAAGAGATGACAGGACATTGTAGCTTTGAAAACTATGCATTCTGAGCCTTATACGTCTAATGAATCTGATATTCATTAATGATCTTGATGTCATTCAACTACCATTTCTATTTCCTTATTGAAATGAGATGTAATGATGATAACATTACTGGTAATTTGGAGGTTTAAATAAGATATTTATAAATAATCTCAACATATCAGGATTCTGTATTTCAGATGTTCTGATACTTCTGATAAACTCATACTGCAAGTCTACTTGCTCTGGAGGACTCTTCTCCTTCAGGGGGATTATTTTTATAACTGAGATTCTAAATCCCTTCTAATCCTCCTGATTTTACTTTAATCTCAGGAACAGATTTTGCCCCTGGAAGTAGAGTCTGATTGAAAGCACTACCAGGAAGATTCCTGAATTAGGAAGGGCTCCTGCTCTCCCTTCACCCCACGATGCAAAAATGATGGTGCTCTCAACCATCACCTAGAACCCAGGCTAAATTTGCTAAATAGAAGCAAATGTAGGTGAATATATATTTATATATAATGTGAATATATGTAATATACGAGATACACAAACACACACACACAAGTGTCCCTCAATATCCAAGGGACATTAAGTCTAGGATCTCCCACCTGTACCAAAATTAACGAATTCTCAAGTCCTTTATATAAAATGGTGTAGTATTTACACATAACCTGTTCATATCCTCCTACGTACATGTGCTTCAGATCATCTCTAGAGTACTTATAATCCTGGAACTCACAGATATAGGGGGCTAACTGTGCATGTGTGTATACATATATATATGTGTGTGTATGTGCATATATATGTATATATATAGTGTGTGTATACTATATATATGTTTTAGAATTCTCCAGAAAAATGTAACTAATAGAAGATACAGATACATAGATATTTAGAGATATAGATAGATAGATGATGATAGATAGATAGATGATAGATAGATGATAGATATAGATAGATAGATAGATAGATAGATAGATAGATAGATAGATAGATAGACAGACAGATAGATCAGGAGAGAGTTAGCACTCATGATTCTGGAGTCTGAGAAGTCCCACGACAGGCCATCTGCAAACTGCAGAACCATGGATGCCAGTGGTGTGGCTGAGTCCAAGTCTTCGGGCCCCAGGACCAGGAATGCTGATGGCATAACTCTCAGTCTGAGGCCTAAGGGCCTGAGAGGCTGCTGGTTCTAGTCCTAGAATCCGGAGGCTGGAGAACATGGAGTTTTGATGTCCAAGGGCAAGAGAAGATGGTTTCCCAGCTCCAAAAGAGAGAGCAAAGTTTCCACTCCTCTCCTCTGCCTTCTCGTTCTATTCCGGCCCTCAGTTGATTCGTGGTGCCTACCCACCTTCGATGAGGGCAGATCTTCCTTAGTGCACTGATTCAAATGCTAATCTCTTCTGGAAACATCCACCTCTGGGACACACCCAGAGACAATGCATTCCCAGATATAGAGATGTCTGGGTATTTCTTAACCCTTTCAATTTGACACCTAAAATCAACCATCACTATATATGGCTACCATTTGTTTATCTGAAATTCGGAGAAGATATTAGCCTTAGAACTTTCTCAGATGTATTATACTTGATTTTCCTTAGTCTGTCATTTGTTATCTCTCAAGCCTGTGTGAAAATCTGCTTCTTGCTTCTTACTTGATGCATGAAACTGGGATATTCATGAGTCAATTGAAAATCACTCATCCAAAGATATTTTTTTTTGTGGTCATACAATAGTGAACTTTCAGGGAAGAACAAATGTAATCCAAAAATAATTGGTACTAAAAATTGGTTAATTATCATACAATGTAAGTAGTATATCAACCATATCTGCAATTTTATCTGTTGCATGCAATTTTATTTATGTAGGAAAACTATAAAAAAAGAATTAGACATCACACATAATCTCATCACCCCATGATAACCATCTTCAAAATGTTGTGTATATCTTTCTAGGAATGTTTTCTATCCTCATTCTTTGCACATAATCGAACAATCAGAAATGAAGTCTAGAAGAATTTTATTTCCCTTACGAATTACAATAGATGTGACGGAGTTATCAACCAAGCATCACTTTCTTTTTTTGGGGAAACTTATGTCCCCATAGCCAAGCTCTGGGCCAAGTATTTGAGGACTTGTCATTTACAGCCAGGCCTCTAGAAAGATGCATTTTCAAGTCAACAAATCATTTTTTTCCTTTCTGAAGAATAAGTGGCAAGTTCATTTTGGTCTTGCATTTGGAAAATATTTTTGTTTGTTTGCTTATTCATCTATTACTAGGTGGTCTTACCTTTTCCTCCTAGGAGACATGATGAATCTGGTGGAATTTACTCAAAGATTCCAGTAGCACAATCCTAGATTATCTCCCCTGCTCTACGTCTGAGAAGAAGAAAGCCAGATTCAGTGTTTATAAACCATGCTTTATATTATACCAAATAAGCTTTTCAGTTAATTTTTTACCCACCTCTCTTTCTGTGAACAAACCTATAATGTATGTGATGCTAAGGAAATTTCTCAGATTCCTATCAAAAACTCACTATTACAAATATAGTAACTGGATTCTATCAAAAATATAGTAAAGGCCTAATTTTCGTTGCTTAATGTGTTGATGGACAAAATGAGTTTTAGGGATGACCATTTGCACTCAAGTTTGAAGGTGCCGAATGGGCAATCCTTGCTGCCATACCTGGGCCTCTCCTGTGTTACACAGCTACACAGATTGAGGCTCCCTCGTGTGTAGTAAACAGGGCTGTGGGCAAAGGTTTCCTTGCAAAGCTGAAGGGAGCATGGAATGAAGTGAAAAGTTCAAAGTGTGATGGATGAGCCGTCCCTGCTGAAGGTCACACGGTTGCCAGCAAACTGAGGAGGACCATGGAGAATTAGCCACTTAAAATGTATGAACCAAAGTGGTAAAAAAAATTAGAATGACTTTGCTTTTTGTGTTCAGTTCCCAGGCTTCTATGGGGGCACCGAGTAGTTATTATTGGCCTGTGTGCTGGGGATGACAAGGACACACATCCCCCCAGAGCAATGTGAGCTCAGGTGAGAGGCTATGGGATGCATAGCTCCCCACAAGTTTGCTGTTGTCATTACTGTTGTCAGTATTGGTGTAATCAGAGCAAAAACAAACAAACAAACAAAAAATACCTAAAATGGCAAAATGGCAAATGGCAAAGAGAACCAGAGAACGTGCTGAAAAAGCCAAAAATGGTGATGATAATCTGGCCAGTGCCGATGGCTTGGCAGTCAAAAGATGCCATTCAGGATTTTTAAAAAGTGGATTATGATTGTGGATATGAGGATTCATTTTGGAATAGGAAATCACCCACATTCTGTATTAATTTGCATGTGCAATATGCAGCAAGTGTGGAATGGGGGCAGGTCTTCAGGGGTATGTGGAACTCCCAGGAGTTTCACCTAGAACCTCCCCAAAGCATGACTGCAAGATGTTCAGGATCTTCAGCCACAGAGAGGAGGGTGGGAACTGTTGGAGACAGAGACCTGACAGACACAGTTTATAATCGTGCAGGGAGAACTGTCGTTAAAATACAAAAACAAAAATCCAAGGAAGCGTTGGTTTAGTGAAAGGATGATACTAATTTCTAACCAATGGGAAAGTGAGTAATAATGGCTCGGATGCAGAAGTAATTGCATCTGTGCATCGAGATGACACGGTCCTCATGAAGTAATTCCTCAACTTTTCTGAAATATTTTGATTGTAACAATTGCCCCCATATGCAGAACCAAGTGGAGGATTTCATATGTGGAATACTCATGCTAAAGAAAACTAATAAGGAATGTTTACAACTCAATTGAAAGTTGGTTTTAATCGTTGACTGTCACTGTTTCTACGTTTAGCCCTTCCTGTCCAGCAAAGCCGCTGGTCTATGAAATGCTCTTTACCTTGAGTAATTCCAGTGAGGCCAAAAGATGTCCATAGTGTCCCATGAAAATTAGCTTGAGAAAAAAAGTTGCATCAAGAAATAACTGGAAAGCAATTGCAAGGGAGAATGCAAAGGAATCAGGAGTGAAGAAGAGAAACACAAATGGGAAGAGGTGCCTAGAAGAGACCAAACCCCTGGTCTTTGGGTCACCGGCATTTCCTGTCATACCTCGCAGTGAGCAGGTATTCTGCATGTGCTCATCACACTGAAATGTGAGGAAGGACAAAATGTCAGTGGCTTCTCCCAGCTTCACAGGCTGCTGCCGGTGGTGTGTAAAGTCCACCGTTACAAGTAAATGCCAGGTCATGAAGAGTGAGGCTGGACGTAAACCCTGGTTGTGACTCTTTCAGAGCTTTCATGTTCTTTCTGCAGGTCTGGAGCCACGTGGACAGTTGTCACTGGGACTGTGTGAGTTCATGGTTGGCATTGCTTGAGTCAAGCAGGCATTACATATAAACAGAATTTCAGCATTTGAGCTTCTCCTCTGTACCAGGAAAAAACTTTTTATATGGTTCAAAAGAAAACCTGGTTACAAACTGAGTGTAATTTTTATACAGGGAATACCGTATATATACAGGGAATAATATAATTAACACCACCAAAGTTTCTTGGAAATAGCAGGCACGCTATCTTTATGTTTACTAATATCTTCAAATTATCTTGTTCACTATAATATTTAAATTATAAATAATCATAACTAGCATGATTTTATATGTGCTATACAGTTCCTAAAATATTTTGAGTACAAAATAATTACTTAAGAAATTTTCAATGATATTGGATATGTCATCCAATGACTTATAACACATGCGTAGCCATATTAAAATTTAGCATCCAATTTAAATGGTAATAAATTGAAGCAATGGAGGTGACAAATAAAAGACAAGACGCTCTCAGATGCTCAGGCAGAGTATGGAGCAGCCATCTCACAGGCGGGCGCAGAACCCTCACAGAGGACTGTAGGCATAAACATCAGCTTGCAAATATGGCTGGTGGGCCATTTTCTGGGATTGGCCAAGTTCCCACTTCAAACAATAGAGCTGCTCATGCTTGCAATACCTATGTAACATGATCTCTTTACCCATTTCCTTCTTTTTTTTTTTGAGATGGAGTCTCGCTCTGTTGCTCAGGCTGGAGTGCAGTGGCTCAATCTCGGCTCACTGCAAGCTCCGCCTCCCAGGTTCACGCCATTCTCCTGCCTCAGCCTCTCCGAGTAGCTGGGACTATAGGCGCCCGCCACCACGCCCGGCTAATTTTTTTTGTATTTTTAGTAGAGACGGGGTTTCACCGTGGTCTTGATCTCCTGACCTCGTGATCCACCCGCCTCGGCCTCCCAAAGTGCTGGGATTACAAGCGTGAGCCACCGCGCCTGGCCCCCATTTCCTTCTATATATTGATAACCTTATAATTGAAACAGCCATCCACCAGTTTCAAGGTAAAGTAGGATGGAATCTTATTAGGAGAAACCTCACTGAATCACTGAAGAGTTTCACTGGCCCTAACATAAAGCAAAGGGGAAATTCGCAATGTGTGTATCTCAGGCATATGGTCACAACATGGGGACTGGGGAGGCCAAGGAGAGAAAGGATGAAAGACTGAGAACAATTTCAAATACCAAGATAAATCCTTTTGGCTAAGAATAATGTACCTTCTGTGTCTTTCAAAAATTTCCATAACAGATGGACTGCTGGGCCTCACTCCCCACAGAAAGTTAAAAACAGTAGGGCCGATTTCAATTATGCACTTGGATTTTGAGAAAATGGAAGAATCAGTCCCAACATTTCCAGTGTTAAATGAACAAGGAAAGTAAGTCATCAGCTGAGATAAATTCAGCATTCCACATGCACCCGAGTGTGGCACACAGAACACAGTAAGCTATGCAGTCAGCATTGTCCATGTACACGAGAGCACGGCACACGGTGCACACTTAGTAAGCTGTGCAGTCAGCATTCCACGTGCACACAAAACTGTGGCACACAGAACACACATAGTAAGCTGTGCCATCAGAATTCCACATGCACACAAGAGCGTGGCACACAGAACACACGTAGTAAGCTGTGCAGTCAGCATTGTGCATGCGCATGAGAGCATGGCACACAGCACACACTTAGTAAGCTGTGCGGTCAGCATTCCATGTGCACACAAGAGCGCAGCACACGGAACACAGTAAACTGTGCAGTCATCATTGTGCACACACACAAGAGCGTGGCACAAAGAACACACTTAGTCAACTGTGCAATCATCATTGTGCACACACACAAGAGCGTGGTACAAAGAACACACTTGGTGCTCTGTGCAGTCAGCATTCTATATGCACACGAGAGCATGCCACACAGAACACACTTAGTAAGCTGTGTGGTCCACATTCCACGTGCACACGAGAGCACGGAACACAGAACACACTTAGTAACTGTGTGGTCAGCATTCTGCATGCACACAAGAGCACGGCACACAGGACACAGTAAGCTGTGCAGTTGGCATTCCAGGTGCACGCAAGAGCATGGCACACAGAACACATGTAGTAAGCTGTGCTTCTCTGAATGTTGCTTTCATAGAATATCATGGCTTTGAGAGGACTTGGAAATGTACTTCTTCATTACAGTCACCTTTTCTTTCTTTTTTTTTTTTTTTGAGACGGAGTCTCGCTTTGTCGCTCAGGCTGGAGTGCAGTGGCACGATCTCGGCTCACTGCAAGCTCCGCCTCCCGGGTTCACGCCATTCTCCTGCCTCAGCCTCCCGAGTAGCTGGGACTACAGGCGCCTGCCACCACGCCCGGATAATGTTTTTGTATTTTTAATAGAGACGGGGTTTCACCGTGTTAGCCAGGATAGTCTCGATCTCCTGACCTCATGATCCGCCCACCTTGGCCTCCCAAAGTGCTGGGATTACAGGCGTGAGCCACGGCGCCCGGCCTTCTTTTTCATTTCATGTAGTGTAATTGTGAGAACTGCAAGAAGTTGTAGATGGATGTTTATAACTTGGAGCTGAACTTAGAAAGTCTGAGACACACTCTGGTCTCCTTCCCGCTCTCTCAGCATGAAGCAGATCAAAACTCACCTCCTTGTGGGATGCGAGTGTGTTAACATTGGTTCAATTTTACAAATCTTTCTCCTTTTTCCATGAAAAAGAAAGTGCCTTCCAATTAAGTCCACCTGACTGACCGAGTCTGCAAGACATTTTCGGCAGGAGGAGCTGTCTTTTCAAGGAGGTTATGCACTTTCCTTTCCTTTCCTCTCCTTTCTTTTTTAATCTCAGTGGAGAAAATGAACATCACATGGTGAAGAACGGTCCATCACGACTCTGGTCTGTGGACGGCTCCCTTGCCCTGACACCCACGTAAGTTATTAAGTGCTTCCCTGCCTGCCAGGGTTGCAGGCGTAATTTTCACTGCGTTTCTGACTATCCTTTTCCAGATGCTGGTCGGAAGGCGCCGGGTAGGGGAGCCCACCTGCTCCCTCTGAACACTCATGGATTAGAATGCCATTGAGGAAACTCAGGACCCCTGGAGAATAAAGACAAGGCAAGAAGAAAAAAAAAAATGTGTTTAATGTTTGGGGCAATTCTTTTCAGAATTATTTAGCTTGTGATCTTTGTAAGTGTTTGGTAGTAGGAAGGAGCAGGGGAGTACTAGGCCAGGAGGCCGAGGCTGAGCTCTGTCTCCAAGGCCAGTATCACGTTTCAGGGCCCCTAGTGACCCTGGATCCTGGCCTGATGGCTAAATAAGAATGACAGTCCTCACATGAGGACAAGCAGAGAACAGGAAATTTAGAAATACATGTAGGTTATCAACAGATCAGGTTTCTTTCTTCTTTTACTTAGCTCTCCCTTTCCTGGTTTTTGTTGTTTGTTGTTTTTCAACATTTAATGCATCTTTTTTTTCTTAAGACACTTGGGAAAATATTTGATACAATGTCATTAATTCTGAGTGGTGGTTTTTATATCATTCTTTGAACTTTTCTGTACTTTAAATATATTCTCGGAGTAAAAAAAGAAACTAAAGTTAAATAATGCATCTGGAGGTGATTTAACACTGCAAGCAACCTGCAAAGGTAGAACCATTTGGCACAGGAAGAAGTAGAAAAGGACGGTTTCTCCAAATCCCAGTCTGTTAAAAGAATCTAAGCACTAGTCTCCCATAACCACCCCTGAAAAAAAAAAAAAATTCACCAGGTCTCAAATCCAAAGTTTAGGAAACATAAATCCTTAGGTTAAGAGGCTTGAAATAAGGAATTTCTACATCTCGTTGTAATGCAAACTCTCTTTCCTCATGTTGCTGCTGGTTGGCTTGCTACACATACCTACTTAGATTGTCACCTATTTTCATATTTCTGAGAACTTTTCTCAGTTCCAAAAATCATGTGTTTGGGAAATGACCTTGATGATGTGCAGAATTCTATGATGAAAAGAGCGGCAATGGGCATGATTAATACGGCAGAGATTAGTGGGATATTAGATAGCAATTACCTCTCTGTTCTAGTATTAAGTGTCCAAAAATTTAGAAAAAACAGTTCTTAATTTTTTACTGAATTTGGCACCCTCTTACCTCCAGTCACCCACACACATAGTCACCTGAGGCTCACCACACAACCCGAGGCACAAGTCTGCAGCATATTAAGGGATAACACAGGAAGAAGAGTCCCTTTTGTTAGGGATTCTTTTCTTTGTATAAAATTTTAAGTTCTCTTTTCTTTGTATAAAATTTTATTTTAAGTTCTGGGGTGCATGTGCAGGATGTACAGGTTTGTTACAAAGGTAAACGTGTGCCATGGTGGTCTGCTTCACCTATCAACCCTTCACCTAGGTATTAAGCCCAGCATGCATTAGCTACTTTTCCTGATGCTCTCTCTCGCCCCACCCCACCCCCAACAGGCCTCAGTGTGTGTTGTTCTCCTCCTGGTGCCCATATGTTCTCACTGTTCAGCTTCTACTTATAAGTGAAAACATGGCAGTGTTTGGTTTTCTGTTCCTGCATTTGCTTGCTGAGGATAATGGCTTCTAGCTCCATCCATGTGCCTGCAAAGGTCATAATCTCCTTCTTTTTTATGGCTGCATAGTATTTCATGGTGTATATATACCACATTTTCTTTATCCAGTCTGCCATTGATGGGCATTTGAGTTGATTCCATGTCTTTGCTATTGTGAATAGTGCTTCAATGAATACACATGTGCATGTAACTTTATAATATAATTATTTATATTCCTTTGGGTATATATCCAGTATTGGGATTGCTGGGTCAAATGGTATTTTTGGTTCTAGGTTTTTGAGGAATCACCACACTGTCTTCCACAATGGTTGAAATAATTTACTTCCCCACCAACAGTGTAAAAGTGTTCCTATTACCCTGAAGCCTCGCCAGCATCTGTTGTTTCATGACTTTTTAATAATCGCCATTCTGATGGGCATGAGATGTGGTTTTGTGGTTTTGATTTGCATTTCTCTAATGATCGGTGATGTTAACCTTTTTTTATATGTTTGTTGGCTGCATAAATGTCTTCTTTTGAGAAGTGTCTATTCGTGACCTTTGCCCACTTTTTAATGGGGTTGCTTGTTTTTTTCTCGTAAATTTGTTTGAATTCCTTGTAGACTCTGGGTATTAGACCTTTGTCAAATGAATATATTGCCAAAATCTTCTCCCATACTGTAGGTTGTCTGTTCACTCTGATGATACTTCCTTTTGCTGTGCAGAAGCTCTTTAGTTTAATCAGATCTCATTTGTCAATTTTTGCTTTTGTTGCAATTGCTTTTGATGTCTTCATCATGAAATCTTTGCCTGTGCCTATGTCCTGAATGGTATTGCCTACATTTTCTTCTACTGTTTTTTTTTTTTTTTTTTTAAATTATACTTTAGGTTTTAGGGTACATGTGCACAATGTGCAGGTTTGTTACATATGTATCCATGTGCCATGTTGATTTCCTGCACCCATTAGCTCGTCATTTAGCATTAGGTATATCTCCTAATGCTGTCCCCGCCCCCCCCCACCCCCCACCCCACAACAGTACCCGGAATGTGATGTTCCCCTTCCTGTGTCCATGAGTTCTCATTGTTCAATTCCCACCTATGAGTGAGAACATGCGGTGTTTGGTTTTTTGTCCTTGCGATAGTTTACTGAGAATGATGTTTTCCAGTTTCATCCATGTCCCTACAAAGGACACGAACTCATCATTTTTTATGGCTGCATAGTATTCCATGGTGTATATGTGCCACCTACTGTTTTTATAGTTTTGGATTTTGCATGTAACTCTTTAATCTGTCTTTAATTTTGCATAAGGTGTAAGTTATTTTTTGATATAGTTTGGCTGTGTCCCCACCCAAATTTCATCTTGAATTGCAGTTTCCATAATCCCCATATGTCGTGGGAGGGACCAGGTGGAGATAATTGAATCATGGATGTGGTTTTCCCCATGCTGTTCTAGTGGTGGTGAGTTAGTTCTCAAAAGAGCTGATGGTTTTATAAGGGGCCTCCTCACTCACTGGGCACTCATTCTCTCTTGCCACCCTATGAAGAGGTGCCTTCTACCATGATTGTAAGTTTCCTGAGACCCCCCCCAGCCATGCGGAACCGTGAATCAATTAAACCTTTTTCCATTATAAATTACCCAGTTTCAGGTGTGTCTTAATTAGCAAAATGGGTCCAGTTTCAATTTTCAGCATTTAGCTAGCCAGTTCTCCCAGCACCATTTATTAAATAGTAAATCCTTTTTCCCTTGCTTATTTTTGCCAGGTTTTTCAAAAATTAGATGGTTGCAGATGTGCATTCTTCTTTCTGAGTTCTCTATTCTGTTCCATTTGTCTATGTGTCTGTTCTTGTACTAGCACCATCCTGTTTTGGTTACTGTAGACTTGTAGTATATAGTTTGAAGTCTGGTAGCATGATGCCTTCTGCTTTGTTCTTTTGGCTTAGGACTGTCTTGGTTATTCAGGCTTTTTTGTTGTTGTTGTTCCAGATGAATTTTAAAACAGATTTTTCTAATTCTGTGAAGGAGGCAAATGCTAGTTTAATGGGAATAGAATTGATTCTATAAATTACTTTGGGCAGTATGGCCATTTTAACAACATTGATTCTTCTTATCCATGAGCATGGAATGTTGTTCCATTTGTTTGCATCCTCTCTGATTTCCTTGAGCAGTAGTTTGTAGTTCTCCTTGAAGAAGTCGTTCACTTCCCTTGTTAGCTGTATTCCTAGGTATTTGATTCTCTTTGTAGCAATTGTGAATGGGAGTTCATTCATGATTTGGTTCTTTGCTTGTCTATTGTTGATGTACAGGAATACTTGTGATTTTTGGATGTTGATTTTGTATTCTGAGACTTTGCTGAAGTTGCTTACCAGCTTAAGAAGCTTTTGGGCTGAGATGATGGGGTTTTCTAGAAGCAAGATTATGTCATCTGAAAACAGACAATTTGACTTCCTCTCTTCCTGTTTGAATACCTTTATTTCTTTCTCTTGTCTGATTGCCCTGGCCAGAACTTTCAAAACTATATTGACTAGGAATGGTTAGAGAGGGCATCCTTGTTGGTCTTTTGGCTAAGATCAGGTGTAGGACCTGTTCTTATCAGTTTATTATAATCACTTCTGAGATCACCCAGGAGGAATGTACTATGCAGAGCTTTGCCACTTTCTTCCTGTGTGTTCTTGCTCATGTTATTTAACCTCTCCATGCTCAGTCTTCTGACAATTGTATGGTCAGAAGTGGTATAATAATAGCACTGACTTTATAGGATAATCCTAAGTATTGAATAAAAGAGTAACCGTAGTCATCAGGTGCAGTAATTTGAAGTAACCATTAAATCAATTTAGTTGCGTTTTGGTGGTAGTTGTTAGAAATCTGAAACAAAGCATCCATCCATTTTGAAACTCTGTTTACAAGACAGTATATAAAGGATGACCTGTACAATGAAACATTATTCAGCCTTAAGAAGGAAATCCTGCCCTTTGTGACAACATGAATGAACCTGGGGACATCAGGTTATGTAAATAAGCCAGGCCCGAAAGACAAATACTGCATGTTCTCACTCGTGGGTGGAGTCTAAAAAAGTCAGACTCAAAGAAGTGGGAAGTAGGCAGTGATCATCAGGGCAGGAGGGTGAGGTGGCATTGAGAAGATGCAGGTCAAAGGGCACTGAGCTTCAGAGAGTTGGGTGGAATCCGTTCTGAAGATCCATCACATAACCAGCTGATCATGTGAATAATAACATATATTTGAATATTGCGAAGAGATGATACCTTAAGTGTTTTCATCACAAAAAAAGATTAAGTATAAAGTCATGAATATGTTAATTAGCTTGATTTGATCATTTCCTAAGGTATACATATTTCAAAACATCATGTTATACATCATAAATACATATAATTTTTATGTCAATTAAACCTTAATAAAGCTGACAAAGAAAATAAAATAATATGACCTTAACAAAATAAAGAAGGGAACAAAAGGTAAGGGGAGAAATGAGGAGGGGAAGGAGAAGAGGAGGGAGGCTTAGAAAAACAGCTGTTGTCAATGTACATAACTGAATTAAGAAGAAGTGAAGGTGGCTGGACGCTGTGGCTCATGCCTGTAATCCCAGCACTTTGAGCGGCTGAGGCGGGTGGATCACCTGAGGTCAGGAGTTGGAGACCAGCCTGACTAACATGGCAAAAACCAATCTCTACTAAAAATACAAAAAATTAGCCAGGCGTGGTGGCAGGCACCTGTAATTCCAGCTACTTAGGAAGCTGAGGCAGGAGAATTGCTTGAACCTGGGAGGCAGAGGTTGCAGTGAGCTGTGATCACACCATTGAACTGCAGCCTGGGCAACAGAGCAAGACTCTGTCTCAAAAAGCAAAACGAAATGAAGATATTCATGTCGCATGGCCCGGGTGTCAGGAGTAAAGATGCTGCCCTGGTTTCACGTTTAGTGTCTGAGTGTCAGCAGGACAGCCTTCCCGAGGCAGGGCTGATGTGCAGTGCAAGCTTTGGCTCAGGGAATTCAGAAACTCACACTCTTTTTATATTAACCACGGGAGGAAACTTTCACTTATTAATACCAAGAAAACAGTTGAAAATGTTTAAACGGCTGAAATTCAAAACCTTTTGTTGCCTATCAAAAGAAGCCATGGAGTGCTCAGACCGCAAACTTGACCTGGTGCCAAGGGGATAAGTGTCTGAGACTTTGTTTTTTTATTCAAAGTGGGCTTGAGAAGACATTTCTGCCCAACACATTTGGACATGAGTAATATGAAAAAGAAATCAGTGTGTAACTGTTCAGAGAAATATTTAAACATTATGTGATTACTAGGCAGTTGCTTAATTTGATGGAATGAGAAGATTAATGGCCAATATTCTACAAACATAGACTGACCTCATCATATTTTAGGACTTTTGTAAAGCTAAATAGAATACACAGCGGATAAAACAGATTCTCTGCTGTCTGGCAGCTGAGAATCTTCTTAGGGAGGCAGAAATCAGCATGGGTGACACTGCAGAGTATTGCATATTATGATAAAGATACTTGCAAATTGTTGCCACAGGAGAAAAAAGGGTGAACATTTTCTTTTGCCTGTAGTGACCTGGAAGGAATTCCCAAAGAACACTGAATATCAACTAGACAGCAAATGTTGGATATAATGAGTAAATAATTCCCCCGACATTTTTTTTCTGTTCCTCTTTACCCTGGAAATTGGATAGAGTTGAGAAATTGAATTACAGTGTAAAAGTCTTTGGAGTTGGAGAAGAAATCTGTGATGTGAGAAGTCAACACTCTCTAAGAGAGTCTTAAAAACGCAACACATAGGGGGCGGTGACGTGGTACCCTGCGGCAAATATCCCAGGAACTTGGGTCTCTGCGTGTGGAATCCTCACACCTTCAGCATCTTCTGTAACTTTTTCCCGGTGGGCAAGGACATCCCAGATGCAGGAGGTGGTCCAATCAGCAGTAGGAGAGAAATTATTTTGCTTATGGTGGTGCATTGGTTTTGCTGCGGCTGCAGTTCTTAATTTAGGTAGGAAAATGGTCTGCGCTATT
The DNA here is from genome assembly GCF_009828535.3 of Hylobates moloch. NCBI lineage: Eukaryota > Metazoa > Chordata > Mammalia > Primates > Hylobatidae > Hylobates > Hylobates moloch. The sequence goes on along the minus strand of NW_026652292.1, from coordinate 3,583,714 downwards.
CTAAAATAATTTTGTAGATTGTATTCTCTCAGCTTACTAAGAACTCGTAGAGCTGTGATAGTATTTATCAGGTTAAACCTGTTGCATCAGGCATAGTTTTGCCTTACAGAACATAAACAGACTGATCAATAAGCCTGTCACCTTGAACCTTATCCCTGAGACTGGCTGCAAACACATGGCACCCAACTATGGAGCCTGTCTTGGTGCTTTACACAAATGGTTTAGCCTAAACCATCAGAAATGTGTAAAATACACTACTTCCAATTAAGTAATACCTTAAAAAGTGATATCTTAGGTTCTCTTCCTTTCTTTTTTTTATTTTTCCAGTTCCATAACAGGCACAACAAAACTGCAGTTTCTGTCAAAGGGGTGGATGGCAAAAATAGGCTACCCCAGTGGGCAAAATTTAAGGCCAAGCAGGTCACACTTTGCAGCATCGTGCTGTGAATTTGCCTGGCACCTGGCTCCTGAGTGGTGTTCCGAATCCCCGCCCAAGGCGAGGCAGCACTGGAGAGCTTTCCACCGCACCGTCGCACGACCCCATTGGGATTCTTCAGCCACCTTATGCCCGGAGCCACTGCAGTCCCGTCCATCTGGACGTGCAGCATCATTTAGAGGGACAGAGGGGCTGTGGCATCATGTAGAGGGACACAGGGGTTGCAGGGCCTTGAAGTATCACAGGGCGGCGATTCCCTGCTGAGAAACGTCTGTGTCCCTGTGGGAACAGAAGGAGTAACTACACAGACAAAAGCAGGATGCCACTTTGTTTTTGTTTTTGGTTTTCTTTCTGTAGGGGAAGGGTTATTTAATTAAAAGGTAAATTTTCATGAGTCTCTTAAAATCCTAAGAATTAAAATGCTTGGCTATAGTATGATCCGGGATTCTTTATTCGCACACACACGAAACAAACAAACAAAAGGTAAAAACAAATGCAACCCACACCCAGTTCCCTATTTCTAGTATTATTCTGGTCGAACGGTCTAGAATATTTTCATAAAATTAGACCAAAGGCATCAATAAATAACAGAAAGAATTGTAGTCATTATTCACTGGTGTGAATAGTCTAGTATAAATATTTCTTAAAGGATGAAAATGATTGTATAACATTTAAATAAACTTTACAAATAAAAAGCATAAATTCCTTCTACAGCATTGCACAAAGCATTAACTGCCCACTTATGTGTTATTTCTCACATCTGTACTCATAGCCTTGGGAAGATCCTGTGTCCCAATTTTTGCTAAATTTATTATTACAGGACTTAAGTTCACAGTCTTCATTATTCTATTTTCCCCTCTTTCTCATCACAGTCCCCATCTGCGATGGACACCAATGCCGTCCACCAAAACTTGAATCTCCAGAGTCTCATGGTGAAGCCGCATGCTGGCTGCTGCCTGAGCATTAGGGTGGAGCTGAGGGTGGGTCAGGAAAAGGGGCAAGTCCAGGTGTATTGCAGAGACCCCAACATGATGCTGTGACCCAAGTTGATTGAGACTTCAGAGGCAGCCCCCACGCCCCTCCCACGACCGTTTTTCCTCTAAGATAACTCATGCCACGTTTCTGTGACTGGTAACATAGAATCCTGAGGCGGGAGGACAGAGAACGTGGGTTAGTCGACCCAGCTGAAAAAGCCCTGGCCGGAGAGCAGAAATGACTGTGCTGCAATGATGATCACACAGAATAATTCGGGAGAATGCACTGCAATGATGGTCACACAGAATAATCTGGGAGAGTGACTGCACTGCAATGATGATCACACAGAATAATTCGGGAAAATGACTGCACTGCAATGATGGTCACACAGAATAATCTGGGAGAATGACTGCACTGCAATGTTGATCACACAGAATAATCTGGGAGGAAGAGAATGATGCGTGGACCAGAAGTCTTCAAAGGACAGCTGCCTGCACAGACCCAGCCCCTTGTTCGGGACAATAAAGCCTCTGAAGGTGCTTATTCATTCTAATGAGATATAAATACTCATCACGAAGCTCCAGGGACCTGCGTGGCCATCAAGTTTCTAGAACTTGGTGACATGAAAAAGGTCTTGGAAAGGTGGTGGGAGGGGAGGAGAGAGACAGAGAAAGAGAAAGAGAGAGAGGGGAGGTGGGAGGAGAGAGGGGCGGTGGGAGGAGAGAGGGAGGAGGAGGGGGAAGAGAGGAGGAGAGAGAGACCGAAAAAGAGAGAGAGAAAGAGAAGCGGGTAGGGAAGAGGGAGGAAGAGAGACAGAGATAGAGAGAGATACAGGAGAGGGAAGAGAAAGAAGAGGGAGAGAGGAGAAAGAAAGGAGAGAGGGAGGAGGAAAGAGAGAGATTGAGAGAGAGGAGGGGTGAGACAGAGAGAGAAGGGGGTAAGAGCGGAAGAGAGGAGGGGGAGGGAGGAGAGGAGGAAAAGGAAGAGAGAGAAAAAACAGGTTTCAAGTCAAAGAGACAACTTCTGTACATTAAATTCCCTGGAGTGTGTTATTTTAAAGTGACAAACTTTTTTTCAGCGCTCCATCTCCATCTGACATTGGAAGCAACAGAAGCTGATCCAGAGTAACTTAAGCAGAAGGAAATTTGTGGGACAGATATTAGAGGCTTAGAGAATTTCTGAGAGGCTGGAGAACAGGCTTCGGGGGTGAAGAGAGGGGAAGAATGTTCCAGATTGCTGAGAAGTAGACACATGGTGAGTCTCTGCTTCTACGTGGATCGCCCGTGTCCATCTGCTCTGCCTGCGCAGTGTTTGACAGAGCCTCAGAGCACAGGAGGAAACCACACCTTACCACAGCCTCTGGGGGGGGACAAGTGAGGGAGGGTCTTGTCCCTGCACTGAGGAGAGCGAGAGAATTCTCACTTACGACGATCCTTCTCCCAACACTAACTAAAACTGGAGGGAGGTGACCCCACCAAAGGAAGTTTGGGTGCCACTAAGAAAGGGGGCTCATTTGAGTAGTTAGTGTCCACCAAGAAAGTGTCGCAATTTACACCAACACCGTCGAAACAGTTGCATCAGCATCTACACATTCACCAGTATTGTATATGTGCAAATATAGAATTACTATTTTAATTAGTAACTAATGCCATTTAAATGGATTTCCTATGTTTATTTGGTGCTGTTAAAATTTGGTTAATTTTGTTGAGTTTAGCAATGAATTTTTTTTTTTTTTTTACTTTTTACCCTTTACCTTATGTGAATTATTTGCATCTTTTAGTACTTTTAACAAAAAAATTACCCAGTGCCTAATATGCTTGGGACGCTATGCTATTCTCTTCTCTTGACATACAGGATAACATTTAATTTATGAAGAAACCTTTGAGGTGTTTTATATATTGGTCATGTATCACATTGAAGGTGATTTTGTAAGACAGACATTTTTGGCTCTGGGGAAGAAAAATAAGGCAGTACAGGTTGCAGAAAAAATAGATATAAATTTGAGCAATCTAGAAATAGGATACATTAGAATTTATTAGTAAAAAGTAAGAAAGCATCAATTAATGTGTATTTTTCATATATGTGGATGTATGTGTGTGCATGCACGTTTCACAGATTCGTCAGCTCTTCTAGAAGTGCACAACGCCTCATTAAAATGTGTTGTGCTCTTAGCTTCTTACAATGTCTTGACTGGAATGTTTTGGTTTGTTTGTTTTTTACTAATTCAGAAACATCAATTTGAATGTAAAGAATTCTTTATCACTTTCGTGGTAAGTATGATCATTGGCTATAATCTCAAAAATTTTTTCTTTATAAGGGAACTGACCATGAGACAGAGCACAGATTCAGAATCCCTTGGTATATTTTTCATGTCTGCTCATGGAGTCCATGTGACCAAAAACAACAGACGAAAAACAATCCAAAGAAACCCTCTGCCTTTTCACAGGAGTCGGGCTCTGCACCACTTTCATGAATTTCACACTGTTCTATGTATTTACATATTTCATCTTCATTAAGCTGAAAAGTTGACACCCCTCTGGTAAGTTATAATAATTAAAATTACATTCTAGAAGCACATTCTAAATAATTCTATTTGCATGAAATACACTGAGCTATTTTTATCAGCCTTTTTATTGTCTGCAGTTCCCATTATTAATGTAAGTGAAGTCTTGTCTATGTTTCTGGAAAAATCATGAGGTATTTGTATGGAACTCTAACTGCATAGCTCCAAAGAATTTGGGTGAAATAGGGTCATGCATGAGACTGTGAGCCACTCTGGGATTGCATTAGACAGGCAAGGTGAACGCCTTTATCAATCATCAATCCATGTCCTTTGTTCAGTTCAATAAATGCCACCCGTCTGCCGCACCACAGGGATAGTACCGTGCCAGGAACATCAGGTAGATCAGGTGTGGACCCTGCCTGGAAGATTTACTCTCTAGTGAAGGAGACAGATGCACCTGTCTTAATGAGACACATCTAAAGCCAAGGCATGCAGTACTGGTCCTAGAAGCAAACAGCAGGGCTCTCTAGGGCTCAGAAGAAGACTAGGGCAGGATCTCAGGCTGCAGTGTATGGGTCGGTGCCTGGTCCAGATCCCCCTGGATGCCCATTACCAGCTTCATGAGGTTCATGCTGTGGCCTGTGCTTTGCTGCTCAAGGGTAGTACTGGTCAGCTTCTTCAGGGGCCATCCTTGGGCCCTTGAGCTCTTCCCTGCCCCCAAAACCACAAGTGGCAGCAGTTTGGGCATTTCCAGGTGCCACCCATCCAGGAGCCTGCATCCAAGGACTGGCTGTAGGGGGAGGAACAAAGCCCAGGTACCCTGGCAGCTCGCTGTCCAGAGCTCCTGCAGGAACCAGCTGGGGCAGGCTCCCCCCATGGCACCCTGCAGACATTCCTGACTCTGGCTGGATTCCTGCTGCAGCCACCCAGGTGACCTGCTCACTGAAGCTCTCCATCTTCAGGCTTGTCCACGCAGCAGCCAAAGTAATCCATCTAAAATATGGATCCCAGCGTGTCACGCACATCTGATTAAAATCCCTCTTCACTTGCCTACCTCCAAAGCAAAGCTCCTTAGGGGAGATTCATGATATTTCAAGAGACACCCAGGTCCCAGGTGCAAATGTATGTTTATTTTGCCCTTCATAAAATAAGCAGGCCGGGAGCAGTGGCACATACCTGTGATCTCAGCACTTTGGGAGGCCGAGGCCGGAGGATCACTTGAGCCCAGGGCATCATGGCAAAACCCCGTCTGTACTAAAAATACAAAAGAATAGCTGGGCATGGTGGTCCACATCTGTAATCGCAGCTGCTCAGGAGGCTGAAGTGGAAGGGTCACTTGAACCTGGGAGGTTGAGGTTGCAATGAGCCAAGATAGTGCCGCTGCACTCCAGCCTTGGCAAAAGAGTGAGATCCTGTCGCAAAAAATAAATACATAAAATAAAAATAAAATAAGCCGCATTCACATAAGGCACATACACACACACACGCGCGCACACACACACACGGACATTCTGGCTCTCATCACCCCACCCCAACACACACACAAACGCACACACTGTGCCAAGGCATATATAGATACCTTGGTAGTTAGCTCATCACCAATTTATCTTAAAGTCTTACTGGATTAGTGGGGGTCACTTACTATTACCTGTTATCCTCAAGTAATAGGCACCAGAAATAAAACTACCACCTTAGACTTCGTGAAGTTATTGCTGGTGCAAAGGGGGTTTTGTCTCATGTGTAAACATCTGGCCATACTGGCTGTGGTTGGATATGGGGCAGGGAAGGTGGCTTTGGCGTTCCTGCCTGCATCTCAGCCTCACCCACCACACCTACCCTCAACCTGGGCCCAGCCGAGGAGGAGGGCTGCACATCCCCTGAGCCACAGGTGACCAGAGCACGGCTTTCCAAGGCCCCTCCGGCCAACCCCCACGCTGCACAGATTCAGGCCTGCTCATCTCTTAAGACCAGCCAGCTCGGGCTTCAAGTGTTTCTGGAAGCATCCCTTCCCTTTCTCCCTCCCAGATTGGGGTGTTCATACCTGACTGATTTTCATGAGCCAGAGCTACGCTGGGTTAGCCCTGTGCACGTGTGCTTTCCTCCCAGGGAGGCCCCACAGACACTCTATTGCCAGTCCCATTATACAGATGAGGACATTGAGGGGAAGAGGCATTAAGCTACCTGGGGAGAGCCCTGTGGCTGACAGCTGGGAGAACCTGGATCCCCGCCACATCACTGTCTCCAGGGCTCACATTCCCAACGTCCCAACGTGCCCCTGGCGGGTTTCTCCGTGGGGCATGTGGGCAACATCGGGCTTTCCTCACTGTGGCGTTGGGTTTCAATCTCCTGCAGGGGTCATCTGGAGAGATGAGCTGGTTTATGGGGCAGCAGCTCCATACCTGGTTCACAACTGGCATTTGTTCAGCATCTGTGACATCATTCACTCGGTCATGGGTCACCATTTCCTTCACCTCTCAGGTACATCTGCATTTTGGTGTGCATTCTACCATTTATTTATTATTATGTCTTTTTTTCCCCCAGCTTTTGTGTTTAGGGATACATGTGGAGGATGTACAGGTTTGTTACATAGGTAAATGTGTGATGTGGTGGTTTGCTGCATGGTTCATCCCATAACCCAGGTATTAATCCCAGCATCCACTAGCTATTCCCCCGATTCTCCCCCTCCTTCCATTTCCCACCCTCTGACGGGTCCTAGTGTGTGATGTTCCCTGCCATGTGTCCATGTGTTCTCAATGTTCAGCTCCCACTTATAAGTAAGAACATGTGGTGTTGGGGCTTCTGTTCCTGTGTTAGTTTGCTAAGGATAATGGCCTTCAGCTTCATCCATGTTTCTGCAAAGGATATGATCTTGTTCCTTTTATGGCTACATAGTATTCCATGGTGCATATGTATTGCATTTTCTTTATCTAGTCTATCATTGATGGGCATTTAGGTTGATTCTATGTCTCTACTATTGTGAATAGTGCTGCAATTAATATGTGTGTGCATGTGTCTTTGTAATGGAATGATTTGTATTCCTTTAGGTATATACACAATAATGGAATTGCTGTGTCAAATGACTCTGTTTTTAGGTGTTTGAAGAATCACCACACTGTTTTCCACAATGGTTGAACTAATTTACACTCCAACCACAGTGTATAAGTGTTCCTTTTTCTCTGCAACCTCACCAGCACTTATTATGTCTTGACTTTTTAATAGCTATTCTGACTGGTGTGAGATTGTATCTCATTGTGGTTTTGTTTTGCAATTCTTTAATGATCAGTGATGTTGAACTTTTTATTCATATGTTCATTGCCCACATGTATGTCTTCTTTTGAGAAGTGTCTGTTCATGTCCTTTAGCCACATATTAATGGAGATGTTTGTTTTTTTCTTGTAAATATGCTTAAGTTTCTTAAAGATGCTGGATATTAGACCTTTGTCAGATGCATAGATTGCAAAAATTTTCTCTTATTTTGTGGGTCATTTGCTTATTATCTGTTGATAGTTTCTTCTACTGTGCAGAAGCTCTTTAGTTTAATTAGATCCCATTTGTCAATTTCAAGACATATGGACGGGCAAATATTTCATGACAAAGATGCCAAAAGCAATGGCATTCCACCATTTAAATACCTCTTCTCACTGTAGAGGAAAAGACAATAGGAATTAAAGATTAGAGCAAATTCTTACTTGAAAACCCAAGTTGCAGTATGACCTCCATGTATAAAAAAGATGTTTAAGAAAAGCACAAGCTCGGGGTCAGTATGTTACCCAAGTTATTTATGAAGCCTGTTAAAGCATGTGCCTTACCTAACACACCAGTGACCATCTGGAAAGGAGTTGATGGCCTCCGCCATACGCTACTCTCTGAGAACGGTTTTCTCTTCCCTTGAACCCAGTGCACACATGGCAGAAGGACACTGAGGGAGCACGTGACTGTTGCACTGAGTCGCTTGGCAGGACATCCTGCAGAATCCCTGTGGGTGGAGGCCCATGGAGGACCTTTATTTCTGCTGGATCCACACATGCCCACACCAATGTGGATTTTCCTCTTCATCGTTTATCTCCTGTCACCCCGTCATGCCATTGTGTGAAAATCTGAAACGATGATTATCCCTTCCCATAAATAAAATATATATATATTTTCACATGATGTGTCCCATAGATGGTGTGAGGGCTGTTATTAAGATGTATTGTCTTGGAGAAGCCACGTGTTCTTGGGTACTAGAGAGCCTGCACATTAATATCCAGACTAAACATTTTTGGTCCTGAATGATTTTTTTCCCCTCTAATTTTTTTCCCCCTTTAATTGGCTTTTATGCCAAAGCTCTTCTTTTCCTCTCTTGCACGGAGGACAGGACCACACAAAATGCTAAAGACTTCCCTCTAACTTTGTTAAATGATTATATTAATTGTTCATTTGACAAAGTTGCATTTTTAAATTCAAGCCAATTCTTTACAAAAGAAAATACCATAAATCTTATAGCTTTCAACAGATGATTAACTAAGCTATTGCAAACATTTCTTATCATCAGATACACCTTTTTCACCCACAAAATCATTGTAACAATACATAGACTTTTATGCCTCTCAAGAAATTAGATTGTATATACAAATATGACAGGCGAAGGAATTTTCAAGTTATCTGGTTTGTTTAATCAGTATAAATACGCCAAAGGGATTGAGCCAAACTTCAAGATTTTGTATGTGTTCTGCCCTCAATTTTTCAACTAATGAAATAATATCTGCAAACATTTTAACACATATCTATCTCCAAGGCAGAAGATAATAGCAAGTTTCCTCTTTTGCTTAAAGTTGTGTCCGAACATTGCACGAGACCTGTGGACGGCTCTCCTTCTCAACTATGCAAAGGGCAAGTGCACACGTCAGGGCCCCAGGGCAGAGCCTCCACTGCACAGCAGCAGTCAAGCCGTGAACCCCAATATGCCCACTCCACTCTGGGGTGTCTCCTGCCGCTGCCACAGAGATTAACTCCTTGGAAACCATGGGGTCTACGTGAACACGATTTCTAGCTCAGAAACTACAGTTCCAACAACTACGCTAACCCCTGTGGCATCACCGGGATGGAACTAAAGAGGCTTGCGTATTGAATAAGAGCAGTCATGGGACAAGGAATGTCAATGCCAACACCTTCACAGTCACCATGACAAGTAGAGTCGCAATATGTGTGTGTCAAGCAGATTGTGTCTTTGGTCATAATAGGTCAAGGAAAAAAGGGAACTAAAATAACTTCCTAAGTTCTCAGGGCATAGCTCCTTCCGGGTACGGAATCATAGCCTGGCTCTCTGGAGTCCAAGAGCCCGCGTTCAATCTCACTTTACCCTTACTAACCAGGCCATTTAGGACACTTCTCCGTGTCTCATGTCCTCAAAGGGCTTGGGGGTATTAAGTGAGATCCTTTTTATCCAGCAGGCTTTGCTATTGCTGTCAAGTGGTAGTTTTGTCTCTGTTCAAGTGTCCCCTCCCCAGTGCCTGTTCTGCCCACTCAGAGATATGCCCTGGGTGGTCCGTGGACTTTGAATGACATCCCACAGGTCTGTAAGGAGCATTCAGTGAGATATTCTTGTTCATGACTTCCTGCCACCCTGAGTAGGTAGCATTGCCAATCTGTGGCACGTTGGTTTGCTGTATACGTTGTAATGTTTCTGAGTTGTGGATTTTTATATTTATCCTAAAACACCGGAATTAAGTGAACAGGTTGAATTAATGCTGTTTTAGATTCCACAGAGCATAGTAGTATGAACTAAATCATCAAATACTACTTTTATTTGAATGATTTTGTTATAATAGGTCTCCAGTCTTGTAAAGATTTTTCTGAGGAGCTAGGACAGCATCAATCCGTCTCCTCTTTTAGTGTCTTTGCCAAGAGTGTTGACTGGAATGCATTATGCTTATGATAGTTTATTACATTGCTGACTGATTTGCTAGTTTCCTCTAAAACAATTTGCTTGTTTATTAGTATATGCAACCATGATATATGATAGTCTTTGTGCTTAATTCTAAAAACCTTATTTGACTATTTTTTTTCCAAATTCTATATAAGGCTTTACAATTGAGTAAAAGCATTTCTATATAAGGCTTTGCAATTCTATAAAAGGCTTTACAATTGAGTAAAAGCATTGTAATGATATGCAATTCAGACCAATGTTCCAATAGTCACTTATGAGTACATGGATTCATTTTAGTGGTAGATTTAGTAAGAATAGACTTTTACCTAGGAAGTATTTTCTCAAAATACACACTCAACCTCATAGAAAACTTGTTTTTTTAATACATTCTGAATGTAGCAGAAGTCTAATGTTTTGTTAAATTTCTATAATAATACCTCCATTTTACAAAGGAAAACTCATTACATGTACAAAATGACACACCAAGCTATCGAAAAATAAAATTTATCATGAAAATGGGGTCTTCTAAAGAGAGAAAGGATGTTTTGAGGAAGGCTTTTTTAGAAGTTAAAACAGTGATACAGTGAACTAGAGAGAGCTACATAAGTTTATTAACCATCACCAGAATTTTTCACTAAAAATCAATTAAATTATGGTCACAAATTTAGATAGTGAATTTTATCTTTAAATCAGTGAATAACCAAAAATGTCAAACTCCATTAACTGAGATTTTAGGTGAAAGTCATTTATGTGTGCATATATTTATGCACTATTGTGATTGCTATATTTATGAATTTTTCTTGTTGATTTATCTAGAAATCGTAATAAAAGCTTAAGAAGCAATCATGTATTTTCGAAAGGATAATTTGGGGGAGGCAATACATAAAACAGATGTGTATGATCAACTCACCAATTAAATGATGTTATGGGAATTCAGAGAAGAGAGACATTCACATCTTCCAGAGAGTCAGACAATTCTTCATGTAAGTGATGCCCCTTATGCTGGTTTTCAAAGATGGGAAAGTGAGAGGAGAGGCAATAACACCTCAAACCTTAAGTCACTGGAGAGGAATGTCTTTCTTTTCCCTGGAGGGGGTGAGAGGAAGCCTGTGAAAGAACAAGAGACTGAAGTCCAGCAATTCTGGGTTTAAGACTTAGTTCTGTCACTCACCAGCCTGTGGGTCCTTGGGCAGGTCATTTTATTTCTCTGCATGTCTGGTTTCTCATCATGAAACCAGGGGTCTGGTGTCTGGGACTCCCCAGCTCTTCAATGTGATGTTTCTAAGGAATCTTTTAAAGAGCAGGCCAGCTTGAGGGGACTCAGCCAGCCTCCCTGGCTCCCATCACAGGCGAGGGGACATTTGCCTCGAGGGGATGGGAGCCTCCCAACAAATTTCCCCAAAGCAGCAATGGGAACCAGAGGAGACAGATGCACTCACGGAGGATGGGCTCCATCACCTTCCTCTTTGCTTTCTTGATAAAACATAAATTCTGGTTTTTACCCTGACAGAAATTATTTGTTCATCTCTCTCCTGATAGCTCACCCCGGGGGCTCTAGAGTGTCTCACCAGAAATTCTTGCCACTGATTTGAGATCCCTAAAAGCATTTTCTGAAATACCTTGAACCCCAGCTAGACCATTGAGTTTTCTCTTTTAGGGATGCATCTTTAAAACAGGAAGAAAAACGTAGTTTTAAATGTTTAAGGTAGGGTCTTCAGGATATGGGTGTGCACTTTTGTGTGTATGTTTATGTGTGTGTGAATGTATAAAGTGTATCCCTGCAATTTGATACACCTGTGAAGGCTGCTGTTTAAAAGGGCCTGCTTTCTCATATTGACCAAAAGGCAGCATTAACAGGAGTAGGTCCTGAGAAATATACACAAAGGATCATTAAAATAATAAAACATATGGGACAAAATACACAGAATTCAATGAAGCAAATATCTTTTGCCAAAACCCCAGAGTTAAAAATAATAGTTATTATTATTTGAGTTGGTACAAAAGAAAGACAACTTAGAGGGAGTGAAAAGAAAGAGCTGAAAGCCGGGCTGGGGTCTCATGCCTGTGATCCCAGCACTGTAGGAGGCTGAGGTGGGTCAATCGCTTGAGCCCAAGAGTTTGAGACCTACCTGGGGAACATGGAGGAACCCCATCTCTACAATGTATTTTTTAAATACAAAAATTAGCTGGACATAGTGGTGTGCACCTGTAGTCCCAGCTACTGGAGAGGCTGACGGGGGAAGATCACTTGAGCCTGGGAGGTAGAAGTTGCAGTGAGTTGAGATCATGCCACTGCACTCCAGCCTGGTGGACAGAGTGAGTCCCATTCTCGAAAAAAGAAAAAAATAAAGAAAGAGCCGAAATCAGAACCAATAGCAAAGGGTAGGGGAACATCTGTGGACAGCTGTGGATGCACAGAAGCAAACATCTCTTTCAAAATCAGACGCAGACCACGGGGACATAGCATTTTCCCTGTTGTTAAAGCTGCATAGTTATTTTAATCACTAAAAATAACGACACATCTACTACAATGCCAACGAAATGGAAATCTACTAAATTAGTGAAAGTGCATTGTCAAGAGAAAAATAACTTGCCAAGAGCTAGAAGGAAAGGAAGGCACAGGAGATAGTGCACCTGCATCCCATGTGTGGGACCCTCTCTGGAGACCGGGAATGCAGTCCACAAATGCTGGAGACCCAGTCTGAAATCTCTTACACCTTCTTACCTGGTCCTGGGTTGGCGTTCCTTCAAGCAGCATTGCTCAGCCCTGGCGCTCTTGACGTTGGAGGCCAAGAAATGCTGATCAGCAGAGAGCTATTCCATGGGCAGCAGGGGCTCAGGGGTCTCCTCTGTATCCCTCCCCAACGTGGCAACAAAACATCCCCAGATGCCGCCAAATGTCCCCTAGTGCTAGGGTGGGGGTCACCACGCTGAGAACCGCTGCTTTGCACTCCTCTGGCTGGGAGCAGGGGTACCGGCTCATGGCCCCGATGCCTCATGGCAGTCACCTAAGGATATTCCCAGAGTCAAACAGGGCCACTTTTAACCATGAGGCCAAGTCTATAAACTGGAAGTTATAAAGACCTTGTTTAACAAAACAATTGGAAAAATTGCAACATTTGGCAGGCAATTTTTCCTTCCAAGTAGATACAGCCACAATTAGATTCAATGAATTTAAATAAATTCAATTTGATCCTTTGAAATAATAAAAAAACTTATTTCTTGGGTTAACAACTTGAAAATTATTTCTGTTGTGCAGAGAACAAATTCAAGTATTCCTTTTGGAATAAGATATTTCAAAGCAGTGAAAGAGAAGCGCCACGCTCTGTGTTTGTGCTCACGTGGTTGATGCATCACGGTCTGTATTGTGGGCCCTGCTAATGTTGAGTTAAACCAAAAGATTTCTCCGTGGGGAACACGGTCCGCACCCACCATGTGGTTGTTCCTGTATTGTTGGTAATTCTTTCCAGCCCTGGGGATGTGTGAGGGGTCAGAGCTGTAAACCAAGCAGCCACTGTCAGCCTCAAGGGTTCATTTTCTTGCTGAAATCTGCCTTCATATAAGATGGATTAGAGTCATTGAGATAAGCCTCTTTATTTCATCTTAATCACCAATTCTCTTCTTATCGTTTTCATTAATCTATGATTTAGTTGCTTTTTAACAGACATGTTTATTTCTGTGTATTTTAACATTAAGCTACCAAGCTAACATCTTCATTGTTTTATTAATATTTCCAAGGTATTTTAAAGTGGAACTTAGCAGACACACCTGACTGGCTCCCCGTTCTGGCTGGGTTCCTATTACTAAGAGAAGACTAGAGCCCTACCAGGAAGGGTTGGGTGGGAACTGGGCAAATGCCTACAATCTGAGTTATTGCCACTGGATGGGGTGACCGCTCGTTACTCTTGAAGACATGCTTTCCTTTTAGTTTTAAACAAACTCAAATGCAGAGCAGTAATCACAATGGCCAACAGTGTTAGCTGCTACATTATGTGCACTTCTTTAAGCATTCACAGACATCATCTTACAGCCCAATAGTCTGGCAATGCCTTTGCCTATGTTTTTCAAAACAAATAAACAGAGACTTAGAGAAGTTAACAGAATTCACATCCAGGACAAGATCAGACTTCCCCTCTCCTACCTTACATTGCTCGGTCCTTTGTAGTTGCTGACGGATAAGGACCCCCAAAATATATAAAAAGGTCATTTTTTGATTTTCGAATCAAGCTGTTCTTTACTATTTATGATGATTTAATTGTAAAAGTTATAGAAATACATTTTTATATATAAATCATTATGACCTGCAGATTTAGCACCCTTTACATTTTGAATTCTTTAAATGCTTACTAACTCCCAACAAAGGGGGTCCTTCATTGTGGTGGTAGAGCCATCAGTTGTGAAAACTATAATAACAGAAAGGATCTCATCATATAATTTCTAAAAACTGACAGCCTGGGCACAGTGGCTCATGCCTGTAATCCCAGCACTTTGGGAGGCCGAGGCAGGCGGATCACGAGGTCAGGAGATCGAAACCATCCTGGCTAACACGGTAAAACCCCGTCTCTACTAAAAATACAAGAAATTAGCCAGGCGTGGTGGCACACGCCTGTAGTTCCAGATACTCGGGAGGCTGAGGTAGGAGAATCACTTGAACCCAGGAGGCAGAGGTTGCAGTGAGCTGAGATCACACCAGTACACTCCAGCCTGGGAGACAGAGAGAGAGTGAGTCTAAGACAGAAAAAAACAAAACCTGACACCTGTTTCTGATCTTAGATGCCATATTGGCCAAATATAACATTTCTCTTACTGTTTTTCAGTTTTTAGGATCCTACTCTCAGTTACGTAAAATCAGAGTGAAATCACAGCCTGGATATGGCTGGGAGACAGGTCCACCCTCAGCACCTGTCCAGGGTCCAGGCACGCAAGCTAGGAACATGGACATCTGCAAAGTGCTTCCTCCTTGGTGGCATCGGCTCCACCTCCTCCCTGCAGATGCCTTCTGAGCTCCTCCTTATGTTGCCAGCACCTTGGATCTCACTCCTGCTTTTCATCTCGTTCTAAACTCGATGGGCCTGGAGTCTGTTTTCTTGTGAAAGTCTGTGCTGACCTGGGCTGCCCTTTTAACTAAGCCTGGACAGTAAGAGGCCCTTGAGGGGTGGGATTGTCTCACTGTGGGATCAAACTAACCATGCATGCCACAGCCTGCATTGCCTGTCCACCACAGTGCACCATGAGAGGCTGTGTCCAAGGCCTGCTGCAACCCAGAGTCACCAGGACGGCAGTGGCTACTCCTTTTTCCTGCCTCATTCCATTTGACTAGAACGTCCTGGAAGCTGGGAACTTGTCTGTCTTGCTCTCCACTCCCTGCTCAGTGCTTTCCACTCTGCCTGACACAGAGTGGGCCCTTAATAAATAATTACTGAATCAATAAGTGAATGAAAGAGTGAAAACTAAATCCTATTACAGAAAACAAAGGGCTATGTCAGGCAAAAAATAGTCTAAATTAAAAATGACAGGATTCCCCAAATCAGCAAATGATTACTAATGAAGACAATATGGAGTCATACACAATCTTTAATTAGGATAAATGTCATGTTAAACAGTGTCCAGCTTTGCTAAAACTTTCTTATTCCATTTGACAATCTTAAGTATGTTTGGATCTTCACTGTTCTTTGATTTTGACCAGTGATTTCATCCACAGGTTCTCAGGTCACTGTAATATTATACATGCAACCTAGAAAACTATGTACTAGTGTAAGACATCCCAGGCTACTTTTATCAATTTCTATTACATATCAAGCTTCAATTACTTCATATAAATATGTTAGCAACATTTTATCACAAACGATTTCCAACAAACCACAAAGTTCAAGAAATTTAACAACAATATACCCATCACCTATATTCTACCAATAACATTTTCCTATGTTTGTGTTACACATAGCTACCCATCCATCCATTCATCCTTCATTCTTTTACTCTCATACATTTCACACTAGATTGTAAAATTCCGTGTTTGGAGGTTGATACTTGTTTTTATTCAGATATAAAATTGATATTCAATGAAATACAAAAATCCTAAGTGTTAGCTCACTGAGTTTTGGCAAATGCATACCCGTATAATCTAAACTAAAGATACAGAACATTATACAACCTTAGAACCATAGAAAGTTCACCAGGTAACCCCATCCCACATTCCCCATGATAATCTCTATTCTGCTTTGGGTTTTGGGGGAGGTTATTTTTTTAAACCATCAGTTAGATTTGCTTGATTTTGAACTTTATATACATGGAATCTTACATTTAGTACTTTTTTTTGTGTAAAGTTATTTCACTCAGCCTGATGTTTCCCTAAGCCTGAGGTACCGATGATCTGTTGCCTGTATTAGGAGCTCATTGCTTTTCATAGCTGAGTAATATTCCATTGCTTGACTAACCCACCATTGATTCATTTTCCTGTTGATGGGCACTGCCTGTTTATTGTGTTTTGCTTTTATAAATAAAGCTGCCATGAACATAGAACAAATATCTATGAATATTTGTAGACATGTTTTCATCTCTCCTGAGTAAATGCCTACAATTAGAATTGCTGAACTATGGGATCAGCGTATGTGTAATTTAATGAGAAACTGCCAACAGTTTACACAGTGGTTGTGACCTTGTAAATTCCCCTCCCCCAAAATATCTAAGATGTACAATTGCTCCACATCCTCAGCAGCATTTGATGTTTTCATGTTTTTAATTTGAGCCATTTAGCGAGTGTGGGGTGGTGTTCTGGTGTTAGTTTGCATGTCACTGACGGCTAAGGTGGCTGAGCACTTTTCCATGTGCTTAAGGACCATTTTTATATCTTCTTATGCAAAGTATCCTTTATCATCTTCTGCCCAATTTTATTAGATTGTCTATTTATTATGAGTTGCAGGAGGTTAGTTTTCTCAAATACATATTTGAAGCATAATGGTCTCAGCAGGTTACTACTCAGAAAGAGGTTTTGGAGAATTTTGTTTTCAGAACATCTTTCCCTAGCAGCATGTCTTCCTCTGTTCATCTTTTTATTATTTAAAACATGGGCTACGTATTTTGTGTGGTTGTTGTTTTATTGGTTTCAAAAGCTGCAAGTCATTTTATGTGTGAGTTCCCTGACAAAATTCTTAAAGTTTTTGATCTAAATTTTCTTATCATTCTTTACCCACAAACCCTCTTTTTCATCTTTTGCACGTTATGAAATATGCATTTATCAGAGTCCACTGTACACACTGATTGTGATTTTTCTCTCTTCCCCTTTTTAGAAATTACCATATCATATATCAGAATTATGCTTCTGAAAGCCCTGATACCTGTTCATCCTCTTCTGAGACTTTCAGAATTGTGTGCAGTGTGATGTGAGTGGCTCATCTCGTCCTGCTGGTGACCCCCTCTGGGGTCACTGTAAACTCCATGGTGACACAGCAGCTTTCCCCAGGATTTCTGTCTCTACTACTCCAGCCCACAGCCAGTTCCTGTTACTCAGCATTAATTCCAGAGTAACAGTTGCCTTTGATTCTCTCTCCATATTCTGGGAGATAAAATTGTCAGCAGAGCAAGTTTGAAATATATCAGATACAGTATCGTAGCTGAATGAGGCTTCCAGCAGATGCCTTGAGATGAGAATCTCCCATCAGAACTGTGTCTTTTCTCTCTGTCGTGCTCGTGATCTGTGCCACAAATGTGCATAGCTCATTTCTTCAGTCTTGCGAGCATGGTCTGTTATATTCCTCCACCACAATGTGGTCTTTCTCTCGCCCCTTTTATCTTCAGACAAGTCCTCCAGGACGCAGCTTCCCCACAGGTTTTAGGGAATTTCCAGGCAATTATATACCTTATTTGACATACAGAGCTTATGCTGCCCCATTTCTAGAGCTCTGTTCTTTTTACTTAGCAAGTACATTAGAGCATTCCCACAAATAATTAATCTAGGTCTTGTGATAGTTAATAAATCAGAGTTACCTCCATATGTGAAAGCCTTGAGCCCCTTTGCTGGTGGCTCAAATTCTATGTCCTGCAATGGGGCCCACAGGTGCTGGTCCCTCAGCCTGACGGGCTTCCACCGGAGTTCCAGCCCCTTCCTTGTGTGTCCTATGCAAGGTGTGATATTGCTTCTCATTCAGAAAGTTCAAGTCTCTAGGAGGGGCTTCCATACCTGTCATAGGATTCAAACATCCATGTCAGTTCTCTGAACTTCTGAACATCACATTCCTAGGCACTTCTGTCTAGAAAGTCACCTGGGCTTGAGGATCACAGGGGCTGAGTTGCTTGCAGCTCTGTGCAGAGCGTGGGTGTCTCTGTGCCTCCTGCTCAGTCCTGAGACTGAGGACTGCCTTGTATAGGGTCATGGCTTGGCTGTCATGAGGCCATGTTTGCAGAAACTTTGTATGAGCTATGAAGAAAATTAGATATTTGAAAGAAATTGCATATAAGTCTAAACAAATAAACCCCTGCCTAATGTAAGTGTTTTGAAAACTAAAAGAACATACACAACTTAAATGGTAATATATATGTATATGTATACATATGTATGTGTATATCGTGTGTGTGTATGTGTGTGTGTGTGTGTATATATATTTGGAAATATAGTAAGACTGTGTCTTCAAAACACTTTAAGGCATCTGAGCATCTTCTCCACCTTGACTTCCTCCTGCTCTGGAGGTTGACAGTAACTCTAAGCCAGACAATGGCAATTGTTGAGACTTCAGTCTAGAAAACCTACTCCAAGGATAGAACTCTGGTGCTACGTTGCCTCAAGCTATGCTAGAGACTGATGCAAAAGGAGACATCAGCAGTAGTGATCCTGTCTCTTTTTTTATTTACAATTTTATATTTTATTAGTCATGGATACTTACGACTATTTTAATTTCTAAAAATTGCATTAAAATAGTGTTTATCTTGATTATTGATTTTTTTTAATGCCCCTTCAATTTTGCATTTCTTCTGCATCTTCTTAGTCCTGGCCCAGTAAATATTCTAGATATGTTTAACGTTCAAATAGTCCACAATACATATGGAAAGTAGAGTGTGGCGTTTATCCTCTCTCTAAGTAACTGACAGCTACAAATCTTCATCTTTCCAATATTCCCCACCTTTACCCAGGTATTCCTGCTTAACATTTTTAAGGTTGTCATTCTGGTGGTGAAGGCTGAAAACCAATGATCCTGATGTCAAAGCAGAGTTATGAAATACTTCAGTAAAAATTATGGAAATGTGGAGGTGTATACCACATCAATGGACTCAGGGATCCCCAGGAATGGAAAGTGGAGATAGTGATCAAGGTGAGAAGTGGGTGGCAGGACTCTGTCTGGGCACATCCCCCAGGCCCTCATTCATTGCCAAGGACAGCAGACCACATTCTGCTCTCCAAGGCAGATACCCTCATCCATTATTTCCTGATGACACACACCTTACCAAAAGGGTTTTCTGCATTATAACATTTTAATGTTGTCACTTTAGGAGAATATTTTGTCTTTACAGAAGAAAAGGTCAAACCTGGAAAGTTTTAGATCGCTTTGATAGAAATCAATATGGTGAAGGGCACATTTTCTACACAATATTTTGGAATGTTTTATTTATTGGATGTTCAGCTGTACAAATTAGACACATGGGATCTAACACAATTGGAATCCAAGGGTGTGATTTTTATAGAAAGTCTGCACCACCAACACCACCGCCATCAAAATGAACTTGTCTTAAAAAGTCTTGCCACAAATGTGTAATTAGACCAGGGAAATAAAAAGGGGTTTTAACTAGCTTACTGTAAAGTAAACAAAAAGAGACGATGACTAATTAAGCATAATCATACTGAAGCGATCACAGGTGACACATCTTTCACTTGTGATATTTGAGTTTTGTTGGTTTTCAATACTGTGTAAAATATACTTTGGAAAATAAGGTTTCATAAAACTACTAAGCAAAACAATAGCAAATATTGAAGTGGAACTGCTTCTGGTGATTATAAAAATTTGATTTTGGGGTGCCTGTCTCTATATAGAATCATGGCTGAAGATATTTTTTCCTGCATTTTTAATAAAATCAAGGAATAGCAGACATGATTTTCTGAATTTCCATTTTTAAAGAATTGTTGGCCAGGGGCAGTGGCTCACACCTGTAATCCCAGCACTTCCGGAGGCCGAGGCAGGTGGATCACATGAGGTTGGGAGTTTGAGACCAGTCTGACCAATATGGAGAATCCCCGTCTTTACTTAAAATACAAAATTAGCCTGGCGTGGTTACACATGCCTATAATCCCAGCTACTCAGGAGGCTGAGACAGGAGAATCTTGCACCCCTGAGCCGGAGGTTGCGGTGAGCCAAGATCATGCTATTAAACTCCAACCTGAGCAACAAGAGTGAAACTCCGTTTGTTTGTTTGTTTGTTTGTTTGTTTTAAAGAATTGTTAGGAAACACGTTCTTTCACCCAGCAATAACAGATAGAAGTTGGTGCTTGTAAGGTAGAAGATGAGAGGCCACCTCCAACCTCACAGGGAGGACATTTGCACACCTCCTTTCCTCTCTTCCAGGGGCTCTGTCTCCACTGGTCACTGGCTGTGTGACTTTGTCATTCTCAGCCAAAGTCCCCTTCTGTCAACTGGGTAGATAAAGCCAACTTCAAAGGACTCAGGACAGTGACTCGAGATGATGTTTTCATCACCCAGGTGTTAAGCCTAGTACTCATTCGTTATTTTTCCTGACCCTCTCCCTCCCCACCATCCACTCTCTGGCAGACCTCAATGTCTGTTTTTCCCCTCTAGGTGTCCATGAGTTCTCATCATTTAGCTCCCACTTAAAAGTGAGAACATGTGGTATTTGCTTTTCTGTTCCTTTGTTAGTTTGCTGAGGATAATGGCCTCCAGCTGCATCCATGCTCCTGCAAAGAACATGACCTCCTTTTTTATGGCTGCATAGTATTCCATGGTATACATGTACCACATCTTCTGTATCCAGTCTACAACTGATGTGCATTTAGGTTGATTCCATGTCTTTGCTATTGTGAATAGTGCTACAGTGATCATGTGCATGCATGCATCTTTATGATAGAAAAATTTATATTTCTTTGGGTATATACCTAGTAATGATGTTGCTGGTTCAAATAGTAGTTCTGTTTTCAGGTGTTTGAGGAATCACCATACTGTTTTCCACAATGGTTGAACTGATTTCCACTCCCACCAACAGTTTATAAGCATTCCTTTTTCTCTGCAACCTCACCAGCACCTATTATCTTTTGACTTTTTAATAATAGTCATTCTGATTGGTATGAGATGATATCTCATTGTGGTTTTGATTTTCATTTCTTTAATGACCAGCAATGTTGAGCTTTTTTCATACACCTGTTGGCCACATGTATATCTTCTTTTGAAAACTGTTTGATCATGTCCTTTACTCATTTAAAAAAATTTTTTTTGGAAAGTTGTCACTAATTTTTAAGAAGCACTTTTTAAGCCAAGTGAAGTGGCTCATGCCTGTAATCCCAGCACTTTGGGAGGCCAAGGCAGGATGATGGCTTGAGCCCAGGAGTTTGAGACCAGCCTTGGCAACATAGTGGGGCCCCATATCTACAAAATTTAAAAAAGATAGCCATGTGTGATGGCTTACACCTGTAGTCCCTGCTTTTCAGGAAGTTGGGATGGGATGATATCTTGAGCCCAGGTGTTTGAAGCTGCTGTGTGATGGCACCACTGCACTCCAGCCTGGGCAACAGAGCAAGAGCCTGTCTCAAAAAACAAAAAAAGGAAAAAGAGAAAAATGAATGAAAAAAGAAAAGGAAGGAAGGAAGAAAGGAAGAAAGGGAGGGAGGAAGGAAAAAAGAAAGAGAAAGAAAGAAGAAAGAAAGAAAAGAAAGAAAGGAAGGGAGGGAAAGAAGAAAGAAAAAGAAAGAAAAGAAAGAAAGAAAGAGAGAAAAAAAGAAGGCAAGCAAGTGAGCAAGCTGGCTAAGTTAACTTCATCTCACGGTTTCAGACACCATGTTGTTGCTCAGCGAGGTTGGAAAGGGAAAACAGCCCCTTTGCAAGGCTGGACCCTATCCAGGTGCAACACCAGTGTTGTCTCTGCTCCTGGGGGTGGGGGTATTGTTGCGTGGGGGGCTTTGGACTGAGCTGGTGCTGCTGTTCTCCTAGACATTTGAATTTGAGGGTAAAGCCCTGTTCCACCTCCCATTTGTGGATGACACTGTAAGGCGGATGCTTGGAACCGGGGACAGTGGTGCGCCACCCGGAGCTTATAAGAACCGACGTGCAAGTCCAGTGTGTATGCCTGCTCCCCTTCTCCTGTCTTCCTGCCTGGCTCCCATGTGCTCTGGCAGGACTTCTTCCACAGCACCTCCTACCGTCTGCTCCTTAGGTCTGGAGGCAAAGGTCATCACACATCCAAGACTGTTTTCCGTCTCTCGTTCACAAGAGAATGATAAAGGATACAAATGTATAAGCCACAGGGTCACCTAGAGACAGTGCACATGAAACAGCTGGCAAGGAGCTGGCACATCATGGGCACTCAGGGCATTATGGCTTTGACTTGTCAGAAATCCCAGGCAGTGCAGTGTCAATAGACTCACCTTTAGGCGAGAAAAGAAGCTTGGAGAATTTCCATATCTTGTCCCAGCAAATATAGAGCAAGACACACTTCATACTAGTTTTATCTGTCTCTCCAAAACTCATATACCCCCGCTGAGCTCTCCATTGTACAAAAATCAATTCACAATGGCAGCAGGCAGAAGGAGGAGAATTGCTTGTTCATGCTTGGTCTTAAGGTAGAAATAATATATTGTTTTTTCTATCTGAAATGGAATACTACAGTGATATTAGAGTTTGAGTACCTACTATGTGCCCAGCTTTTTCAGGCATTTTTCAATATACTTCACTCTCCACAGAAGTCCCTGTGGGAGGGACATTGTGACACATTTAAAGATGAAAAACAAGGGCAGAGAGAGGTTAAATAGCTGTTGGATTTCACACAGCTGCAAAGTGGTCACTCTGGTCTTTAAACCCAAGGTCAGCCTGGCTCCCAAGAGGGAGTTCTATCTACTTTCCCCTGTTTCTTTCCTGCAGATGAGACCAATTACCCAACAATGTTTTATTTTTCACCAATTTATGAAGGACAATTATTAAAAATGCATTGTGATTGGGAAGATAGAAATCAGAAACGAAGGATAATTCCTAAAGTTAAAATGCTTACCCTGACCAGAAATCTATTTTTCTTGTGGTAGAGTTGACAGTCTCTTTTGAGGATGGCCCTACTGATCTCACCAGCACAATGAGCTCCCATCGCACTGGCCAAAGAGAAGAACACGGTTCCACAAAGAAACTAAAAGGGAGTGTCTTCCATAACCCAAGGACAGGAGGGAGAAGGGCGAATGCACCCACATTTGGCAAAACCAGACTTCAATAGAAGAAACCCAACTCACCCGAGAGTCAGATAAATAAAAGAGAAAAAAATATGCAGCTTGGTCACAGTAGACTGAACCAATGATTAAATGTGTTCTAACTCAGAAATTCTCCTTGATTAACATGCAAGGTCTTCTGGATTTTGTCTTGCTTTACATTTGTGACTGTCACAGAAAAACAGCATCTTGAAGACGGCACTTGCAAAGTGGCGGGACACGCAGAGATGCTGAGTAAGTGCCCTTGTTTCTTTTGAAAGGGTCTGCTTGAATAGACGGTGTTGTGGTTGTCTGTCCTCCTGTGGAAAGCCTTTGTTGAGCAGCATCATTGCCCACCAAGGAGCATTGGAGAGTCATCACAAAGATGTGTCTGCGAGGCGATTTCAGTGAAACATGGGGCCAGGCCTCAAAGGAGTTTCATTAGAGGATTTGTAATTAACATGTGGCAGAAGGTTCCAAAAATTGAATTTCATGCATAATTGCAGTGTTTATTACTGTTGATAATCACCATTACACAATATTAAATGTAACATGTGGATAATTTGGAGACCGAAAGGGTTAATAAAATTACTCTTGGAATGTAGCAGCGGGGTCGGTAGGTAAAAATAACAGCGATGTTATAATAAGTGGGAATGTGTGTTCTTGTCCCAAAAGGTTTTTACACATACTTACTTATTTTTAAGCATTTGATAGTTACAGGGAAAATGTCAGGAAGACATTTTCAGAATTGCTAAAGGGCAGAGTCCTCAAAAGGACAGCTTTGTTGTACTGTTGTTGTTTTCCTTTTACAGGTAATAAGGCATAATTCCTACCACCAAAAATGAGTCCCTTGCCCTGTGCTAGCACCCATCCACGGAATAGGTCAAATACATAAAACACACAATTTTATTCCATTCTGTTTTCCTTCCTCTTGCCTTTGTCGAGATGTAATTGAATTACGAGACACCTCTCCTTGCCAGGTACATGTTTCTTTCTTCTAATGGGCATGTAGTGGTCATCTAGAGTGAAAACGCATTCTAACTTATTTAATTCTATTTTGATCTACAGTTACTGTTTTCTTCTTCTTTTTTCTTTCGGGGCTATTATGAATAATGCAACAATGAGCGTCCTTGTAATGATAGCTTTGTATGTGTGTCAGAGCTCATATAACAGAGATTCCGAGGGCTGGGACATATGAGTCACAGGCCATGCTCACACTACCCTTTGATAGTTACTGCCCAATTCTGCACTAGTGCATTTCCATGAGGTTTCCTCAGCAGTACGCAGCAGTGCGCACACGCCCACATCCTCATCGCCTATGGCTATGGCTGTGTGAACTCCTGTTCAGATGAGGGCATGGGCATTTATCTCACTACCGTGTTCAAGTTGCCTATCTTAGCTCATCGCTAGTGAGGTTGTACATCTTTTTCAATAATTATCACCAATGTATGTGTCTTTTTCTGCACTTTGCTGATTTTATTTCTTGCTTGTTTTTCTATGTTTCTATTTTTTTTCTCTGATTTACCAGTCCTTTATTTGGGTATCTTAGTCACATTTGTTGTGGATTTGTTCTCACCGTGTAAGGTGTATCTTTTATCTTAGAGGATGGTTTCCTTAATTTCCACGTGTTGCTTTTCATGGTAATACCAGGGTAGCTAGGAAAATGCTTCATATGTCAAGATCTGCACCCCTGAAGAGCCGACAGGAAGTAAAAGCTTCGAAGCAGATAGGAGAGCAAGGCTTCCCGTCTGAAGAAGCCCCTGCACAGCCATGTGCCCCTAAATGCCCACCTGCTCTGAATGCAGCACCTTACGTTTCTCTGGCATCAGGAATGGGTTTGTAGACCCAGGTTCAAGGAACCCTCAGGAGACCCAAGCACTGCCACCCAGTCTAAGAAAGTACAATAGTAACCTTCAGGAATTCCTCACTTTCACTACATTTTTTTTTTTTTTTTTTTTTTTTTGAGACGGAGTCTCGCTCTGTCGCCCAGGCTGGAGTGCAGTGGCGCAATCTCGGCTCACTGCAAGCTCCGCCTCCTGGGTTCACGCCATTCTCTGCCTCAGCCTCTCCGAGTAGCTGGGACTCCAGGCGCCCGCCACCACGCCTGGCTAATTTTTTTGTATTTTTAGTAGAGACGGGATTTCATCGTGGTCTCGATCTCCTGACCTCGTGATCCGCCCGCCTCGGCCTCCCAAAGTGCTGGGATTACAAGCGTGAGCCACTGCGCCTGGCACTTTCACTACGTTGTCTACACGTTAGGAAATTTGGAAGTGAATTTCAAGGGTACAATTTTGGGGTAATGCACACAGGTTAGGGACATTATATGTTTTACTTGATAAGAGACATAAATTTTAGTAGTTACATGAAACGTTTTCCAAGCTCAATTTTAACAACATTAGATTCAGCAAAGGATCACCAGGGATAATAGCTAATTTCCCTTCTTGGTTTCCACTGAACACATAACAGGACACTGTTCACTCGTGTTACTGACACTCATGTGCAGTGTATTAGGTCGGTGGTACAACTGCTGTCATGACAGCAAAATTCATTCCACATTTGCTCTGTGGAGGGACCTTGCTTGTTGTTGTGAGGGATGAGAGATGAATGGGCTTGTCTTCGAGGACAGTAATCTAAGTTGCAGTCATTTCAATGTGCCTGCCATTTTAAAGTTTAATGGTCTTTTCTCATACGTTATCTTATTTTTATCATCAAAGCTAACTTTACTCCAAAGAAAATCAAAATAAAATTTAGCATCAGGATTCTAGGAAATGTGAAACCCAGACATAATTTTAGGGTTCTGGATTTATTGTAGAAATTCAGGGATGTTAGTCATTGTGTGGCTAAAGCCACAGCCTTGGTGACAAGTTGAAAATGTGCAGTCTCCACATGACCCACGTTTGCAGGGTCTGGGAAGTGGCTTTTGTGCCTCTGAGCACTGGAAGCCTCAGGCTCATTCTGCTAAAACTGCCACGGAGAGCTGGAATTGAAGCTGATAGAGATGGGCCCGGACTTGAGATGGTTTGACTTTCGCTTTTTGACTTTACAATCCTGCAAAAGTGATATTATTTAGTGGAAACTGTATTTGAAACTCCTAATTTTAATTCAAAATTCTTTCGAAAAATATTTCTTCTGGAGAGAGGAGCTCTTGCTTTGCTGCCCAGGCTGGTCTTGAACTCCTGTCTTCAAGTGATTCTCCTGCATTGATCTCCCAAAGTGCTGAGATTACAAACATGAGCCACTGTGCCCAGCCCAAAATTCTTTATAAGAATTTTGTTATAGAATAGGCTTGTGCTAGATGATTTTGCCCAAGCATAGGCACTGTAAATGTTCTGAGCACGGTTAAGGTAGGCCGGGCTAAGCTAGGATGTTCTGTAGGTTAGATGTATTAAGCGCATTTTCAACTTTGATACTTTCAACTTAGATGGGCTTGTTGGGAGGCATCCCCATCAGAGGTCACACACTGGCACACACATCATAAGTCCAGGAGCGTCTGTATCTAAGGATGCAGCCTCCAAGAGCCACACTTGCTCAGTTCATCAAACTTCAAGGTTTCCACTTACTTTCACTAACAGCATTTAAATCTACCTGAAGCAGAGGGTGCCCCATCTCCCCAGGTGACTGGTTCACTAGAGTATGCTTGAGTGTTTCATGGTGTGTGAGTGTGGCAGTGCGTGTCTGTGCACACAGAAGTGTGGCAGTGTAGCCGGGCGCGGTGGCTCACGCTTGTAATCCCAGCACTTTGGGAGGCCGAGGCGGGCGGATCACGAGGTCAGGAGATCGAGACCACGGTGAAACCCCGTCTCTACTAAAAATACAAAAAATTAGCCGGGCGCGGTGGCAGGCGCCTGTAGTCCCAGCTACTGGGGAGGCTGAGGCAGGAGAATGGCATGAACCCGGGAGGCGGAGCTTGCAGTGAGCCGAGATTGAGCCACTGCACTCCAGCCTGGGCAACAAAAAAAAAAAAAAAAAAAAAAAGAAGTGTGGCAGTGTATATGGTGTGTAAGCCTATTCTTGTGTGTGTCTGCATGTGTGAGACGCTGTGTTTGTCATCCTGTACATGTGTATCAGTGTGTGACAGTGTGTATGGTGTGTAAGCCTGTGCATGTGTGTGCCTGCATATGTAAGTGAGACACTGCGATCTTGTCATCTTGTACATGTGTATCAGTGTGTGACAGTGTGTGTGTGACCTCTGTCTGTGCCACCATGCACTCACACAAGGCTGGTGACATCATGTCTGCGAGAGCTGTAAACTACAGCCTTACTAAACTTGTGGCTTGGGCCTGCAGGTTATGGTCTCGTGAAAATGCTCTTGGATTTGACCTCACAACTATAATTTGTTTTAGGGGAGCAATTATTTTTTGCCAGCCATAATTAAGCTACAGGACTAATTGTTACAAATGACAAAATGATCTCTGTCTCTGCTAAAATACACCGTGTCTTATAATGGAAACCTGAGTATCAGTAATTTTTAAAAAATGGATAGAATATAAAAAAGCACTTCAGAAAATAAATAAAGTAGAAATTAAAGGATCTTGAACTCCAGAAAAGTTGAACTGCACATGTACTGAAAAATTCTTATTGAACCAGGAAGGAAAATGTGGTCACAGAGTCACACAGTGGAGTTATCCTGTGGCACGCCCTTCACAGGGAACGAGTGGCTTACTACTCAGGAGTGAGACACCAGCTGAGGTCACACTCAGATTTTAATTACTGCAGGTTTTTAAGTTGGGGCTCATCACGCTGACTCGGCGTGTTTTCATCTTAAGGAGTATGGGTGATCTTAGGCCCAACTCTATGTATCAATAATAGAGGTCCTCAAATGAATATAAGTACCCAAAACATTCCTCATTGCTTGCTTAACCTGATTTGCATTTATAAAAGAGAAAATACAAAAGCAAAAACAAAAGCAAATCCAAAGCAAAATGAAAATGTTTAATAGTGCGTTTTTTTTTTTTTTTTTTTTTTTTTTTTTTTTTTTTTTTTTTTTTTTTGAGACGGAGTTTCACTGTTGTTGCCCAGGCTGCAGTGCAGTGGCGTGATCTCGGCTCACTGCAACCTCCATCTCTGGGGCTCAAGTGATTCTCCAGCCTTAGCCTCCCAAGCAGCTGGGATTACAGGTGCCTATAAGGCGCTTTTTTAGGTCTTAAAAACAGTTGTCTGTGGCTTGTTAAGCTACCCATTGGTCCCATCTGTCAGCTTCCTGTTCTTTATTGCTCCATTTTTTATCTCAGAGCCCCAGGCACCGAGTCAACTTTGGATCCCTGCCCTTGCATCCTCTTTGGGACAGCGCCTCTTTGATCTCAGGTACCCGGACCCTGAAAATCACCTGCCCCTGAGAGTTGTGCTCCTGACGTTCACGTCTCTGGTTCCCTCTGCCTTGACCCAGCACTGCTGTTTTCTCCTCTTAGCAGGAGCAATATCAGCTCCCTCCATCTCTTTCTCAACTTCTCAATTATTGTCAAAATAATTTCTTAATTCTTCAAGAGCCAAGGGAAAGAAATCTCCAACTTAACATTACTAAATTGATATTTCAAGTACCCTGAAGTATCTGCATTCAGGTTTATTAAGATTAAACAGTTTTGGTCGGGCACGGTGGCTCACGCGTGTAATCCCAGCACTTTGGGAGGCTGAGGCGGGTGGATCACGAGGTCAGGAGTTTGAGACCATCCTGGCTAAGACGGTGAAAGCCCGTCTCTACTAAAAATACAAAAAATTAGCCGGGCATGGTGGCAGGCACCTGCAATCCCAGCTACTCGGGAGGCTGAGGCAGGAGAATGGCATGAGCCCGGGAGGCGGAGCTGGCAGTGAGCCGAGATTGTGCCACTGCACTCCAGCCTGGGTGACAGAGCGAGACTCTATCTCGAAAAAAAAAAAAAAAAAAAAAAGATTAAACAGTTTTGTTAAAGAATGGTATATAAACACGTTTCTCATTTTTTGTCATTTTTTGTCACTTTGGAGCTCATTCTAAAACCAGTGCTTAAAAGAGAGATTAAAAAAAAAAATTCAGAACTCCTCTAGACCAGGCTTGCCCCCTGGAAGTGTTGTAAGAGCTGCACATGGGTGCTACTTATGCCATTTAAATTTTTCTTGGAGCCACACAAAAAGATAAAAAAGTAAAAGGGTGAAAGTAAGTTTAAAAATGCATTATTGGCTAATGCATTATAACTCAATCTAACATATCACCATTCACATGTAATCAAGATAGAGCCCTTCTTTCTACTAAGCCTTGAAGTCCATGGTGTATTTCACATGCATAGCGCACCTCAGTTGGACCCGCCACCTTTCAAGGGCTCAAGTGCAGTGTGTGGCTAATGGCTACTGCATTGCTCAGCACAGATCTCCAAGGGTCAGCAAATTTTTCTGTAAAACCCAGATAGTAAGTTCTTCAGGCTCCATTGGCTATATGATCTCTAATCTGTGATATAACTACTGACCTCCTTTGTATAGTGAAAGCAGCCAAATGCAATGTGTCAATGAATAGACATGGCTGTGTTCCAACAAAGATTTATTTACGGGAGGCTGAGGCGGGCGGATCACGAGGTCAGGAGATCGAGACTATCCTGGCTAACACGGTGAAACCCCGTCTCTACTAAAAAAAAATACAAAAAATTAGCCAGGCGTGGTGGTGGGCGCCTGTAGTCCCAGCTACTCAGGAGGCTGAGGCAGGAGAATGGCGTGAACCCGGGAGGCAGAGCTTGCAGTGAGCCGAGATCGCACCACTGCACTCCAGCCTGGGAGACAGAGCAAGACTCCGTCTCAAAAAAAAAAAAAAAAAAAAATGTATTTACAAAATCAGGTGACAGGCTGGATTTGGATAACAGGATGTAGTCAGACCATTCCCTGACACTTTGTGGAGGCCAGCGCAATCTATGGACCAAACTCAGTAATATAAAAATATTTCATTCCTGTTTTTCCAACTTCAGTAACAATAGCTTTTTGGACTAAACTGTGTCCCACCAAATTCACGTGTGGTAGCTATAACACTAAATGTGGTGGTGTTTGGAGATGGGGCCTCTGGGAGGTCATTAAGTCATGGGGAACACAGCAAGACGGCAGTGGGCCATCTGCAAGCCAGGAAGTGGGCCCTCACCAGAACCCAACCCTGCTGGCACCCTGATCTTGGCCTCGAGAACTATGGAAAAGAAATCCATGTTGTTTAAACCACCCAGCCTGTGTGACTTTCTTATGGCAGCCCAAGCTGACTAATAGAAATAATATAGCTCTAAAAAGGCAGTATATATGCTTAGTATTAAAATTCTATATTTAGGCTGGGTGCAGTGGCTCACGCCTGTAATCTCAGCACTTTGGGAGGCCGAGGTGCACGGATCACTTGAGGTCAGGAGTTCGAGACCGGCTTGATCAGCATGGCAAAACCCCATCTCCACGAAAAATACAGAAAGTTAGCTAGGCAGGGGGTGGCTTGGGCTTGGAGTCTCAGCTACTTGGGAGGCTGAGGCAGGAGAATCGCTTAAACTTGAGAGGCGGAGGTTGCAGTGAGCCAACGTCTCGCCACTGCACTCCAACCTGGGTGATAGAGTGAGATTCCATCTAAAAATAAATAAATAAAATAAAATAAATTGATTAAAACACAATTCCATATTTAAACCTAAAATATTCATTTTTAAAAAACTCTTTAAAAATTAAGATACCTAAAATGTCTTATCCCAATACATTTTCTTCCCTAAATATCAACTATTTTTTTTACCTCTTAATTACACTGAGAAATATAATTTAAAAAGCAATCAACAGAGTCCACACAATTGCTGACAAGTGATTTCAACTAAGGTCATCTTTGGTTTTGCCACCCTAAGAATTACACTAACAGCCGACTCCCAGTTTCTTGTTTCTGTTTTATGTCTTATAAACCTAAGTCCGAAAATATGCAGTATTATCTGCAGCACGTGGGACGGACATGGTGAACACATTGTGCCGATCGTATCACAGCTCTGGGCAGAACCATCTACGCGTTTTTTCAGCAACATCAGAGGGATAGTTTTCCCCCTTCGTGAACTTTTAGCCTTCCTTTATACTAGGAACATTTGTTTAACACAATGATTTTATTTCTTTCATGTTTTTTTTGTACAGTGCAGTGGTGCTAAATTGCTGGTAGTTAATTTTGAGTGCCCAACCTGTTGCTTTTTTATTTATATTTCTTCTAATAAATACCTTGCTTTAATATTTTTCTCAAGTGTTAATACTTAACACATTGTAAATACAAACTAGACCAATGCTGTATTTCAACTTGTGAGTACCAGTTTATCTTTTTATCATTCCCTCCACCTTCCTTTATAGCATTCTTCTCTCCCCTCCCACATCTAATCCTGCAGGGCCAGAAAGGAATCCTGAGCCAGATTTTCCCTTTCTATTTGGAAAGGATACTTCCTTCTCAGATTTTTCCAGGATCCTGCCAGTTAATATGACATGCTTCCAAAGGTGCAATCATCCCATTGGCTTGTTTTGGATTGGACATTCAATCATATCACAAGAGTGTATTTTTCAACTTGATCTCACCTTTTCAACTTCAGAGTTGCAGGCAGTGCAATGCATGTAGTTCTCTTGCTATTTCAGGGGACCTTTGATAAGCTGTAAAGTGATATGTAGCTGCAATTTAATCACTTAAAAATTTAATAAAAACTAAAGGAAAGGAATATTATTTTTTCTTTGAATATGTCAACAGGGAACATATTTCATGGTGTTTTAAACTTTAGTAGATATTTTGATAGAAATGCTTAATTTATCAGACACAGGTATCATATTCATTATTTTCATTCTGTAATGTAGCCTAAATTTCAAACTCATATGTGCTTTCAATATACTGACTCACCCTTTTTAAGGAATAGCTCCTTGATTCAACTTTAAAAGCAAACTCCTTCCAGAACTTTTCTCTCTTCCTGTGCCCTAAACCCTTCAACATTGATTTATTTTTATTATAGCCAGACATTAAGCTACATGTGATCATTATGTTCTTTTCATGGGACCAAATCTTTCCTTGAATATGAACAGCTCTTAAAACAATGGGTAGTTAATAAATAGTCCCCATTTACTTGCAGGGACAATTCTACCAGTAGGGCTGAATTTCAGTATATTTAACCTACTTTGACTGAGGCAGGTTCTGAATCAAGGCTTGAGAGACTGGGAACACTGGATAAAAATACAGAAATCCAGTTGCATCTCTTTATTTTGCAATAACATCGACTTGCCAGGAAGGTTTGACAATTTCTCCAGTTTCCATGTTGTGACTTAGTCTTATAACCTGGGACCAAGGTTCACATTACAGGGTCAAACCTCAATGACTTTGCTTTATACTACAAGACCAAGACACCAAGACACCATTCCAACTGCCCAGTCTTCCTTTTGTAGACATAATTCCTTTATCTTTAAAACTTTTTCCCCTGTTTATATACCAGGCCTGCTCTTTAAGGCCTTTGAACATTTTCAATTGACCTAATAGACATTTGGAAGCATGGTTTTAAATCCCCCAATGAGTGACAAATTTGTTTACAATGAATCCCAGTTTCATGCATTGAAGCAAAAGCAAAAGTCTGGGAAGTTTCTGCTTTTTGAAATTGATCATGTGCTGTTCACATCCTCACCCATGAGGGCTTTCTGTAGATGTTTCATGGGTGTGTTAAAGAAAAGACATATTTTATATTTTTCAGAAACAAAATTGCTAGTTGCATCTATAATTCAACTTCTTTATTCAAGTAATTCTATAATTAATAAATAACTTGGCATCCTCAGTTATTGATTAATCTCTGTAAGAGTCTGAGGGAAATGAGTTAGAATGTGCAGGACAAGGTCAGCACGGACTCCCCGTGGACCACAGCATCTCAGCCTAATGGCCGACTCCAGGTGGCCCTCATCACTAGGTGCTGAGCTAAGTTCTCTGCAGAGATAAGCCACTTCCATCCTCTCAGCAGTCCTATGAGGAGGTTCCTGGTACGGGTTGAAATCTGAAATTCATGGGTTGAAGTCCTAAGCCCCAGTACTTCAGGATGTGACCTTACCTGGAAATAAGGGCCTTGCAGATGTCATTAGTGAAGATGGGACCACACTGGAATACAGGTGGCCTGAATCCAACATGAATATATCCCCATTAAAAGGGTGTCAATTTGAGCAAAGACATGCTCACAGGGAAAAGGTCATGTGAGCAGGAGAAAAGAGAGAAGGAGAATGAGCTGACAAGCCCAGGAACTCCAGGATCCTGGTGTCAACAAGGCACACAAAGCCAGCCACAGTGCTCAGAAGCATCAACCCTGCTGACACCTTGACCACAGACTTCTGGCTTCCAGAAATGTGACACGATGCATTTCTGTTGCTTAAGATACCCAGTTTATGATACTATATTACAGCAGTCCTGACAAACTAGTACAGCTCTCATCATTACCCCATTTTCACCAATAAACTGAGGCTTGGTTTTATTGTTTGATTTGTCCAGTGTGTCTCAGCTAATAAAGGTGGTGCTCAACTGCAGAGCACAAGCTCTTCCCACCACATCATGATGGCCCTTGGCATTGACCTGGTGAGCCCCTCTCAGTGCTGGGGCAGGGGAGCCCAGCCAGACTGATAGGCTTGATGTCTCCTGCTTGGAGGAGCACACAACCAACCATCGTTCCTCAACACCACCATTCAGGGTCTATGGCAGTGGCTCATTGTTCCCTATCCCTTCCCTTGTGCTCACATGGCCTTTTCCCTGGGAGCATGTCTTTGCTCAAATAAATCCCCTTTTATGAGGACACATTCTTGTTGGATTCAGGCCTCCTCTACTCCACTGTGGTCCCATCGTCACTAATTACATCTTCAAGGCCCTTATTTCCAGGTAAGGTCACATCTTCATGTATTTGGGGTTAGAATTTCAACACATGAATTTTGGATTTCATCCCATACCAGGAGCCTCCTCCTAAGACTGCTGAGAGGATGAAAGTGCCTCATCTCTACAGAGCACCCAGTTAACCCAGCACCCACTGATGAGTGAGGGCTACCTGGGTAGCCTCCATCACGCAGAGATGCTGTGGCCCACCTGGAGTCCGTGCAGTAGCTGTTTTTATGTCCATGTTCTTTCTGCTTTCTATGTCTTGATCCTATATGATTTGTCAAACAAAAGATCAGGGCTATTCTTCACAAGGAATTACACCTTTTATAAATAAAAGAGCCATGTCTAATCTAATAATTTTGCATGTTAAATTATATTTCATCTTAAGTTAAAATTGTTACCTATGTTTTCTTTTTTTCCTGATACATCTTTATATGTCTCCTGTTTTCAGTAACTGCCTGAAATTTTTAGGTGAGTGTGATACATTTTATTTTTAGCCCCAGTTCATCATCTCCCCAAGCACCTGCTCTCTTGAAATGGCCTCTTCATGGATGAAGTGTCCTTTGCTGCATCTTAGTTGGGTGCTTGGCCATATCATTTATTTTGGCCAACAGAAAAATAATTGGACTTGAGAGTGTGCTAATTGCAAGCACAGGCCCCAAAAGGCTTCAGATGTCTCTACCTGTCCCCTCAGGCCTGTTCCCCCGACCCTCTGACCTGCAGTGAGGACCAGAGCTGCTCCAGGCAAGACCAGCCTGGAATAACTGACCACTGGCCAGGTACCAACCTGTGAGTGCTAAAGACACGGTTCTTGTTTTAAGCTACTGAGATGTGGGGTAGTTGGATCAACAGTGGGTCTCTTTGTAGAATGTTGTTCAGAGTGTTTTTTTAACCTATAGTAAGTTTTTTTTTTTTTCAGAGAAAGTGAAAATAAATATATGTATACCCACAGATACTGTATCATTTCATTTTATCAAGCATTTTCTCTTTTTCATGTTTTTCAACTGTTTTCCTTAATTTTCTACCCTTTACTGGATAAACTAAGTTTTACTGCGAAGAACTCTAGTAATTTAAAAGATACATTTTACTAGTGGTCACTTAGTTTTCTTTTAAAATTATTTTGATTCATCTCATTAATTAACAAATTACATAATAAGTTAAAAGTAAAGTAATATTTGGACTTCTATGTAAATTTACCATTTCAAAAATCATTTTCTAATCCATTGCTGTTCACTCTTCTCTCTTTTTAAGTATTATCTAGGATACTAGAATGCAAATATCATAATATCATGTTTGCTGAATATGTAAACTGCCTCAAGAAATGTGTGATAACATTCTAAACTACATTTATGACACCTCGTCACATTTGAGAGTTTGTTTAATGAAATAAATGCATATCCTACTTTCACAGATTATCTTCCAGATTCTTACATTCTTAATTGAATTATTTTCTAGGTCACCTTCATTCGTGGTAAAATTTGTATTCTTTCCAACAATTTTTGTAACTTTTTCCTAAATACTTATTGAAATTAAAGAAAAGATTCAGGATATAACTTTATTTATTTGTTTATATATTTATTTATTTACTTACTTACTTATTTGAGATGGAGTCTAGCTCTGTCACCCAGGCTGAAGTGCAACGGCATGATCTTGGCTCACTGAAACCTCTGAATCCCAGATTCAAGCGATTCTCCTGCCTCGGCCTCCCAAGTAGCTGGGATTACAGGTGCCTGCCACCATGCCCGGCTAATTTTTTGTATTTTTAATAGAGACCGGGTTTCACCATGTTGGTCAGGCTGGTCTCAAACTCCTGACCTCAGGTGATATACCCGCCTCAGCCTCCCAAAGTTCTGGGATTACAGGCATGAGCCACAGTGTCTGGCCTCAGGATATAACTTTAAATTAATTTTTGTGTGGCCCATCATTTGATCTGAGCTCTCTAAAAATGTTTTTTTTCCAATTATTTTATGAGTTAGTTCTAATTCTTGTAGGCTTCTAAGTATGTTTTTCTATGCTTGTTTCTTCCTAGCAGTGCTGACAATCAGCAGTTTCGATCTTGATCCTCTGTCACCATTGTCTTCTCTGTCGTAATTTCCAATTCTATTATTTCTCTCTACTGGTTTGATTTTGCCTTCAACATCTGTGACTTTATTCTCTGCTAAATACTCACTCTATTCTTTATCCACTATCATCATTGATTTTTTATTTTTGTTTTCAGCAGTTCTTCTTTCTTTCATCTCTCCTAGTACCCTGATATTCCTCCCTTTCCCCTCTCCTGTTCTCTCTTCTCTCTATCTGGCTCTTTCAGAAAATGTA
Organism: Hylobates moloch; assembly: GCF_009828535.3. NCBI lineage: Eukaryota > Metazoa > Chordata > Mammalia > Primates > Hylobatidae > Hylobates > Hylobates moloch. Next base: position 3,547,382 of record NW_026652292.1, on the reverse strand, counting down.
AAATAATTTCATACACAGTTTTGTCCTTCTCCTAGAACATGCTTTCCAGAGGCTTGTCCATTGAGCCTTGGAGGATGATATACAATGTTTGTTGCGCTCACATTATATGCCTTTACTGTGCTAAGTAGTTCAGGAAGATTATGTCAAATGGTACAATAAAAGAATGAGTCTTATCTTCATCTTTTATATTGGCACACACGCTGGATCTATCCTTTATTTATCCTCCTGCAAATGGTGACCTGCTCACACCTTCCAATGTGTGTTCTGCCTGGGACAGGCCCCCACACCACTTTGATCTTGATTCTGGAAAAATTTCTTTTTTGGATATCTGATTATTATTCTTAACTGTCAGCCTTAATTTTAACTTCCAACAGGATTTCAACTGGCCTGAAATACGGTGTTGTCCTCTTTCAGCTTCTACCTAACAAAGGATGGTTCCTTCCACTCCAGCTCTTCCTTATGCTGGGGCCCTTACACCTAACAAAGGATGGTTCCCTCCACTCCAGCTCTTTCTTACGCTGGGACCCTTGCCTAACAAAGGATGGTCCCCTCCACTCCAGCTCTTCCTTACGCTGGGACCCTTGCCCCACTGCTCCTGCCTGGGAGGATGTGCCTCCCAGCCACACGTTGCCTCTGTGACATTCCTGCCTGTGTCTGGGAGGCTCCTGTCTACCTGAGCCAAGGGAAGGTCACATTGAGGAAGAAAAGGCTGGGCAGATGGCATCCCTGCAGGAACCAGCTCACAGGAAAAACCAGCTGCTGAACTTTGTGGTTGAGACTAACTTCCTGGTCCTGACCAGGGGCCACATGCTGGGTGAGGGACACATATTTTTTACCTTCTTCTTGAGGCAGGCAGCCTTGCTCCATTTCTACTTGACAGTGTGGGGAGACCAGCTTGATAGGCTGAAAAACGGCCCCCCAAACATACTCATTTTTCTAAACCCTGGAATCTGTGAATGTTATTTTATATGGCAAAAAAGGGGCATTTTGTGGATGTAATTAAGTTAGAATTCTGAGACGGGAAGATGAGACTGCATGATCTGGGTGGCCCTAAATCTGTCACATGTGTCCTGAGAGACGACAGAGGAGACCTGGCCCAGACTCACAGAGAGGGCCACATGGAGACAGGGCAGAGAGCTTTGGAGATATTAGTCTTGAAGACTGTACTGATGCGATCACAAGCCAAGAATGATAACAGCCACCAAGAACTGGAGGGGACAAGGAATAGATCCTTCCCTAGAGCCTTTGGAGGGGCACAGCTTTGACAACACCTGGATTTGGGGCTTTCAGCCTCCTGAATGAGGAGACAATCCATTTCTGTCATCTTAAGAACCACTCAGGTTGTGGTTATAGGTATAGCAGTCATGGAAGCAGATACAACTAACACATTTGTTATCAATTCCGGAACATTCACAAATTTCCTTGGATTCTCTTCCCAAATTATGATGACATATGAAATAAAGGACACGTCAGCCTTCTGCAAAGACCCCATTAGCTTCTCTGGACTCTTCCTGGGAGACCCTTTTCCCAAACTTGGGATGCTTTTGCTTCTAAAGCAACACCTGCATCTTTTCCATGGTGGTGTGGCGAAGATTCAGGGGTGCCCTTGGGCAATGAGAGTCCCTTTTCTAAAGACAGCGGAAGTGCCTGGCTGTACAGCCCCTTATCCCACCCTGCCCGGGCACAAAAACCCAGTCCTCAGCCTTGAACACGGTCAATATCCCAATCTCCCTGTGGGACCAAGCGCCTGGGTAGGCACTGAGGCCGCATCTTCCTTGGTTTCTTCTTTCGAACCCTGTTTCCCTCACTCCTTTATGAGGCCTGGTTTCCCCTGGGAACATTGGCTTACCAGTCATTTGCAGACAGATCTTTATCTCAGGTGTCTGTATTTTTTTGGAAGGGGTGGTGCTCAACATATGACAAGTAGATTGTCAACAATAATTTGTAATAATGATATGTTTCATGTGTCTTCACGTGCACCTTAATGAGTACTTGAAGAGTTGTATAGCAAGAGGGCCAAAGAGACTATTTAAGAATCGCCCTCACTTTAAGATTTCAGGGCACGAATCAGTTACAATCAGACAAGAATAATGCGAGGGAGTTGGGAGCCGTCAGCTCCTCGTTCTGGAATCCTACCTATTCAGTGTGTCTTGGAGATGCTCCAGTGTCTTGCGTCTGTAATAAGTCGAGATCCCACTGCTGTCTGCCGCTGACAAACACGGGGTTATGTCTGGTTCAGTGCACGCCCTCCCAATTTTTAGAAAGGACGTGCACTCAAATAGGAGTTACTTTATCTGCAACATTTCTCAGAACCACTCTATGGAGCCCTGCCCTTGAGGCTATTAACTTCTCTCACTTGTCGAGCAGTCTAGAAACATACAGATCAGGTTGTTTTCTTACTGTTGGAAATCGCCAGCTTGTCTTTGAAAGTACAAAATAGCCAGAGACAGCAGAAACCACTGAAAGCAAGGGAACGCTGGTATGTTCCCAACACATCCGATCACATTCTGACTTGTAAATGGATTATTTTTTGTTTTCAGGTTGTCTTCGGGAAAATTGAATTTTTACTTGGATTGTCCCTGCAGTAATTAGGATTCTTACCCACAGGTGTTGTGAATGGTGACCCCTCCACAGCTGCAGCCTGGGTCCGTCTTGGTTCTCTGTGCCACTTGGCGAGCTGCAGGGCAGCCCTGGACCTCGGAGGGTCTTTTTGGGCCTCTCCCTCAGGGTTGGCTCCAATCTTCCTCTCTCTGATCTTGGATTTCCAACCCTCCTTACCTCATTCTAAACCCAAAAGTTCAGGAACTTTGCTCAGTTGTTTTTTCTGTTGTGACACGTATTCTACAATAAATGCTTATTTATTAGATACTCGACCTGATGAATGAATGGATGGAAAGTGACAAATGAATATTAAGCACAAAATAGCAGTATAATTTAAACATCGCATGGCTCAGTATGTATGTATGTGTGTCTATATATATACAAGATCTCTGTCGTTGTTAAAAACAGACCGTCTGCCCTCCCTGTCTTCTCATGGACAGTGGCTGTCCCCAGCACACCCTGCGTTGCAGTCGACTCTCCCAGGCGGTGGAGTGCGTTTCTGTTCATGCTCTCAGGAGTTCTCCCCTGGGGAGGAGCCTACTTTCCTGCCTTAGGTCCAGCTAGCTTGCCTTTGTGGGCATCTTGCTGACAGCAGGTGCACAGTGGAGACACAGGGCACGTCCAGCCTGCACTGTGGAAGGTGGTGCTCACTGCTAGGGTGCCCGGCCAATTGCAGAAAGCAGCTGTCTTGTCACCTGGGCCAGGGCAGGCAGGTGAGGAGTCAGGTGGAGTCCTCTGTGCAGATGAGAGGGTTCAATGGCCCAGGCTCTTGTTTCCACACACTCTCTTCCCTGAAAACTGTTAAGAACTCTGGTTGGAGTGTGAATTCTTTTTATTTTTACTCTCTCTAAAGTTTCCAACTCAATGACTTATCCAGGCAAATGATTAAGACATGTTTGCTGACTGCTGGTTAGAAATACTCTAGGTTGGTTGCCTTTGACGCAGCTGTTCTGACATAAGAGACACGCCCCTGAGGCCCCCAGAAGATAATTTCAGATGATGAGGACTCAGTCCTGGAGCAAGAATGAAAGTGGTTAGAGCTATTTATGACGAAGAAAAACAATGGAAAGTGATTCAGTAACTACATTTAAAATGTGAGCGGGATGCGGTGACCCATGCCTATAATCCCAGCACTTTGGGAGGCCAAGGCAGGCAGATCATGAGGTCGGGGATCGAGACCATCCTGGCTAACATGGTGAAACCCCGTCTCTACTAAAAATACAAAAATTAGCCGGGCGTGGTGACGTGTGCCTGTAGTCCCAGCTACCTGGGAGGTTGAGAGGCAAGAGAATGGATTGAACCCGGAAGGTGGAGGTTGCAGTGAGCCAAGAACGCGCCACTGCACTCCAGCCTGGGTGACAGAGCGAGACTTGGTCAAAAAAAAAAAAAAAAAAAAAATTAAAATGTGAACCTTTCTGCACGGGATTGTGGTCAGCTAGTGTTCTTACATTTTACTAAAGCAGAACGAAAGGAAACGGGTTTAAATGACAGCATGCAGAATTTAGGTTAGATATGGGGAATGCCTCTCTGACATTGAGTTATGACTCATTAGGCTAGGTTATCAGGGAAGAGAATATTCTTTGAAGATTTTAACGTATACATATCCCTTGATGCAATGCACATATCATGACCTGGTTGATTTTAAAGTAAAACCTTACATATCACAACCCATTTTCCCACATAAGTCAATTTTACAGTGACAGGTGGAATTGAGTGGGTCACCAGATCGTGCTTCATTTTGAAATGAGAGTCAGTGGTCAAAGGATCTTCTGGATGGCCTGGTGCAAGTGTGCCTGCCTGCATCTTCATTTTAGCCGTTGCCACTTGTCTCAAGGACTGTGGATTCTCTCTCAGGCCACCTGGGAGGCCTCAGGGGCAGCACTTGCCGAAATAATTTCTAGGACTGCAGGAGCCCATTGAGGCAAGAGGCGGCTGTCCATGAGTCAGATGGCCAGGGTGGCAGAGTGCATTTTGATGGCTGCGTAATGCAAATCTCAAATGCAAAGGGCTTTGTGTACAGCAATCCGCATGGGAGTGAAATACGGTCCTGTATCTTTCTGATCTGGAATTTCCACCGCCTGTGTTGTAGGGAAGCTGATATGCTGAGATAGAGTGAAAGCGCGTTTTGGCTTGTGGAGTGATTCGGAGCAGCCCTGGCGGCAGATAGTAGAGTCAGCTGAAGAGCCCACGACTGTTTTTTCCAATTTAACTCAAATAAAACTTTTTGCTTATTCTGCTTTAAGATGTAGTTACTTCGTTTTTTTCCTTTCTATTCACCATCAAGAAATAGAAAACAAGCTAGTTTTAATTTACTTTCAGAATGCTTGCAAATATACTCCAGAGAGCTACAGTGTAACAGATGTTAATTTGGTGACCGTTGGCTACTCCTGTGAGCCCCGGAAGTGTTTCCCCTCGTCCCCTGGCTCTCCTGTTGGCTTCTTATCACTGACAGGGGAGAAAGACTGATGGGCCTTGGCGCCCACTTGAAACGCCCCTGTCGACCGACCCTTTCGTAGTACGAATTCAGCAGCAAACAGATATTGATCCCACATCCTGCCAGCTTCATGGAGTGGCCGGAAAAGGTGCTGACAGACAGTGGACTGAGACCGGGAGATTCCTTTACACGTGAATTTGCTGGCGTTTTCAGACCTGAATCACCTCGATTGTGTGGAGTGGCCACTTCTGGATGCGATTTTCAGTGAACATAAATAATCCCAAATACATGTGGTATGTTTTGTTTGTTTGCTTGCTTTTGTTTGCTTTACTTTATAAAGGTTTACAGAGGAAGTAAAATAATATCTTAGAAATATGGGGAAGTCTAGGCTGGTGGCCATGAACAAAGAAAATGAAATGAACCTTCCCTATCACAGATTGAAAAAGCAGGCAGAGGGTTAGGCTGAGAATTCCACTCTAAACCCAGTCCAAATATGCGCGGCTTTTATCTACCGATCTCTGAATTTGAAAGGTAAAATATCCTGGCATTTACCCCGCCCACACATCTTGAAGTGAGTCCGGAAGGAAAAAGATAACATGAAAGTAAATGACCTGACTTCATTCTCCTGCCATTTAGGTTAAAAGCATTTCCCATTTTTGGGCAATTTAGCAACTATTTTAGGCTATTAAAGTTACAAACATGTGAACAATGAATCTCAAGTCTTATTATCCCAATTGCCTTCGGATAAGTTTAGCAGTAAAGTCTTCTGCAGAAATCAGAAAAGTAAGATCATAATTAAAAGCATTATAAATTTGTTTTGCTTTCCCTTAAAAGGTTCCTAAGCACAATGTTATAGAATTTCACTCATTTCACAGCTATACATTTTGGGGACAAAAAATGAGCTTTTAAGTTAACAGTGTCATATCTTGCCCTCTGCGTTTTCCAAATGAACTCTTTAAAAAATTAAAATCTGTATCCTTCTATGTATTTGTGTTTTAAATGGTGAATTTGTTCTTGAAACATTCTGAATCAGAATTCGGAAGTTGTGTGACTCTGGGGAAACTTCACTGGCTCAGTTGGAAAGGTTGAGGGTTTTGAATGAGACTGTGGAGAAGCACTGAGGCTGTGCAGGGACCCTAGAGGCAGGGTGTTGGTGGGGAGTTAGACACGTGTAGATAGGAGTCCAGAATTAACAATTCCCTGCTATGTGGTCTTGGGAAAGCTACTTAATTTCACCGAGACAGAATTTTTCTGTGTAATACGGATATTAGTATCTGTCTTGCAAAACTGTAAGGTTCATATTATAGATAATGTATATAAAGATTTTGAACACAGAGGATGACATTACATCTGAGCCTGCCTGGGCACGGGGTCTAAGGGAAGCATAGACTCTCCTTTGTCTGAAATGACCCAAAACTCAGCTTTGCAGTTGAGGATGCGGGTGTGTGCGGCTCCGCGGCAGCTGCTCCCTGCCTGTTGCTCGCTGCATCCTCAGAGAGCTGCTGAGGTGGCATTGGGGCCCCGTGGTGGTCTGCATGGTCGCTCAAAGTCACAAAACACACGGACACCTGTGAAAATTTTCACCCCTTTCTGCTACTCTAATCAGTGTTCGATATTACTTGTATATATAGAAAGGCACATGTGCAATCTATGTGGAATGGCTTTGGTGACTAAGATAACAACAGATAAGAGAGAAACTCTTGCAGGTGCTTAAGGCCCTTTGTCTTTTTTGTTTGTTTGTTTTTCATTTTTTTGAGATGGAGTCTCACTGTCACCCTAGGCTGGAGTGCAGTGGCGAGATCTTGACTCACTGCAACCTCCACCTTCCAGATTCAAGCAATTCTCCTGCCTCAGCCTCCTGAGTAGCTGGGATTACAGGCATGTGCCACCACACCCGGCTAATTTTTGTATTTTTAGTAGAGACAGGGTTTCGCCATGTTGGTCAGGCTGGTCTCGAACTCCTGACCTCAAGTGATCCACCCGCCTCGCTTCCCAAAGTGCTGGGATTATGGGAAAGAGCCACCACGCCCGACCAAGGCACTTTGTCTTGATCTATCTCAAAGTCCACTAGCCAGCATTCACTTGTTTTAGTGACATTGTCACTCTCATTATCTCTGTTTCTATATTAGTTTGCTGGGGCTTCCATAGCAAGGTGCCACAGGTGGTGGCTTAAAGGGCAGGTTTCGCTGTCCTCACAGTGCTGGAGGCAGGAAGTCCTACCAGTAGGATTGGTTGCATGTGAGCTCTGGAGGCCCCTCTCCTTGGCTCCTAGACAGCCATCTTCTCCCTGTGACTTCACAGGGCCTTCTCCAATATGTCTGTGTCCTAATCTCTTCTTCTTATAAGGGCACCCATCATAGAAAATTAGGGCTTGCCCATATGATCTCATTTGAACTTAATCACGTATTGAAAGACCCTATTTCTAAATACAGTCACATTCTGGGTTACTGGGGATGAGGAATGTCAACACAGGAGTGTGAGTTACCAGGGATGAGGAGTGTCAACACAGGAGTGTGAGTTACCAGGGATGAGGAGTGTCAACACATGAGAGTAGGAGGAGGCGAAATTCAGGCCGGAAGAATTACTGATCTGCAACGCTGGCTCTCACATGTTGGCATGTATGCATTTGGGTCCCTGGCTTGCTTGCTGGACCCCACCTGTCCTCAGAGTTTCTGATTCAACAGATTTGCTTGGGGCTGAATAAACGTGCATGTCAAATTCCAGGTGATACTGATGCTACTGGTCTGGGTGCCACAGTTAGAGAAGCACAGATTCAAAACACAGCAACACTGTAGAGAAGGAAGGCCCCATCAGTGGTCCAGGTGACTGGCAGAGACCCGAACTTGAGCCCCAGAGGGTGTTGCTGAGAAAGGCCTCCTTCTCTTGCGTATCTAGAGAGCCTCCTGACTCTCTTGATGTGCTTCTCAACATAAGCAAAAAACAAATTTATTTCATTCTAAAATGAAAACAACCACTCAGCATTACAAAGAGCAATCTAATAAACCTCGGAAATATCTCACCTGATAATGAACATAAAGTTATTAAAAAGCAGAAAGAATATGCTCTGGAAATCCAGAGCCCAGGAAGCAGAGGCCACAATGACAATGGTCTTTACTATCACTGCGCCCAAACCCAGAGCTGGGAAATCAGCAGGCACCAGGTAACAAAGATTAATGACATTTGAGAGCATTCATCATTTTCTTTCTCACCTTCTTCTAGGCCCTTGCCCACTGAATCTTTCATTTTTACTGAATTTGTGATGCTCTTTTGGAAAGGAGCATCACACATGGGTTCCATGAAGGACCAGGCAGAAAGCTGGGGTTAGAGATCTTTTCACAACTCCTGGGAGAGTGACATTTTCAAGGTTGAAGGAATCTGAGTAGAGTTGGACATTATTCCCCTGTCAAAGTAAATTCAATAAAAACATTTGGTAATAATTTGATGATAAAATGGCATTTGTCCCTCATAAGAGGATAATGAAAGTATTTATCTATATGATTATTTTCTAACCACTCTTTATTTTTTTTTTTGAGACGGAGTCTCGCTCTGTCGCCCAGGCTGGAGTGCAGTGGCGCGATCTCGGCTCGCTGCAAGCTCCGCCTCCCCGGTTCACGCCATTCTCCTGCCTCAACCTCTCTGAGTAGCTGAGACTACAGGAACCCGCCACCACGCCCGGCTAATTTTTTTGTATTTTTAGTAGAGACGGGGTTTCACCATGGTCTCGATCTCCTGACCTTGTGATCCGCCCGCCTCGGCCTCCCACTAACCACTCTTAAGCGAGGATGTTGCTTGACTTTAATCACTCATCTATTCCGGTGTGTCTCTCAGGATAAGAATGATGCCTGGAAAATGTGTGGTAGAGAAGAAACTATTCACATGGAATAAGAGCCCCAGCACACAGCTTGGGATGTTTCTTTAAATATCCACTTAGAAGGCAAACTTTATGCACACATATTGGGAGTTATGTTTGCTTTACCCAAAAAAATGAACAAGTCATTTATCCTGTGACATCCCTGGAGGCCAGAGTGCATCCTGTTCTTTAATTAGATCTACCCTAAAAAATGTAGGTCAACTACATAAGACCATCCAGAAAAGGCCAAACATGAATATGAAATTTAAAAATGAGGGCCAAGTGCAGTGGCTCACACCTGCAATCCCAGCACTTTGGGAGGTCCAGGCAGGAGGATCACTTGAGGTCAGGAGTTCAAGACCAGCCTGGACAATATGGTAAAACCTGTCTCTACTAAAAATACAAAAATTAGCTGGGCCTGGTGGCACGCACCTGTAGATCCAGCTACTGGGGAGGCTGAGGCAGGAGAATCTCTTGAACCCAGGAGGCAGAGGTTGCAGTGAGCTGAGATCGCACCACTGCACTCCAGCCTGGGTGACAGAGTGAGATTCCATCTCTAAATAAATAAATAAATAAATAAATAAATAAAGTAGTTATCCACATTCATCAAACAAACAGGGGTTCCTAGAGTGAACCTGCTGCTGAAGAGAACACCTTGTCCAAATGACAAAATTCACTTACCCTCTCCAATGAATCCCCTTTCCAGGCTCAGGCTCCCCTGCGGCCACAGGCTCTTGGGGGAAGCACGCTTGTCAATTGTTGAGCTGCTGACATCTGTAAGCCTGGCAGAGCAAGGAAAGCTTACAATCGGGTCAGTCTTTCCTATAATAAACAATCTGTTTTTGTGCTTTTGATTAAAATTTAATAAAAAAATATTTCAGCGAGACGAAGCCTTGTGAAAAGCAGGTGAGGAAAGATCAACATTTACTCCACACAAAACTAATCCTTCTCTCCCTTCTCGTGTTCCCTATTCATCTGGATGAGTCGGGCATCCTAGGAAATACCGGCTGGCCCCCGACAGAAGGGCGTCTTTTCTCTCTGCATCCAAGCCCTGAAGGAATCTAAAACCTGATCTGGGAACTCCCACCTCCACAGCTCACCTACTGAAACCAGAGTCCTTTTTCCAGCAGCTGCAAAGATACACATTCCATTCCGGCTGAGGGCGGCGGGTGTCTTAGCATCTACCGTGCAGAAATCCACCTCTGTGAAATTCAGAAAGCAGAATTCCACAATGACAAGGCTGAGCCCACATAAACCACCACACTGGACCCAGGGAAATCCTGGTATGAGTGCGGGACTCAGGCCACATGGCGGGGCAGGCCGGAGGCGCTCCACGGTGGAGCTCCTGAGCGCTCCATCACGATGGGTGTGTGCCACAGACACAGCCACGGAGGTGCGGGTGTGCATTCCAGGAAGCGGAAGGGTGCCAGGCACATGCTCTTAACCACTTCAAATTATGGGATTTATCCAGACCAGAGGTCACAAACTTGGTGGTTGAATGCAGTGTGTAATTGTGAACAACAGAAAGCCCTACGAAAATCTTTTCCAAGAAAAGACTTCAAAAGTCCAACTCATCTGCTTTTCTGCTACTAAAAATGAAGTTCATTAAATAACACATACAACATGTAGCATTGCATACATGCGTATGTTTCACATATGTGCGTGTGTGTATATATGTATGCATAAATATATATTTTTTCCTTAACTTGGAAAATGTGCCATGATTAGAAATGTAAAAAAAAGATGGGAAGATAAAATGTGGAAATAACAGAATCAAGAAGTAGTCATTCAGACAGAGAAGACAGATTGCTGAAGGAGAGAAAGGACGAGACAGAGGGAGGGAGGGAAGGAGGGAGGGAGGGAGGGAAGGAGGGAGGGAGGGAGGGAAGGAGGGAGGGAGAGAAAGAAAAGAAAGGAAGAATGAATGAATGAACAAATGAACAAAGAAAAAGAGCAAAAGAAAGAAAGAGAAAGAAAGAAACAGAAAGAAGAAAAAAAGAGAAAGAAAGAAAGAAAGAGAAAAAGAAAGGGAAAGTTCCCTTAAATTACAGTGGCAGTGAATATATCAATGTGTTTCTGAGGGTGTATCATAAAAAATCAAGCCAGGAAACAGATCTCAGAAACTAGTGACAGGCACATATGTGTGTGTGTGTGTATATATATATGTGTGTGTGTATATACATATGTGTATATATATGTATATATGTGTATACATATATACACACACACATACATATACATAGGACATATATATATATACATATACGTGTGTGTGTATATATATATATATATATATAAAACCATATCTACCGAGTGTGAATTCCATCTTCTGAAAGTTGGGTATGAAACCCAGTAGATCAGAACTAACCCCAGCTCTAGAGTGCCCCCTCCCCACATCAACAGGCTGTTTCCTCCTCTGCCTCTGACCCCCTGCAGGAAGACCATGCTCCTGGTGGTGTGTGGATCCTCCGGCATGGGTGAGGCTCTCCAGCCAGGTGGCCCCTCTGTGGCCTCTGGCCTTTGCTGTGGTGCAGCCCTCCCTCCTGGTTTGGGGGGTAGCCTCTGCCTCGACCACATGTGCACAGACAACAGGGTCCCTGCAGGGTCTTGCATGTCTGTTGATAGAGTTCACTCAGTGTGAATGGCCATTCTCGTCAATCCTTCCAGGAGACATGGGGACTTCGTGAGTGGCCCACCTGCTGTGCCAGGTGCAGGGGCTCTGAGTCTCCCAGCAGGCCTCAGCCAGTGCTCTCTCCACCTCTACCGCTACGGCTCGCCAGCACCCTCTCTGCAATGGACCCGCTGAACAGGCCTACTCAGGACAGGGAGGCCGCCGGCAACAAGCCATGGGTACTTCTCAGCTCTCCTCTCTCTCTGGGCCCCAGTCTTTGACCAGACAGGCTGCTGTCTCCTCTTGGGACACCACACTGTATCCCTTCCCACTCTGTGCCTCATTGTGTGAACACCAGGCTTCTAGAAATTCCATCAGTGAGCGACTGATTCCAGCATCCGGAACATCCACTCCATGCCAGGTGGGGCCCGCCATGCTCCGGAGGTGAGGAGGCTGTGGAGGAGGAACTGCTTACGGCCTCTAGATGACAGGCTCGCCTACTCTTCATGGGGGTCTCTGCCCTGCCAGCCCAAGAAATTCTCCAGTAAACTTACTGGATTTGGGGACTGGCTCTCCCAGTTTCCTTCTCCGTGTTCTGTCCACATTCTTTCCCAACCATCAGTTCAGTTTACTGTTTTCTATCACAGAGCACACAATGAGCAGATGCGCCCACATCACTCTCAGCTGTGGTCACCTCACTACTCCGAGTCTAACTACAGGAAACGAGGGCATGAAATCTCCCTCCACCCCCACTCTCCCTCCCCCACGCCTCTATTCTCCCTACAGAAGAAATGAGGTTGGAGAGGGCAATTTGGTGCTGATCTCTTACCAATTGTAAGTCTTACCATGTGTGTACAGAGAGAAAGAAAAATAGTATTGGTGGATAAAAAGTAATGTAAAGTCAGAGGCAAAATTTCACCTATTGATTGTGGTGGTGGTTACATAATTGTATGTATTTTTGAAAACTCACAGAACTATACACCAGAAGAATAAATGTTAGTGTCTGTAAACAAAAAAAGGGAAAAACAAAGGAAGGGGTGGATTAGGGGGGTGGTGAGGGAGGATGGGAGAAAACACTGATGACGAATTCAAATAGACTTCCGGGAATGACATGAACTTCTGGCCTCGATCTCCTAATTTTGAGTTCGGAGGAACATCCTAGCCTTAGCAACGTTGGACAGAACTGATTTTTAAAGACCTTGAGGAAGGGAGATTCCATCTTTTTCTATGGTAACCCATTCCAGCCTCAGGAAGTTCTTTGTATCTTAAATTATTACCGTATGATGCAGTTTAAGTCCATTTCCTTCATGTCTCATTTCTGCCCACTGACGACAGAAAGCAGCTGGTCACGTCCTCAGAGTGACGCTCGTTCTTACTCCTGAACGTCTCTTGCAGGCTAGTTGTCAACCATCTCATCGTTAAACTAAATACAGGCAGTTTCTATGACCTTCTGCGATTCTTGCACTGGCTCATTAATCATTCCTCGTGTTCCATGCACGAAATTGAGCCCAGGGCTTTAGGAAAAGCCTGAGTGTCAGTCGTAAGAGCTGGACATTGTGCGTTCATGATTCCACATGCTTTTCTATGCAAGCTGATACCTTGCGTTTGTTACATCACAGAAACACCAGATGGTTGATACACTCACCGTCGGATTTCTCTAACATCTACCACCTCTAGAATCTACATTTAAATAGACCATTGGCATTTGCAGAACTGATGCCTGTGCTCCCCAATCTGTGGCATGTAACTTAAAAAGCAGATGATGGTAAGCAAGGTGTAAGGTTGCTGTGGTATCAAATGAGAACATGTAGTAATGGTTCTCAACTGAGCTCAAAGTACACACAGAGACCCCTAGACAATAATAAGTAACTATATCAAGGAGTTCTCTCATTTGAGGAGTGTGAAACTCTGGAGATGTATTCCTTTAGAATGCATTAAGTCCACTGCATAAGCCTTTGTTTCCAGTAATAATATAATTGTATTATTTATGAAAATATTGTGTGTGAATGTGTGTTTGTATATGTCAGTATGTATGTGTGTGAATATGCATGGTGTTTGTGAGTGTGTGTCTTAGTGTATGCAAGTGTATATATGTGCGAGTGTGTGTGAGAGTGCCTGTGTGGTGTTGTGTGTCTGTGTTCACACACGTGCATGGTGCATTAGGAGGAAAACACTGTTTACATATTGAATTGGCAGGAGTTTCCACCCATAATCGTGACGATGTCAATGAGGTCTACTTGATTCAGGTGCTTCTTTGTAACAAGAACTGCACAGCACTTAGTTTTTGGAATACTTTTCTTGACGGTCTTGTCTTCCATCTATTCCACAAATGTCATTGGACTACTCTCTGTGGAAGACCCCAGAAATCAGGCTGTCAAGAACAGATAGTGCTTGTCTTCAAGGACTTGCTGTCTGATGGGGTTAGAATAGCATGGAGCCATGGCATGGTGAGATGTTAAGTGCTAAGGTGCGTGGGAGACTGCGACACCTGGAGGAAGGATTGCAGCAGAACTTTAAGGAGGACCAGCAGGTGGTCATCTGGAGACCAGGCAACAAGTAGTCCTCTGGGAAGGGGTTCAGCAAGTCAGAGAGAGGTGAGAATTGAGGTTAGAAACACATGCTCAGTTTAGATACTCAAGAGTCCTATCCTCTAGCCCCATCTAGGTCATCTAGCCCTTCCTCTGAAGGTGAGGGGTCCACTGGAGGCTATTATCAATGTAGGGGTGCTACTGCAATTGAGAAATGTCACTGTTGATCCTGTGGGGAAAGGCCAGGTGTGCAAGGCTGGAGTCAGTGAGCCCAGTCGGGAGGCTGGAACCATAAGCCGTGTGAAAAGGCTGGGAGGACCCTGAACTCGGGCAGTGAAGGCAGTGGAGACAAGGAGACACATGTGGGCAGCCCTTGGCAACTGGATCAGGAGCCTTTAATTGGGGGCCTATAAAACAGACAGAGGGGTACGGGCTGTGCATTGATGTTGGCAGCACTGAGTCCGAGGTGCCTATGTGCCCTCAAGTGGAGAGGAACAACCCCTGGACAGCTGACTGATGAGTTCAAGGACAAGCGTGGAAGGACCTTCTGTTGTCTCCACACTTTTGCCCCTGCCTTTACCACAGCGACCCTGGTTGTTCTATCCCAGGTTCTTGCACTTCTCACATGCCCCACTTCTTCACTTCTGCAATGTCCAGTACACCAGATGTCCACACATTTCATAGTGCACATCTGATATATGCCCAAACCAGCTCTCCATACCCAAAATATATTCCACGGCATTCTTCTTTTGGCATCTTGGCTTTTTAAAATTTCTATTTCTATTTCAATAGTTTTGGGGGTACAGGTGGTTTTTGGTTACATGGATACCTTCTTTAGTGGTGATTTCTGAGACTGTGGTCCACTCGTCACCTAAGCAGTTACACTGTACCCAATATGTAGTCATTTATCCCTCACCCCCTCCCACACTTGCCCCCGAGGCCCCAGAGTTCATTGCATCATTCTTACGCCTTTGCATCCTGACAGCTTAGCTCCCACTTACAAGTGAGAATATACGATATTTGGTTTTTCATTCCTGAGTTACTTCACTAAGAATAATGGCCTCCAGCTCCATCCAACTTGCTGAAAAAGACATTATTTTGTTCTGTTTTATGGCTGAGTAGTATTCCGTGGTGCGTATACACCATATTTTCTTTGTCCACTCATTGGTTCATGGGCACTTAGGTTGGTTCCATCTTGGCGATTACGAATTGTGTTGCTATCCACATGCACGTGCAAGTGTCTTTTTCATAGAATGACTTCTTTTCCTTTGAATCAGTACTCAGTACTCAGTACTGGGATTGCTGAGGTACTCAGTACTGGGATTGCTGAGGTACTCAGTAGTGGGATTGCTGGATAGAACAGTAGTTCTACTTTCAGTTCCTTAAGGAATCTCCAAACGCTTTTTCATAGTGGTTGAACAAGTTTACATTCCCACCGGCGTGTAAAAGTGTTCCCTTTTCACCATGTTCATGCCAACATCTATGGTTTTGTTAACTTTGCACCCTGACTTTTAATTCTGGTGTTTATTAACTTTTCTTTATTATACTTTAAGTTCTGGGATACATGCACAGAACGTGCAGTTTTGTTACATAGGTATACACGTGCCATGATGGTTTGCTGCACCCATCAACCTGTCACCTACATTAGGTATTTCTCCTAATGCTTTCCTTCCCCTAGCCCCCCACTCCCCAACAGGCCCCAGTGTGTGATGTTCCCCTCCCTGTGTCCATGTGCTCTCATTGTTCAACTCCCACTTATGAGTGAGAATATGCGGTGTTTAGTTTTCTGTTCTTGTATTGGTTTGCTGAGAATGGTGGCTTCCAGCTTCATCCAAGTCCCTGCAAAGGACATGAACTCATATTTTAAATACACTTTACATATTAATTCTGAAACATAAACCCTACCAATCTACCTAGTGAGCTTTTTTTTGAAAATGGAAGTATTTGAAGAAGTTTCTTAATTGAATGACAGGAAAACAGAGGTGTTTGAATAACCAAATTTGGAGCAAATTGACAATGAACTTCCACCACCTGGAGTGAGATGAGGCCCAGGCCACTGCGGAGCCCAGTGTTTGCAGCCAAGGCCCTCCCAGGGAGGAGGGGCAGCTGCTCCCCTGTCCCAGCACTGGACTCAGGCCGACTGTTCCCACTTCATACAGACAGCTGCTTGGGAAACTCATGCAGGCTTTTAAAACGAAAGGCCTTTTGTCAACAACAACAACAACAATAACAAAAAGTATACTTGAGAATGTCTTAACCCGTCTGCAAAAATAATTACAATATAACTTATGGCACTGACTCAAACCAACTCTGTGCTAGAAGCGTGATGTTTACTGTCAGCAAAACACATACTAACATGCAGTATCTTTCCTGACACAGTGAAGCAGTCATATATTTTGCAAGTCTTTTCTCTAAGAAACTGCTAGAACTGGCCAAGTGCTGTAGCTCATGCCCTGTAATATCAACATTTTGGGAGGCCAAGCCTGGAGGATCACTTGAGGCCAGGAGTTTGAGACTAGCCTGGGCCACAAAGTAAAACCCCATTTCTATAAAAAAAAATGGAAAAAAAAAAAAAGCCGGGCTTGGTGGCACACACCTGTAATCCCAGCTATTCCAGAGGCTGAGCTGGGAGGTTGAGGCTGTAGTGAGCCATGATCGTGACACTGCACCCCAGCCCTGGTGACAGAGGGAGACCCTCTCTCAAAAAGAAAGAAAGAAGAAAGAAAAAGAAGAAAGAAGAAAGAGAGAAAGAAAGAAAGAAAGGAAAGAAAGAAAGAAGAAAGAAGAAAGAAAGAGAGAGAGAGACACTGGTAAAACCCTTAGCCAAGTGTTACTCAGTGGAAAACAGTAGTTCTGTTCTACTTCTGTCCACATCCTCTTTCACACCCCTGTTCTGTGTAACCTGAATACCTTCTGTTTCTCAGCCATTTGTCATCCACATCAGTGGCTCTTCCTCCTGTTAATGGTGAGATTCCTATGGTCCAGAGTCACCAGTCTCTCAGGGTCCCAGCTCAGCCAACATTAACTTTGTATGTGCAGCTTTTTGAAAACATAGCTCTCTCTATAGCTAAGGGTGATTTGCTTCTGCGAGTGTTGGTTGCAGAGCTTCTCAGCAAGTCCCAACAAAGACAAGAGTGTCTTCCTTCTTGCAGGGAAGCCTTGCAGGGCATGTGTCTGTTACTCCAGGCTAGAGATGCCTCCTTTTCTGCTAACATGCTTTTTGCCCTGATGGGTTTTCACTAAGCTTTTCCTTCTGAGTGAGGCTTTACAGCCCCCTGGATGCTGGAGAGGAAGTAAATGTTTCCAGATTCAGTATTATTGGGGAATGTCTTTCTTGTGGAACAGAAATATTTGGTTCTATGATACTTCCTTTGGATTCAACCTCAAACACCTCACTTGTCCCTGACCTCACCTTTGCCTCTCTGATATGTGTAGCCTGAGCTCTTACCAACTGAAGGACCCCGCTTTTTCCCCCCTGCCATATATAGATGGATAGTTCACATTGACTCAAAGAGAGGAGGTTTATCAAACACGAAGGTGGCCCATGGAGCAGGAATGCCACCCTGAATCTGGTGACAGAGAAGTGAATCTCTGTTTTGATCTCCTTGGGTGGAGGAGGGTCCCTGGGCTGGGAGCTCAGCCCTCAGTAGCCCTTAATTTTCTCATCTCTCTAATTAAAGAAGGACATTAAATAATTTTCCTCAGTGTCTATCTAGAAACACTACCGACAAATGTGTCAATGTGATCTCTCACCTGCCCAGCATTACTCATTATCCAGTCCTTACCTAGGACATGGAGTCCCAGCGGAGTCTCACTGAAGGAAACCTTGCTGTCTTCCAGGCAGCAGGGTGCCAATTCCTGACAGGACTTGGAGCCCATCAGAGGCACAGTGTGCCTATAAAGAGGAGAAACAGACTGCGTGAGGGACCTCTTTCTGAAAAGTGCCATGAGCCTCAGAACCCTCACATCACCCTATGGAAGTGGAGACCACTCACAAGAAGAAGTCCAACTGCACTCAGGACTACCATGGCCAATGGAGCTTGAACCACATTTCCAAAGTCTATTAAAAAGGTAATGCATCATGTCTTTTAACCTGCGTTCCATCCCTTCCCCTCCTTATCTTTAGAGTGCTTGTATGAATCAGGTGTTGCACCAAGCAAGTCACATAGACTATTTTATTTAGCCCTGGAAACAACTATATGGGATAATTATTATGATTATTGTTATATCATTATCATACCTATTTTCAGAATTGAGATTTGCGGCCAGACTCCTGAGGCCAGAGCCCATGCAGAAAAACTTTATCATGAGAGCAAGTTGTTCCCATATGCAAATCCCTTCAAAACATTAGCATGTACATTTTCCCAGAAATTGATGCCAGAAAACAGTTTTATTTTCTGAATCCATTGAAAATAAGAAAATGATGATTCTATTTTGGTTCTAATAGGAAACTGGCACTTCGGAAGAATAAAGGGAATTCCAAAGATGGTGGACAACTTGAAACAGTCTTGAAACAGCCGAGAAGAGCTCCATTCCCTGTTGGTGGCTCGTGCTCATGTCCCCACGTGTGGAACAAACTGGCAAGCAGATCTGCTGTGCTCACAGCCGCCCAGGGAAGCCCTGGAAACACCTGGCATCTCTCAGCCACCTGAAAAGAAATGCCAATACACAGGAAAGGACGGAAAAAGTTGCATAGAGGACATTTTTAAGTGCAGAGGATTTTTTTAGACCTTTACAACCTGATCAATTAAAGCACAACCATTCAACCCCTCTAGCCTTCACTCACTTCATATTTCCCCTGCCTTGTCAAGCTCCAGCCAGACAAGCCTCCTTTATACAAAGAAGGAAACACACACACACACGAACACACACACAAACACACATACACACACAAACACAAAACCAGACACAAACACACAACACAATCACACACAAAAACATGCACAAACACATGTGCACAAATACACAAACACACACACGCACAGGCACACACGAAATGAACGAGTCTCCTGATGCTTGTCCAGCATGCCTCCTCATCCCTGGTGTGCAGCTCCCAGACATGCTGGCTGAGATCCTGGAACACACACCTAGCCACCCAGCCATGAGGATTCACACTCCAGACCAAGAGAGACCCCGTAGAGTGCTGATACGGATCACCACTTGGGACCCTACAGGACTTAGGCCCTGTACAAGCACTTCATAATATTTAGTGACTTTTAAGTTGTGCAATTTCTTATACTGAAAATTGATAATATTGACATTTAGTTATCACTTACAAGTAGCAATATTGTTATATTTTGGGAAATAAACGACAGAAAGCTTTTTCTTCCTAGAATTTTTGACTTAACATCAATCTCTCATTTGGCATTTTGGGGGCCTTATTTTCTTCCTTTAAGCTCTGCTTTTCAAGACCAGCATTTCTTACAGTTAAGTGAGGTCCTGATACTGTGGCATGCTCAGCTCCTGACAAGGTGAGAATAGTGTTTGCCCCTACCCACTGTCCTTAAAGACTCTACCCTATATGCCAAACATGAAAAAAAGATAATAACCCCATATATAATACAACAACTATGATGATTATCAAAGCAGCATCTGCCATTTATCCTGTGCTTCTCAGATGACAGAAACTCCGCTAAGAGTTTACGTTTATTATTTCATTTAGTCCTTTGCAATGAACCTGCACCACAGATATTATCATCTCAAGTTTAAGGATCAACAAGATTGAAAGATGGAGTGGTCTGATGACTTGTCCAATATCACTTGATACAGTAAATGCTGAAGTCAAAATTCAAAGCAAGTGTTCCCTCCTATGGTACATCCCCCAGTAAAGCACGGATGCTAGTCCTGGGCCAGGTGAGCAGGCTCCATCGGGTGACAGTGTCTGTACCCAAGATAGCATCAGCAGACGAAGCCCTGCACTTGTCAAATCCATAGCAGGGCCGGACACCCAATGGGTTGAACCACTGAGGGGCTTGAGGGACAGCTGGGAAAAGAGAAAAATCTGAATTTTGAAGGTGAACCTGGGAGGATTTCTACTCAGCGAGCAAGTTACAGGAAGTTCTCATCTGGCTCCACAGCCCTTGAGAGAAGCAGAGAAGAAGCAGGTAACAACAGCTCAACTCCTGAAGAATAGGCAAGGTAACAACAGCTCAACTCCTGAAGAACAGGCAAGGTAACAACAGCTCAACTCCTGAAGAACAGGCATGGAGGCAGCTCCTTTCCCAAAAGGAAATTGACAGCCAACAATGCCCTGACTGCCTAAACCCCTCCAGATCACACACACACGTGCATCAGGGGGATCCCTTCCATTAGGAAGTGAGTCGGTAAGTGAAAAGTGTTTGTGCAAAAAAGTGATTTTGTGAAAGAAATTATGTGACCGATTTATTAAAGATATACCTCTTTTAGTTAAAACATTGAGTGTGTCTTCCACAGCAGTAGAAAATATTGATAAAATAGAAAACACTAAAAATCATGCTTGGAAGATTGATAATTTTTCCAAAGAGATCAACAAGTAGAAAGAACAGGGTCTAGGGACCTGGGCTTCAGTCCCGATTCTGCGCTTTCCAACTGGCTTCAGCAAATTATTTTATATCCCTGACCTCATGTTTTATGTGTTTATGATCATGCCTAGGAACATTAATGGTCAACCGAGATGGATTGGGATTCATGAATTATTCATCATAGATAAAAGCAAAGCAAAGCAAAGCAAACCAAAACATCAACAATAAAACAGCGAATACCACCCCCGTTGAGTACATGCTCTTAGTAAATAAATGTTGCCAATGGCTTAGTTAATATGCTAATTCAACTTCCACTTAAGAAAACTCAAAATTTTCTTTATTTGCGCCATTTTAACATGAGATAAACTATGATTTAAAAAAATATTTATACCATCTGGATCATGACACCTAGACAAAGAGTAACCATGTTCCAGCAGAGAACATTCCTGAGTAAGGACAAGACTCACTGCTCTCAGAAGAACATCAGAAATTACAAAATTCTGACCCTTTTGATCCAGCTTTATCCTTAGAGAAGCAGCAGTGAGTTGACGGCCTTGCTTGACTGCTCTTCTTCATAAGGGAATGATAGGGTCCTCCCTACCCTAACTCTACGAAGTCTTTCCCATCATAATTTTTAAAAACCTAATGATCTGATTACACATAAGACTTTAAGACACAAATTGTGTCCTTGCTATAATGTAGGATATCCTTTATCTGAAGTACCCTACCTCTAAGCAGGAAACATGTGCTCACAGTGCAGGAAACACATGCTCACAGCACAGGAGGAGCCCGCCACCCCCAAGCTCGCTTCACTTATCTCCATTCTATTGATTCTTTCATGAAAATCGTGTGTTTGCAAGAAAACCTGTCAGAATCAAAGCTGGACTGTCAGGATTGTGGGATATAGATTCACTGGGTTTTCATTTCCTATTAGAGGGTGATGAGAAAAAAGCACATCACCTCAGTGTTAGGTTCACAAGACAGGTTTGATATCTAAATATAGATATCTATGATCGGGCAAAGGATCCATTGAAAATGCCCCGTGGAGTGGTCCACGTTGAAGAAGCTCTGCCCTTTTATCTGGGTTTTGAAAGCTCATGTCCACTCCACACAGGTAAGGGATTTGTTATCTGTGTGCTTCTCCTTGAAGGCCCACAGCCCATCAAAAAGGACATCTGTCAGAAAACACAAAGTGGGAAATGGGAGGCGGGTGGTGCTGAGGTCACTTTATACAAAATCAGGAGGGAGAAGCTGGGTGCGGTGGCTCATGCCTGTAATCCTAGCACTTTGGGAGGCCAATGCGGGCAGATTGCCTGAGCTCAGGAGTTCGAGACCAGCCTTGGCAACATGGTGAAACCCTGTCTCTACTAAAACACAAAAAATTAGCCAGATGTGGCAGTGCATGCTTGTAGTCCTAGCTACTCAGGAGGCTGAGGCAGGAGAATTGCTTGAACCAGGGAGGTGGAGGTTGCAGTGAGCCAATATTGCACCACTGCACCGCACTCCAGCCTGAGCAACAGAGCAAGACACGGAAAAAAAAAAAAAAAATCAGGAGGGAATGGCTGAAGGGTATTGTGTGAAAACATGATTCCCATTATGAACTCAGAAACCACAGGACAGGCCCAGGCACACAGGGAGGAGATGAGGACTCACAGTGCGACTTGGGCAGATGGGCTGGGGTTGATATGCTCTGTATCACTCATAGGGTAAGGCAAGGCCGCATTCAGATGTGTGGGAGGCCCCTTGGCGAGGGGCTACGGCCCTTTCCAGAATGGTTGCAGGTCCGGGGATTTTCTCAGCCTAAGGGAACACACTCCCTGGGAATGACTGAGAGAAAGTGTGCTGCCTGGGACATCAGCCTGCAGGGCGTTTCTCCCTGACTCTCACTGTACCCACCTAATGGCACCTCCACTGCAGAGGGACTTGTGCCTTCCAGGTGTTCAGGACCCCAGAAAAAGCCTGTCAGGTTGCCACACTCAGCCTCCAGGTGACAATCGCTTGTTGGTGCTCAAGGTGTCTAACCCCAGGAAAGTGTGAGAGGAGGAATGGAGCACCGGCCAGCCTGAGTGGTTGCAATCCAGTTGCAATCCACCCACCTCTGCACAATCTGAGGTGCTTGTGAGCCCGAGTCTCATGCTGAGAGCCCGTCGGGAGCCCTCCTGGGAGCTGGGACCCTTTCTTCAATGCAGCCCTCACTCCTGCATCACAGCCTTTGCACGTGGCTCTGAAATACTGAACCACAAAAATCAGGGAGCCACTGCATGGGTCCCTTTCTCCCAGGAAAGTTCCGTGGCCCCTTGAAGAGTGGTCTCCCTACCTGCAAGCAGCATTGGAACTCTGTCTTCCAAGAGGATGGCAGTCAGGGAGCCTCATGGTACCCCCACAAGAGCGCCTGCCCCTCTTCCCAGACAGCAGGGCTCTTGGGCAAGAACAGAGAGAAACCTTGAGTCACTCATCCCTAAACAAAGGATATCCGTTCCATGGAGCTTACTAATTTCAATAGCACATTCTTTTTAAAAAATGTAATCAATAAGAAAAACGCTGCCAAGCCAAGCACTCACAGCTTTTTTTAGTCAACTATACATCATCTAATAATTTAAGCTCTCTAACAGTTGGATAGCTCCGAGGCGACTAATATTTCTTTTTCATAAGCTAGAAAGAAAGACACAATACCTTAAACAGATGAATCCTAGCAATAACCAGCTTGAGGTTTGGACATCAGCTGTACTGGGCTGAATGTTGACCAACTGCTGTCATAAACCTACCTTCACCATTGATCTCCTCTGCACATATGTTCCCATGAGGATCGGCTGTTGAGCAGAAATTTTAGTTTTAAATGCCAGTGCTCTTGCTCTACCGAACATGAGACAATCATTGAGTAGATTGTGTTTGGAAACAGTAGCATGATTTTTTCTTTGGTAGAAGCGTATATTGGGTATATTGGAAGAAAACAGTACACAGATTACATCATAAAGAGTAGGGGCCATCAAAATAGCCCTGCAGTTTTAAGATGTGAACAACTTTCAAAGTCTTGCTAGTCACCAAAAGAGTTTCTGCAGTTAAACTTGAATACACAGATAGCAATGACAAAACGACAGCATGTGGCTCTACACAATGCAATTTATAAAATCCTCTTTCAAGGGGGATCAAAGAGAGAGCTGAAAATAGTCTATCACATCCGTATTTCTTCCCGCACTGAAGGAATCAGATCTACTGTTGGATAAAGGCAGAGCAGAGGAGTGATGTTCTGTGAACGAGGGATCCCTCTTCTCGGATAATTCATGGGAAACTTTAGTTGCTGGGGAAACATAGATTATTAAGAGGTCAAGCATATTGTACTTTGTAGTCTTTTATACTACATAATAAAAATTTATGACGAGGAAAGTATACAGTCTCCTATGTGAATTTTTCTCTCTGTTTTTTGTTATGAAGACAGTCTGGGGCTTTGACGTAAATCAGCATGATCATTTAACCCACCAAGTTTATGTTAAATAACTTCAACCATTGTACCTATTTCTTATTTATTTTGAATTGCCACACCAAAAAAACCCCCAAATAACTATAAACCAATCTGTTTCATTTTGCATCAGTTTTTAATAATCTCTAGGAAAATTAGCGATTTTATAAATCAGCACTTTTTTTTACTGTTTAAGCATACTTTGTTTCCTTATTTTCTGTCTAGCTAGTGGTACCTATAAAACTGACAGGCTCCTGGTATTCTGAAACTATTATTTTAACAGCACAGACTGACATAATGCCAAAGGTTTCCAATTCTAAATAAGTGCTTAAATTGAGGTAAGTTCTTCAAATAAGATACAAATTATATTTTCAGGATTTTGTTTTCCTGCCTAGATTGACAAAGCAACTTAATTTGGCTGTAGGTAAAAATAAAATCATTGCTGATTTTTTTCCACATAGTAAGAAGTTCATGTTGAACACACATTGCTAAGTTTAATTTAGCCCATAAGAAGTCACCAGAGCCTTTGGGGGTCCTGGAGGAGGGATATAAAATAAATGAAAATCCCACAGTGCTGTGGGTCAAAGACTTCCAGGAAAACCGCCCATAACTGTGCGTGTCCAGGGCTTCCCAGGACCGCCCCCAAGACCCTCTCAGCAGGAAGGCAGGCATTAGGTCCTGTGAGGGAGAGCGCTGCAGTGCGTCAGAGGAGCACTGCAACCAGGAGGCGCCCTTGTTTGTTATTTGCAGTGTTCACCTGTGTTGTGTTGTATTGCATTGCATTGTATTGTATTAATATTGATTAATTAATTCTAGATTTCTCCTGTATTCATTAATATGTGACTGTGTATATTAGGTGCCTGTTGCCTGGGCATCATGTGGCTCTGGGATCAAGTGAATGCTTAACTCTCAAATCGGGCATAATATTTCCTGCCATGAGGGAAGCAAGACAAGTCAAAGATCCGCCCTTCAAGGTTCCCTGAGCCTTGTCACCTGAGCTCCAGCACCACACATCCCCCAACTCCTAGTCCCCAAACAGGCAACAGAGCTGACGTTCTGAGGTCATCATGCTCCTTTCCTCCTCTCCTGCCTCCCCTCCTCATCCACGTTCCTAGCAGCTGCCTGGGCTTGTACAACTCATACTACACGTGGAAGGTCCTCAACGCTCAGCAGTTATGAGATTTCTCTCTACACCTTCTCAGAACTACAATGCAATTTCTCTGATTTGAGAACCAAATCAGTCAGTTCATCATGTTCTCTCTGAGTGTGCCTGTGTGTGCACAGGTGTGCCTGTGTGCGTGTGCATACATGTTTGTGTGCATGTGTGTGCTTATGTGTGCCTTGTGCAGGTGTCCATGTGCAACTGTGTGGGTGCTTGTATGTGCGCATCTGTATGTGTACATTTGTGCATGTGTGTGTACTTCTGTGCATGTGTCTGTGTGCATGTGTCTGTGTGCATGTGTGTCTGTGTGTGCACATGAACATGCATGTGTGGTGTGTGCCTTGTACAGGTGTGCAGGTGTGCATACATGTGTCTGCGTGTGTGGGACTGTGTGCGTATGTATGTGCACATGTTCACGTGTGTGTGCCTTGTGCATGTGTGCATGTCTGCATGTGTGCACATATGTTCATACGTGTGTGTGTCTGAATGTGTGGAATGGTGTGTGGGTGTGCACATTTGTGTGCTTGTGTGTGCCTTGTGAAGGTGTGAATATGTGCCTGTGTGCTTGTGTGCCTGTGTGTTCATGTGTAGGATGGTGTGTATGTGCATGTGTGTATATGAGTGCATGTTTGTGCCTGTGTGTGTGTGCATGTGTGTGCACATGTGTGGCTATGTGCATATGTGCATATGTGTGCATGTGTTTGGAGAAGAGGTGCAGATATGCTTCTAATGGTACAAAGGAAATAAAACTTCACTCAGACTGAAGCTGCCTTTCTTTGTGGTTAAACAATTTTAATTCACCTTTAAGGTTTGATTATTATGGCTGGATCTGGATTTATTTGCAGAATGCATTGCCTTTATCAGATTAAACTGTGACACTTTGCAGTGACAAACTGGCCCAGGACAAAAGGGCAGGGAATTCTCAATGTAACGACTTGGAAATGCTAATCTCTAAACCTGAAATAAATATCTGTACCCAGGACAGGAAGAGGAAAGGGTGAATGAGGATAAGAGAAAACAAAAGTCACTTACAAGGGCAACCCCGTCTCCTGCAAGTCAGTGAATCATGCCTGTTTGGTCAGGTCGCTTCACTAGCTTACTTTGGGTTTTTAACAGATTTTCAGAGAGAGATTTATGGCATAAAGAGTGGTTGTTTTAGGGCTAATCGTTCATTTCATTGTTTGAGAAGCATTTGTTGAGCCTCTTCTGTGTGTCAAAAAATGTTCTGAGGTTTGGGAGATCATCAGTGAGAACAAATTCAATTCAACATAAATCATTCGCTCATTAAGTTTTCACTCTGGTTGGGAGGGACTGGATGTAGACAAATAGGAAAATTATAATATGTAATTATCAGGTGATGAGAGTGACAGAAAATAGCAGGCATGGGAGGAGCATAGAGCTGCTGGGGTAGAGAGGCCTTTCATTTAGGCAGATCACCAAGGAAATCCTCACCATAAAGACAGCATTTAGCAAAGGCTTATGGGAATGAATAAGTATCTGGGGGGAGGATGATGCTGAGCAGATGGAAGCAAAAGCACCGGGCTCTGAGGTGAGAATGGGGAAGCCATCAAGGAACAGAGGGAGAAGGGGATCAGGGAAAGAGGCAGAGAGGTCGCAGAGAGACCTACTGGATTCTACAGGCACTTGTAGCCCCCTGGGAGTGTCTAGAGTTCTGAATAAGATGAAGCATTATTTTAAGGTTTTGAGTAAAGAAAAGACATGATTTGATTTATATTTAAAGTGATCATTTTGTCTTCTGTGTTAAAAGTTGACAGTAAAACATTGTACTAAAAAACAGAAAAAGGAAACACGAGTCAATCTAAAATCACACCACATTCCTGAACAGGATTTCTCAATGTCACAAATGTCAGTTCTCCACAAGTTAATTTGCAAGTTCAATGTAATTTCAAGTTTAATAGTAGAAGGGCAATAGTATTAAAATACAGTCATGCACTGCATAACGATGTTTTGGTCAACAATGAACTGCATATACAACAGAGGTCCCATAAGATTATAGTACTGTGTTTTTACTGCATTTTTTATGTTTAATATGTCTAGATACACAAATATTGACTGTCATGTCGAAACTGCCTATAGCATTCAATACAGTCATAGCTGCACAGCTTTGTAGCCCAGGAGCAATAGGTTAGACCGTATAGCCTAGGTTTGTGGTAGGCTAGACCATCTAGGTTTGTGTAATACACTCTATGATGTTTTCACAGCAAAAAAATTGCCTAATAACACATTTCTTAGAATGTATCCCTGTCGTTAAGTAATGCATGACTGTGTAGTTTAGCACATTAATGAAAACAGAGTGATTATTGCTTATAGCCAGATAAACACACCAATGAAACAGAATATCCAGAAATAGACACAATTGAAAGCAGATACTTAATATATGATAAAGATGGCATTGTAAGTCAATGGGAACAAATGGACTTTTTAATAACTGATGTTAGAATAATGAGATAGGCAATCAGATGAAAAGGTAAAGTTGAATCCATTTACCTCATTCTATATCAGAATACATTCTAAATTCAACATTTAGATATTTACAATAAAAATAAAACGATATGACTGGTATATAATAAAAGATTTGCAGAAACATTATATATGTGTATATATATATATGCTAGAAAAAAATAAACTAGAAAATAATTTGCAACTCATGTCATGACAGAAAGTTAATACCTCTAATATCTAAAGAACTTCTAACAGTATAGAAAAAATTCCAGTGGCAAGATAAGCTAGACATACGAATAGACAGATCATAGTAAAAAAAAAAATGCAGGTAGTGCTTAATCATATGAAAAGACATTAATTTCCCTCATAATTAGAGAAACATAAATCAAAACTACAGGGGATATCTCTTCTCACTATCAGATTGGCAAACGCCCAAAAGTTTGACAACAAATTCTGTTGCTGAGGCTCTCTGGAAATAGGTACTTTTTCCCTTATTGCTAGTTGAAAGGCCCCATTATATAGCTCCTGTAAAAGAAAATTTGATATCATCCAGAAAAATTACACAAACATCTCACCCAGCAGCCTTGGGCCAGGCCTTTCCAGTTTGACTATTTGGAGCTCAAAGTCTTAGAGCCCTGTTCATAGTTTTGCGTGGTTAACCTTAAAATTACCAAGTAGCTGTTGATTGTCCAGCCACTATCTGACCTGACACACAGGTTGTAGGCTGATATTCAGTTGAATATTCAAGGGGACCCCATATGGATTTCTGAGCCTCTGTCTCTATGTTGCTTCCTTTTTTTAGTGATTTGATCTGCAAATTTCAAATACCTCGGTCTTCTTGGATTCTAATTTTTCTCACCTCAGCTCAGGGAGACTACTGTGTCCTGCTTATGTTTTCATTTTACATCACTACCTGAAAATGCCCCCTAAAATAAAGACCCATCTTGTTTTTTCCCATATCTCAGGAGTTATGGTCCTCTGCTGCTTGGTGTCCAATGTCTAACAACAGTTGTTTTATGAATAGGTGATTGATAGATAATAGATACATGGAGAGACTGACAGCTAGATAGAGGGTTGATAGATGCATGTTGATTAATAGACAGTTACACATATGTCCATGAATTCATCCGCTTATATTAAAAAGTAAACATTGAACAGATAAATCATATGGTTTAAACAAGTTTGTTTTGAAGAAGGACATCGGGAGGATGGCAGAAGAAGACATGCCAGGCCTCACGTCCCCCCAGAGAAAGTTTAACTAGCAACTATCCACGGACAAAAACACCTTAGTTAAAATACTTAAACTTGGGAACAAGTTTATGGTCTATAGAATGGAAAAAAGTCCGCATGGAAAAGGTAAGAGAAATAGAGTCTCACTTTCACTGAGTCACTTCTCTCCCTCCCCCAAGTCAGCACAGTGCTGCATGCAGAAGATTCCCCAGAAAACAGACCTGGAGAAGGACCTCCAGCTTCCCTAGCATTCTAAGGCACTCAGTAAGCTCACCTTGTCTCTCCTCAAGGGGAACATAGGAGAAAATGGCAGATGGATCACCTGGGGTCAGGAGGAAAGAAAGCAAGGAGGCAGAGTCCACAGTGACCAGCATGCAAATCTTGCTGGTAGCTCTCTATACCTGCCAGTGGTGGTGCCCAGTCAGAGGTACAAGCTAACAGCACAACTCACCGCAAAGGGGAGCTGGTCACTCCCAGAAATGGAGGCAGGTGCTACCTGGCTTGAATCCCTAGATGGCTAGTTTCCAGGACCAGTTTTATTCCTTACCCGTGGGCCCTACCCAGGGAGGGAGACAACTGCCACAGCAAACTTTAGCAAAGAAGTAGGACAAGATGCTCTATAACTGGGAATTGAGCAGCACACCATACAACTTCAAAGCCCACCCAATGTTTCACCCAGGCAGGAAGGAAAAGCCCAATGGTGCTTTTCTACTGAGGATAGCAGCTAATTCCATCCATTCTAATCAGTAACTCAACCCAACCGCAGGCCCTGCTTCCAACTTTGTTCAACTGCCAAACTTAAGTAGTGTTACCTCCTGGCCAGAGAATATACCCTGTGACCCAACTCAATCTGGGGCAATTGCAGTGACCATCCAGCAGCACAGCCTGATTCCAGAGCTCAGCCAATGGTCTTGCCAGGTAGCAGAGCCAAGCCAGCTGTCCCACCCAAACTCAGAGCCAGGCAGCAGCCCAGCCATTTAGAGAACCTGAAAGCAAGCTCGTTGTCCAGGGTTATTTTATTTGTATTTACAT
Source organism: Hylobates moloch (assembly GCF_009828535.3). Classification (NCBI taxonomy): domain Eukaryota; kingdom Metazoa; phylum Chordata; class Mammalia; order Primates; family Hylobatidae; genus Hylobates; species Hylobates moloch. The sequence continues at coordinate 3,517,514 of NW_026652292.1, read as the reverse complement.
TTCTTTCTTTCTTTATTTTTGAGACAGGGACTGGCTCTGTCACCCGGACTGGAGTGCAGTGGTGTCATCTTGGCTCACTGCAATCTCCACCACCTGGGCCCAAGCCATCATCCCACTTCAGCCTCCTGAGTATCTGGGACTGCAGGCATGCACCACCACCCCCAGCTAATTTTTTGTAGAGACAGGGTTTCACCATCTTGCCCAGGCTGGTCTTGAACTCCTGAGCTCAAGCAATCCTCCTGCCTTGGCCTCTGTCCAGGGTTATTACCAGCTAAACCAAGTAATGAACGTCTATCCCTGATGAAGAACAGCTGTAAAAGCTGGAAAATGTGGCTGTCTTCTCAAATGGGCAGATACCAGCACAAAGATAAAAGGATTATACAGACTCAGAATCATGATACTTCCAGAAGAAACTAACTAAGCTCCAACAATGAACACAAAATAATAAAACTAAAGGAAATTTGGAAAACAATGCATAAATAAAAAAAGTTTAATGAATGAACAGAAACAATAAAAAATAAAAATTGTAGCAATGATGAATACAATGACTGAACTGAAAATTGCAAAAGAAAGCCTCAACAGCCAGCTTCATAAAGCTAAAGAAGAATTCAGTTGGCTAGAGGACAGGACCTTTAACATTATCCAATCAGAACAAAAAGTAAATAAATAAAAAGCATGAAGAAAGCCTATGAGAATTACGGGATACCATCAACAGAACTAACGTGCACATGATAGAAATTTAAGAAGAAGTTAGTGAAAAAGAGTCAGAAAGTACACATAAAATGATAATGGTTGAAAATCTTCCTAATCTGAGGAAAGATGCCAACATCCACAGGAAGTGGAGAGATCTCCAGTAAAATTTAACTCAAAGAAGAGTTCGCCAGAAACTATCCAAAATCAAAGACAAAGAAAAGAATTCTGAGAGTCATGAGAGATAAGAAACATATCACATATAAAGGAGTCCCCACGTGACTATCAAGTGATTTCTCAACAGAAACCCTTCAGGCCAGGAGGGAGAGGGATGATATATTCAAAGTGGTGAAAAAAAAAAAAAAAAAAAAGAAAAAGAAAACCAAAAAATGACCAACCAAGAATACTTCATCCTGCAAAGCTGTATTTCCAAAATGAGAGAGAAATATAAACTTTGGCAGACAAACAAAAGGTAAGGAAGTTTATAACCATTAGATTTGCCCTACAGACACTGCTGAAAGGGAGTTTTCTTAAGCTGAAACACAAAGCTACTAATTAATATCCTAAAAGCTACCAAAGCACAAAACTTCATGATATAAGTAATATAGAGCCATATTCAGAAAACTCTAGGACTGCAACAGTGGTGTATGAAGCAATTTTAGCTCTAGTACAAGGGTTAAATTACAGAACTACTAACTACATCTATAGCTGTAATAGTCAGGAAATGCATAGTAGAAAGTGATGTAAATTCTGGTATCAAAAAGTTAAATAAGGGCCAGGTGCAGTGGCTCATGCCTGGAATCCCAGCACTTTGGGAGGCTGAGGAAGGCAGATCACCTGAGGTCAGGAGTTTGAGACCAGCCTGTACAGCATGGTGAAACCCTATCTCTACTAAAAATGCAAAAAGTTAGCTGGGCATGGTGGTGTATGCCTGTAATCCCAGTTACTCAAGAGGCTGAGGCAGGAGAATTGCTTGAACCTGGGAGGTGGAGGTTGCAGTGAGCCGAAATCTGTCCACTGCACTGGGAGACAGAGTGAGACTCTGATTCAAGAAAAAAAAAAGTAAAATAAGGGTGAAATAAAAGTATAGAATTGTATGCAATCATAATTATCAGCTTGAAATTGACTGTTGTAATATGTTCTATGTAACCTTATGATAACCACAAAGCAAAAAGGTATAGTAGATGTGTGCACACGTGCATGCGTGCACACACACATGGACAGACAGACACACATACAATATAATAGAAAGAATGGAAACATACCTCCATAGAAAATCATCAAACCACAATGAAAAACAGAAAGAGAGGGAGAAAGACAAAATATGTACAAAAAATGACAGTAGAAATTTCTGACCTATTAATAATTATCTTAAATGCAAATGGATTCAATTATCCAATAAAAAGACATATAGTAACAGAATGGATGAAAAAGACCCAGCTATATACTGATATACTCACCTTGCTTTTCAGGATACACAGAGGCTAAAAGTGAGGAGATGAAAAATGATTTCACAGAAATAGAAATCCAAAGAGTGTAAGTGTGGCTATGTTTATATTGGACAAAAGAGACTTAAAGTCAAAAACCATAAAAAGAGGTAAAGAAGGAAATTATATAAAGATAATGGTGTCAATTTATCAAGAGGCTCTTATAATTATAAATCAATATGCACCCTACATGGGATATATAAAACAAATATGAAAGGGTCTGAAGGTAGTGAGCAATACAATAATAGTAGGTGACTTCAATAGCACGCTCTCTATAATGGATAGATCATTCAGACAGAAAACTAATAAGGGAACACTGAACTTGAACAATACTTTAGACCAAATTGACCTAAAAGACACACATAGAATATTCTATCCAACAGTAACAGACTATGATAACTTACTAAGCACACAACTAGAACAGTTTCTTTTTTTTATTTTATTTTTATTTTTATTATTATACTTTATGTTTTAGGGTACATGTGCACAATGTGCAGTTTGTTACATATGTATCCATGTGCCATGTTGATTTCCTGCACCCATTAACTCGTCATTTAGCATTAGGTGTATTTCCTAATGCTGTCCCTCCCCCCTCCCCCGACCCCACAACAGTCCCCGGAGTGTGTAGAACAGTTTCTAGGATAGATCACGTGTTAAGCCACAAAACCAGTCTTAGCAAATTTAAGAAGATTGAAATCATATCCATGATCTTTTCTGACAACAATGGTATGAAACAAAAAATCAATAACAGAAAAAAATACAGAAAATTAACAAGTACATAGAAATTAAACAACCTGTTCCTGAACAATCAATAAGTCAAAAGAAATTAAAAAGAAAATGTAAAAATATCACGAGACAAATGAAAATGAAAACACGCACACCATGAAAACACACACTTATGAGATGCAGCAAAACAGTTTTAAGAGGAACATTTATAGCAATAAACAACTATATAAAAAAGAAAGACCTCAAATAAACACTAGACTTCAAAGAAATGAAAAATGAAGAACAAACTAAGCCCAGTGTCAGCAGAATGAAAGAAATAACAAAGATCCAAGTAGAAATAAGTGAAATAAAGGCCAGAAAAAAATGATTGAAAAGATCAATAAGACCAAAAATTGTTTTTTAAAAGATAAGCAACATTGACAAACCTTTAGCTAGACTAAGTAAAAAGGAGAGAAGACTCAAATAAAATTAAAAGAATGAAAGAAGAGATATTATGACTGATACCGGTGAACTATAAAAAATCATGAGACTGTTAGGACCAGTTATGTGTATGTCAAAAAATTGGATAACCTAGAATAAATGAATAAATTTCTAGAAACATATAACCTATTAAGAGTGAATAATTAAAAATAAAAAATCTGAAGACACCAATAGCTACTAAGGAGATTAAATCGGTAATAAGTATTCCATCTAAAAAAAGCCCAGGCTTTTGAGGTGGCTTAGGCCTGTAATCCCATCACTTTGGGAGGCTGAGGCGGGCGGATCACAAGGTCAGGAGATCCAGACCATTCTGGCTAACACGGTGAAACACCGTGTCTACTAAAAACACAAAAAGTTAACTGGGAGTGGTGGCATGCACCTGTGGTCCCAGCTACTCGGGAGGCTGAGGCAGGATAATCAGTTGAACTCGGGAGGGGGAGGTTGCAGTGAGTGAGATCGCACCATTGCACTCCAGCTTGGGCAACAGAGGGAGATTCCATCTCAAAAAGAAAGAAAAAAAGAAAAAAGCCCAGGCTTTGGATGGCCTCATGTTGAATTATATCAAACATTTAAAGAACTTATGCCAATCCATCAGAAGCTTCCAAAAAGTCAAAAAGGAGGAGATACGTCCAAACATTTTTTATGAGGCCCACATTACGCTGACACCAAAACAGAAAGAGACATTACAAGGAAAGAAAAGCTGTAGATTAATACCCTTGATTAACACAGATGCAAAAGTCTTTGACAAAATACCAGCAAGCCAAGTTCAACAACACAGCAAAAGGATCATTAGCCATGATCCAGTGGAATTTATTCCTGAGATGCAAGGATGGTTCAAATTATGCAAAATCATTAAGAGGATTTAAGACAAAAATTATGATCATCTCATTAGGTACAGAAAAAGAATTAGATAAAATTCAACATCATTTCATTATAAAAACACTCAATGAATTAAGTATAGAAAGAATGTATCTCAACACGATAAAGGCTATATATGATAAACTCACAGAGAACATTATACTCAATGTAAAACATTGCAACTCTTTTCTCTAAGATCTAAAACAAAATCTACCACCTCTATTTAACATAATACTCTAAGTCTTTGCCAGAGCAATTAGGCAAAAGAAAGAAATAAAAAGAAATAAAAGTCATCCAAAGAAAAAAAATTTTAAACGAAATTGTCACTTTTTGCTGATGACATAATTTTATATGTAGAAAACCCTAAAGATTTCATCCAACATTGTTATAACTAATAAACAAATACAGTAAAGTTACAGTAATTTTGGGTGCACATGAGATTTTTGATATAAGCACACAATGTGTAAAGATCAAATCAGGGCAATTAGGTTATCCATTGCCTTAAACATTCATCATTTCATTGTGATGGGAACATTCAAAATCCTCTCTTCTAGCTTTTTGAAAATATATAATAAATTATTTAACTATAGTTGCCTTATTGTGCTATTGAACACTATGACTTTTTATAAGGACAAAGAAGCTTCTTTAATAAATAATTTGTTCTATGCACAAGCTTTATTAAAGATGCTTCTTTGTCCTTTTAAAAGGAGGAAATTTGAACATGCACTTACACACGTACACACACACACACACACACACACACACACACACACACACACAGAATGCGATGTAAGAATGAAGGCAGAGATTGCAGCGATGCTTCTACAAGCTAAAAAATCACCAGAGATTGTCAGCAAAACACCAGAAGCTGGGGGAAAGACGTGGAACAGAATCTACCTCACAGCCTCAGAGGGAACCAAGGCTGCAGACACCTTGACCTCCAACTTCCAGCCTCCAGATCTGTGAGATGATAAATTTCTGTTAAGCTGCCCTGTCCGTGGTACATTGTTAGAGTAGCTCTAGTTCCTACACCCATGCCGAGGCTGCACTTCCCAAGACCCTGCTTGTAAAGGTAACAACACCTGTGTTATGTGGGCTCCCCAGATGCAGAGCTCAGGAACGCAAGGGCAGGTGCTTGATTTGGGAAGTGACCTCAGGAAGGCCCAGGAGAGGATTGTGGAAATGAGACAGGGAAGAGAACAGCTGAGACAAGGTGTATTGTTAAGGATGTTAGCTCTAAAAACTAGGACTCAGTCCTGCCAGGTATTGTAAGACAGAGGAATGAACCTCGCAGTGGTCACAACCAAGTATCAGTGGAGCTTGGATGCCCACCCCCTGATTCCTGTCAGTTGCCCTCCTTCAGGCCTACTGCACAGGGCTCCACAGTCTTTAGGCAAAGGCTTGTTGTGGGTTTCAGGATAAAGCTTTGTGTTCTGTGGACAGCAATGACAACTGTTAGGGCACTGTCAGTGTAAGGACCTATATGTTAAGACATATAAATTTTGATTTCATCAATGCATGTAAAATATAGAAGGATGTTTGGCAAGCAGCATCCAGGATATTTTGCAATTTCTTCCTCTGCACGAGCATGGGTTCTGCAACGTGCTTCTAACAAATCCAACATGGCAAAGATGCCCGGCTATCACTGCTGTGATTTCGTCACATTATATGGCAGAAGTGAAGGATTTAGTAGATACAATCAAGGTCCTACTATGGTTTGAACATTTGAAACCCTGCAAAATCCGTGTGGAAACTCAATCCCTACCATGGTAGAATTCTAGTGGTGGCATCTTTAGGGATGTGATTGAGTCACCAGGGCTCTGCCAGGTGAATGGGATTAACGAACGAAAGGTCTAAGAAAGGAGGCTTGAAGGAGCTGCCTGGGCCTTATATCTTTTGTGCCCTGTGCAGGCAGCATCAGCGAGGAGGCCTTCACCAGACGCTCAACCTGCCAGCACCTTGGTTTTGGACCTCCCAGCCTCCAAAACTGTGAGAAGCAAACGTGTCTTCTTCGGAAATTACCTAGTCTAAGGTATTCTTTTACAGCAGCCCAAAGAGATTAAAACAGATCCCCAATCAATTGACTTTAAGTTCATCAAACTGTATTCACCTAGGTGGACCTGGTCTCTCCTGGTTAGTCCTTTAAAAGCAGGTTTAGAAAAAAGAAATTTAAAGCAGCAGAGACCCTCTCCTTTGCTGGCTTTGAAGAGTCAAGCTGCCATGAATTCTGCAATAAAAAGAAAATGAATCCTGCCAGTAACCTGTGGGGCTTGAAAGTGGGTCCTACCCCCATTAAGTCTCCAGATAGGGACACAGTCCAGCCAGCACTTGGATGTCAGTGTTGTGAGACCTTAGCAGACAACCCGGCAAAGCCATCCCCAGACCTGCGGAAACAGTGAGAGCGTGAAGTTTGTGATGACTTGTTACATTTATAGGCAACTAATAAAGATACATTAGTTTGATATTAGGTGATATTGATTGCCATATATGGAAGTCAGGAGGAAGGAAAATGGGAGACAAGAAAAGGGAAAAATGGTGCATTTTTGCATTCATGTAGTATTACACATATGCTTAAATAAGCATTAATTTTTAAAGAAAAATTGGAAAATATGTGTTTAAAACCTTAACTGGGTTCTCCTGAGAGATGCATCAAATGAGACTTATTTATGAATACACTTTAACAATGTAAATTTTTATTAACTGAAAATGAACAAACATAGAGTATGATTGCTCAGATAAATAGAGAAGCTAGGTGCTCACATGCTTGTATGTTTCAATACGCATCACGTCCGGGTCGTGGAGTCTGCATGCACTGCGCTTCGTTTGCAACGGTGCTGCAGCTGAGCCCCACCACACGGACGATGTGTGTCTTCTGGGAATGGGGCTGTGTTTGGGTTTGGCCATATTCATTTTCGCTTCTGCAAGTAACAACCAGAGTGCCAGAACCGTACAGGGTGCAGCTATGAAGTAGAATAAAAGCTGCACAATGGCCAGTCTTATGGAAGAACATGAGGGAACGAAGAACACGTCAGCCTCTGCATTTTAGAACCCAAACTGTGTGTTGCCAAAACCGCCAGCTGAACGTCTTTGGGATCCTTCTCTCCTCCACAAGCAGCCGCTGAATTGACCAGGTGTTCATGAAGCTAATCTAGGAAGATATATCAGGTGGAATAAATAACAGGTAGAGAAGGGAGAGAGGAAGTGTTGCAAACAGAGTGAACGCGGGCGTTATGCTGGCAGGGCCCGGGGCCCCTGGAGATGATCCATTACTCTACAAGCATTACCGTTTGTTATCAAGGTTTCACCGAGCAGCTGGGGAAGGAGAAATAGTTGCAGCGTTGTTTCTCAGCCAAACTTAGGTCCTGTCAGATTAAATTTGCTTTTACCCAGTGCTTGAGTTCATGAACATTTTCAAAATAGAAGAGAGGTGATCAGCTTCACACAGTGTGTTTTAAGAAAATTGAATCTAGTAATTTTGATTAGGTAACTGCAAAAGCAATCAATGAGGCCAATTTTTCATCTAAATTGCCCTGCTAGTGTTCTCTCTAGCGGCGTCTACACTCTCATGACAAATCCAGTCATTGGAGATGAGTGTTTTGCCTTCAGAGATGATTTTTAGAAAATACTTACCACTTTTACACAGTGGAATTTATTCACTTTAGCTCTGTCTCCCCTGTGCTGACATCCAAAATCTCATCAGAATTAAGACCCTGGTTCAAGGCTCCAGAACACTGAGGGGTCATTAGGTTATTGCTCCCTGACATGCCTATAAACCAAAACTTCGTGGCCATATAAAAATGAACACATACCCTGTGTATCCAATTTGCCACAATGTTGAACACACGACCCTGGCTTGGGTCAGTGCTGACGCTGGCATGCTGATGCACTTCACCCCACCGTATGCCCGGTCTTCGTCAGGTGCAAGTTCGAACTTGTACATTTTGAAACATGGCTCTACAATCAAGTATTTCTCCATTATAAATGAGGTGAGAGCTCTCTGTTTGCCTGTCACTTGCCTTTTTGACCAATTCCCGGGACAGGAGGAATGTGTGTATCCTGGACTTTAATAAAACCCAGACACCATTGCCCCTTCAGTTTAAATTTTTAAGCTGGCCAAGAATCCCAGCTACGGACAGTATATGTGTTTTGATCTTTTTAAAAGACACGCATGTTGAAGTTGATGAAGGCAAAATGAGCTTTCATAAACTAGAAGCTACACTTTAAGAAGCTAAGGTGGTTCTTTGTTGTTCTCCCCTGGCTTCTGTTGGAGCAACACGCTTCTGCCGACCAAGGCAGGAATGAGGTCGCAAGTATTTCATCTTTAAAAACATAATGACAGATGACTTTCTTTACCTTATTTTTCAATTATAGGGTCTTGGGGAAATGTTTGGCTTTTTAAAGGGTTTTGTGCAGATGTGGTATTTTTCTTAATATTTTTTCAATCAATTTTCAATCTCTGCTTCACGTTATCACAGGGATCTCCATGTGATATGTGTGAGGAAAATATAACTTAAGCCTATTGCTGCATATTTTCATTTTGCTAGCTCAGATGATCAGAGAAAAAGATCGTAAAAAAGCAAATGCTGAAAATCAAATGGAAATGTAGATCATCAATATTCACGGTGATTACATAACATAACTCGAGAAAATATGGTGGCTTAGACTGACTCTTTGCGATCTTCTCTAATAGATCTCTCAGCTTTCTAATACTTAAACCATAAAGGGAAAAAATTTCTTCCTTGTTTTCCAATGACTTTCTGATATTATTTTATTTTTCACAGTTTGTTGTTTATTATTGCTGGTTGGCTTAAGCCACCTCCCTAGTTGGGGTTGATCCCTCGAAATCCTATGTTCCCATAGAGCTCACAGGTTTCCTTATCCTTCAAGCCTCTAGCAAGCCAAGTCATCCATTTTTCTCCTGGGGCCGCTGAGAAGGATAAGAGCTCTTGTCATCCATCAGGGTCCCTTGGCCACCTGGCTTCCCTGCTGGTTCTCGCTGTGTGGAGGGGCCAGTCATCGTCTAACAAGATGATTTATAGAGGAAAACATTCCTGCTGAAGAAAACTTTAACAGATAGAAAACAAGAAAAGAGTTTAGAAAATCTGGGAGTGAGGGTTTATAAATTGTCAAAGGTGACTTATTTGTTTCCTTAGTGTTGAAATGACTGGGTATATCTGGCTGCTGGTAAATGATATTGAGCTTGAATGCAGCAATTAATAAGATGTTTTCTCTACAGGAGATCAAAGAAATGGTTGCCTATTGATGGAAATTTATATCTTATTTTTAGCAGCAAGATACCATAATTAAAATACATTTTTGTTTGCTAAGAAAGTAATGCAAAAGAAATTCACTATTAAGCATCATTAATTATTCAAAATCAGCCCAGGTTGTTATGTGCCAAAATCAACAATAGGTTTGCTAAGTGCCTGCTGTATGCCAGTTGGCACACTTAGTGTTTTTAAACATTGTCTTGTAGAAGGCAGAGTGAATTATGAAACATACATCAACAAAGCAGATTTTTAGTGCACTCAGCCCTTATTTATGTATAGATGTAGACTAGTTTCTCCTTTCCACTTACATAATTAAGAGCAATTTATTCTTTACTAAGAAATGAAGGTCAATAATAAATATTTAAGAGGGATTATATCTGGTGTCATCAGACTTTTGACTTTCTCCTCCTATATGTGCCACGAGTGTTTCCTAGAAGGCAGCCCAGGGTAATGCGTGATTGAATTAGGATGGTCTTTGTATAACAGGTTAAATGATGAGGATATTCATAGGTCAAATGTTTTGAAGCTGAATTCATTTTAAGGCAACATACTGGTTGTTGAGAGGTCCCAAGGTCAGGCGAAAGTACCTTAATCATATAACTAACAGGGGATTAAAAAGAAAGAAAGAAAGAAACAGTACCATGACGAAAAGCAGTGAACGTGTCCACTCTCCCAGCTTCTCGTGGAGATTGATGGTCCAGGAAGGGAACTGCTTTATGTTATCTTGGCCCTGTCACTGTCTGCGTCCCCCTTCTCATACCACATGCCTCAGGCCTGGGGAGGAGACTGGTTTGGAAGGATCTTGAACTTGTCAAAACCATTTTTTCTCATCAGTAACTGCGCTAGTGTGTCAAATGCGAGGCATGGGCCTCGCTGTAAAGGGTTGTGCACACTCGACCCACTCACAGTTTGCATGGAAACATTCCCCTGTGCCCCTGAGTGATTCCAAATCTCTACCAGGAGAGCCACGCTGTCTAGAAGCAAGCCCGTAACCATCTGAGGAGCCTGTGGGGGCCACCAGGGGTGCATTCTTCGGCTCTGTGCTCAGTGTCTCTCTGACAGCAGTTTTCTTGCCTGTGCAGAGCTCAGGGCAAAGCGCTGGACTTCTGCTCCACTGAGCAGTCCTCCTCTTCCTATTTACAGTAAGCTTGACTTATTTTCTTAAACACAGTGCAAATCTGCTGAAGACGCGACCTGATTTCTCCAGCACCTTTCATCCCCTTTTTGTCGTCTCAGACTCCTTGCTCCTCACTACTCTTCAGTCTCCACGGTTTGGATCTAACAGAGCTCGGTTTGGTTCATGGGTATCCTGCGCCCTTGCATTTCACTTCCAGGCATACATTCTTACCAGAGGTGGGCGATGTCACCCTCACTCATGGTATTTTTAACATCAAGTGACAAACGAAGTCTACATATCAAGTTGTTGAAATTCTTAGAACTGTAATGAAGGAGACGGGAGGAATGTATCAAGAATGCTCTTTGAACTTTATTTTATGCCTCTTAACATAGGTCAGAATATCATAAAGAACCAAACTCACAGTCAAGGAGCCCTGTCCTACCTCCTGGCTGGAGCAGAAATTACCCCCATTTGATTTACTCTCTCTGTATTTAGATACTGCTCCATTTTCAATTAGGCAGTAGTTCATGCATCATGGGCTGCCAAGGCCTCAGCGGGGCAAATTCAAGAACATAGCTTGGAAGAGCCAGACGCAGAAATGTCGTAGTCATATTCCAGCCTCTCTCTTCACTGCTTTGGTTTCAGCATGGCCATATGCAGACTTTTCTTCAGAGGTACCAAGAAAATGCCTGGCCCCATCCTCTGACTTCACAGCCCTCTTTGCTCTCATTATGCTGAAGAGAAGTGCACAAGGCTAGTATTGTATCTGCCATCAATTACCTGGATGACCCTTCATTTTATTATCTGAACAAACGGGACAATAAGAATACTTTTCCCACGGAGTTTCCATGAGATAGTAAATGTCAACATGACAAAGAAGAGGGGTCAACAGCTGTCTTGTTACCATTATTATTTCTATGTGTGTGGTTAGTAAGACTTTAGAAAACACACTCCAAAATCATCATAGCTTCAGATGGGTATATCTACAGGAAGTCCAGCTTTGAAGCCACAGCCATGAGTGCAGACACATTCATGAAAGAGAAGTTATGCTGCATGTCCAACGAAGCTTCACTAGGTAGGTCTCATCCCCAAATGGTCATCAATCATAAAAGTTACCTCTTTTGAGCTCCACTGTGTCCTAAGCACTCTGGCACACCTTGTGATATCTTTAAGCCATGCCTGCCACCTCAGCCACTGACACACTGAAGCCCAACTCTATGAATACCACACTGAGCTACTACCATGGGATTTAGGCACAAATTCTAGATTCTTCTCCAAATTTACAAGGAGAGTAACCTTGTGTACCTGCCCTGAACTTCTAAGTCATTGCCAAATAGAAAACAATAATACATACTTATGGAAGGCACTAAAATGTATTTTGCACACTGAACCTCTCTCATCAACCTAGCTGGAAAATCAATAGCTGCAGAACTGTGGCAACAGAAAGATCATTCTGGTAGATCACAGCACTTGGATGACCATATGGTATCAATTCAAGTAAAGAACACTGACGAGCCCTCAAGAAAAAAACCACATGGGCTCTCTAAAGAAATGACCATTATCACCATCATACAGATTGTGATTAGAGTGGGAAAGCAAAGCTGTCTGTTGAGGTGCCATCAATTCATTGCTCATGGGAACTGCGATAGAGACTTCGGTCTATAGCGTAGGTCTAGACACAGCTTTGTAAAGTTCCAGTTGCTGTCTGAGAGTCGGTCTCATGATGGGGTAAAAACTCTCCCAGTGTCTCCACCTCCAGGGCCAACCCCATCGGCTCCGCTGCTCAGGGGTGTGCACGCTGTAGCATGTGGCTGGCTACCCCCCAAGGGTTTGCCATCACTTTGGTGCTTTTGTTGACTGTGACATGTGACAGGCCTCTGCCTGCAGGTGCACCTCTTAATGGTTGAGCTCTCTTTTGCACAGTCCTACTGAGTGCTGGACTATAGGTGCTGAAGCATCTCCTCTATGCCACTCTTGCTTTCTTTTGTGTGTCAGGAAGAGCAGTTCCTTGTATGGCTGGCATCTGTCCCCAGAGTGTTCTTGCTGGAGTGGTTGGCAGATGACTTCACTGCCCAAGTGCTTTTGGCATGGCCATTCACAGTGGTCTGTGGTGGACCGCCCTTCCTCTCCATGTGGCCCTCTGGGGTTGGCCAAGGGTCCTTCAGCGAGGCAGGACCTGGTGGACAGTTTCTCCTGGTCATTTCTCTCTGTGGATCACTACGGGAAAATTCCATCCATGGCTTCCCTCACACTGAAGGCATAAACTGTTGTTTTGAAAGTAAACAAACCAAAAAAAACCAAATAGTAAATACAAACTATTCCTTTGCTTGTTTGTTTGTTTTTGAATTTGTGTTCTGAGGAGCAAAATGATCCTGGAAGCAGCATGAATGATGAAGAAAGGGCAAAATAGAGTAAAAAAACATTCTCCAACCCTCCCACCCACTCCCATGCTTGTTTAGGGCATTCTTGCACTGCTATAAAGAAATGCCTGAGGATGGGCAACGGATAAGAAAAGAGTTTAATTGGCTTGTGGTTGTGCAGGTTGTACAGGAAGCACAGTGCTAGTATCTGTTTCTGCAGAGCCTCAGGAATCTTCAAGTCATGACAGGAGGCAAAGTAGGAGCAGGCAGGTCACATGTCGAAGTCAGGAGCAAGAAACAGAGTGAGGCGGAGGTGCCACACACTTTTAAAAGTCCAGATCTTTTGTGAACTCAAAATGAGAACTCAATTATCACCAAAGGGATGGCCCAAACCATTCATGAAGGATCAGCCCCCATGATCCATATACTTCCACTCAGGCTCCACCTTCAACAGTGGGGATGAAAATTCCACTTGAGATTTGGTGGGAATAGATAACCACACTCAATCACTTGCTTAGTGCTTGCAGTGGGGGCTGTGGTTTTGGTTTTGCCTTAATTTTACACCCCTAAACCAAGCATAGTGCCAATCACAAATAAAGTGTTCACTGTGTGTAAAACAGAAGTATTATTATTTCATCCAATATAATTAGTTAATTTTTTTCATGCATAAATTATTTTCTGGTGGTAATATTCACTTTGGAAGTTCCAGCAACATATGCAAGGGAATGCGATGTTTTTGGTGTACAAATTGCCAACCAAGTTAAACCCAAAGTACTCAACTTACTAAAGTTCAATTTAGACATTGGGAACAGGCAGCATCTTAAGGCAAGATAAAGAAATGATGGGAAAGGAAGGTGAGACTCACAAGAAAGTGGCCTTTTTTGATTCCAGTGGCCTCTCTCCTTGTGCATAACTGCAGGCTGCACATTTGACATATTGTTTAACTCTTTCAGCCATGCTGTGGCCAAGGAGGTCCCATCTTCACTTTTAGATGAGAAATGGTGCTGACATTAAGTAACCTAACTTGTGGGGCATGTACTAACTGGCAGAGCCAAATTCCAAAACAAACCTCATCATTGCTGGCTTTTCAAGGAATGTATAAAATATAACAAATATGTGTCTAAGAATGGATTCCCACTTCTAGCTGAAATCCAGTACTGACCAGGACATATTTAACAACAGTAATCTAATATAAATAGCACCGAAAACTATGCTGAACATCAATGCATTGTGGAAACTTAAGAAACACCTTCCATTAGCAATAGAGGCAGTCTGGGGTGCAAACTAGAAGGGACGGTGTTAGAGAAAGAGAGGAGCAAAATGAGAACAATTCGAAGAGGATTCTGTTGCAGTCCTGGAGCATTTGTTCATTTAACAGACACTCGTGTAGTATAATCAGGTGCAAGCTGCATTCTTAACATGGAGGATACATCAATTAGTGAAGAAGATAGAAATCTCTGTCCACAATAATCTTACATTCTAGTGGGGAAGATGGAGGAGAAACAAGATCTATAAACAATGATCTATTCATTTCGTGCATTAGGCTACTCAAGCTGCCATAACAAAATACCATCAATTGGGTGGCTGAAACCACAGAAATATATTTTCTCACATTTCTGGAGGCTAAAAGTCCAAGATCAATGTATCACCAGAGTTTGGGTGCTGACGAGGTCCCTCCTTTTGGCTTGTAGATAGCCATCTTCTCCATCTGTCATCACCTCGGTGTGTACGTGCAGAGAGAGGGAGCTCTCTGGGCTCCCTTCTTATCAGGACCTCACCTAATCTGATAGAACTGGTGCTCTTATAAGATCAGAACATTTAACCTTAATTACTCATGACCTCATTCAACCTTAACTACTTCCTTGGAGGCCTTATCTCTCTCTATATAGCGGTACTGGGGGTTAGGGCTTCAACATATTAAATCTGGGGGAACATAAACACTCAGTCCATAACATTGACTAATTATAAAAGTTTGAACAGGAGTTGATTAGGATCTAGGGACTGTCGTTAAGTAGAGAAAACGGATGTTTTAGACAGAAGACTTAATGGGCATGTTAGCTATTTATCTTCTTTTTTTATTCTAATTACTGTATAAAGTTATCGGAAAACAAAATCCCATCACCTATGCCCCTTATTTTTGCATGTTTGTTATAAAAATCTCAAAATCTCAAGGTCGAGCAATAGCTTCATATCTTTTGTAGAATATTACTTGATCATCTTGTCACATCAAACCAAGACCATGTGACAAATTCTTTCTTGAGTTTGCTTCCGGGAGAAAATAACGTTTTGAGGAAACATTTGGCATTGCTGTCTTTTGTTAGAATAAGACAACGACATATCCCAATGTCTTTTTTTTAAATCCCAGCTCTGAAATAGTAAGAGAAAGCCCTTTACCCAATGCTAAAACCTGAGTAACTCTAGGGATAAGAAAAATCTCATTCTTTTGCTTAACATCTCGAGTACAAGCCCCACTAGCAGTAAAAAGGGGATTGAAGCCATGGCCAAACTTCTTGGTGTATTTGCTTTTACATTTACTTTTACTTATAGCAAGTGATACCTCTTTTGCTTTATTAAGTTGTGAATGCTAATCCATACATCATCTTAATCTTTTGGCAAACAGGTAAAGAACAAACCAAAATTTTGCAATAATCCATGTATTCATCCTTCATTCATCATCTTTCCATTTCTCTAAATTTCTATGCATGGGGCAGAACAGAGTCTCTCCTCTCTGCCTCTCCTCCCTTGGCCTGCACACACACAGACACACACACACACAGACACACACACACACACACACCCTCCTGCACCTGCTGAGATAAGGTAAATGTGAGCACCTTTGGAAAGATGCATGAAAGAGGGGGAGACCACACCAGGAGTGTGACATTCCTCCTGGTGTTTGCTGTTCTGAAACAGACCTGGTTAGCTTATTGCAGTCCCTAAAAGTAGGATCTGTTTAGGCTTCAGAAGTTACATTTGTCTTATTGAGACTGTGTCCTGGGGCAGGGCTGGGACAAGCACTATTCCTCAGCTGCCTGTCCTTTCTCAGAGGACTGGGAACCTCTCTTCAAAAGGGAAATGCAGAAATCCACCTGAAACCAAACAACTGACTTCCTGTTCACAGGCAAGGTGGAGTCGGGCTTACTCTTAGAAGCATTGGATTGGGAGCTTAGGAAGGACAGACCTGTGGGGGAGGAGTGACATCCCACGTAACTCCCCAGCACACATTCTCAGGCTCTGCAGTGGAGATGGGCTGCCAGCCCCCAGATCGTCTAGGATTTAGGCTTCGCTTTTCCAAGATGCACATGCCTTCTCATTTTTCTAACATCTAGAGCACAGGTAAGGACTTGCATGACGATGTCCACATAAACAAAAATGGGAAGAAGTATAAAATCCATACAATCTATAGGGAGAGAGAAGCCACATCTCCAAGGGAGCAAGGCAGCTAATATCCAAGACGAAGATCACTGAACATGGTACCTGGAGTCAGCTAAGTCCACAGTGACCAACCTGTCCTCTTGTCAATCAGCACAACTCTTCCCACCTGGGAGAGACTAGAAGACACTCAGCTCCTTCCAATTCTCAGCTTCAGCAGTCTTGTTCAGAGGTGCCCTCTCTCTGTAGAACAGCAGCAGCAACAACAATGAGAACAAATGATAGAGAAGAAGAAGTAAAAGCAGGAGGAAGAAGAGGAGGAGGAGGAAAAAAGAAAAGAAAACAGGAGTCCAGGAGACCATGATTAAAATGTTAAAAAATTAATAAAATTATACAGGTTTTAAAAGAAAACATGTTTGGAATTTATTTATTTTACAATTTTAGAGTGGAATAGGCTCTTCTGGGTGAAGCATAAAGACTAAAAGCCAACTTAATCATGTCAACATGGAAAATCCTCTGTAGAAAACAATCACAAAAACAAAATTGGATGACCAACAAATAACTCGGAAATGCATTTGTAACATACATGTCAGAAAACTGAGTATTCTGCAAGATCAGTTAGCACAGAGAGCTTTCGGCTGGGGACTTACTCTGTGCCAGGCATTGTGAACAAATTAAATATATGATAGAAACAAAAATTGATATTGAGTCCTGAATCCAGGTAAACATTGAATGAAGTCCCAGGATTGTGGTAATCACAGTTGCACAAAATAAACTAAGAGTTATAATTCTTGGGAAAAAAAAATCTACCTAGTATCAAAATAATAATATTTTAAATATAACAATCCATAACTAAAATCCCTGAGCATTAAAGGAAAGGCAGTAAGGTGGAGATGGGAAATAAACTTGGTGAGAAGTTGCAGGGTGCTATTATCCTTATCTTGCTCAGGTTGTTAACAGGCACTGTCCTCCGTGCTGGATCAGTTGGGAACTGCAAGCACAGTTCTTGGAGGGTGAATCACAACCCATAGCGTCACTGCCCATACTTTACTAAAGCCAGCCGGTGATCAGCAGGCCAGCAGTGCCTGACTGCCAAGAGCCCCACACTTGGATACTGTTTATTGTGTCTGGAGCCATCATGGGTGGGTTCCCTCCTGGTTCCTCCAGGCCTGGAAGCTCCACTTTCCTGTATCCCTGGGTATCTGTGTATTTCTGGTCTGTGCCTCTCTCCTGCCCGGCAGGGGTGGTTAGAGGGGAATCCCAACCTTCCTGGAACCACTTTCACTGGGTTCCTAAGAGAGGTCTGCAGAAGCCTGCACTCTGAGCGCCACACAGCCTTGCCTCTGTTCTGAGTCCACAGTTTATTCTTGTTCTGAAACCTGGCCATGCTTATACACAAATTAAAAAGAAAAAGATATGGCCGGGCACGGTATACCTCACACCTGTAATCTCAGCACTTTGGGAGGCCGAGGCAGGAGGGTCTTTTGAGGTCAGGAGTTCCAGACCAGCCTGCGCAACATAATGAGACCCCATCTATAAAAATAATAATAATAAAATTTATCTTGTTAATTTTTAAGTGAACCTTGTGGGAAAAACTTTTCCTAAGTGAATAAACTAAGTAAAATTCAACAAGACTCCTACAGCTAGCAAACCATATCTGGGAAAAAGTACGCAGATCTTTTTATTTCCTGTTCAACATCTCTCTTCCCTTGGTTAGGTCATGCAGAGAGGCATGTTCTATATCATCAGCATTCTACTGGATTTTTCTGCTGGATGGGACCAGCCAGGCCCACTCATGTCTACTTGTGTATTAAAAGTTATCTGTGGATGCTTTTGTTTTCCTTTTTTAATAAAAGGATAGAGTTTAGAATATATTCTATAGTCTAGGAAACACTTATTATCTATTAAGTGGAAAAACATTGATGCCCTTACTGTCCTCACAAACCAAAGTCATTAGGAAAACATAATGGAAATGCAATAGCTATAAATTCCCTTCAAGTTATGTTTTAGGAGCATAACTATTACTAAATAAAATTTGTGACATTCCAATTGATCTAAGTTGTTTTACTTACAAATTCATAACTAAATATTAACTATAGTTCAGCACTTAATTTTCATCATTGTAATAGATGACAACTTATAGTAATAGTTCAGATATCTTAATATCTAAATTTAATAACTTAGATATTTGCTCATAATTGAAAGTTTTGTTTGCTTGTTTTTCTAAACTCTAGCGTATTCCTAGACAAGATGTTGTAAAATGACTCCTTGTGTCTGTCCATCACCTATCTACCACATGAGGTGTAGGTGCTCATCACGCCGGAGGTATGACTTCAACTTGGGAAACACCAGCAGGATGGACTCATCAGATCTTTAAGAAGAAGTACATGTAGCTAGAGAAGTTATAAGAAAGCAGAAACCAGCTATTGTAAAGAGGGCTCAGTTCTTGATTTGATTCCCAGCTTGGTCGCTGTTGGTTTACAGAAGAGCTACTGATTTGTGTACATTAATTTTGTATCTGGAAACTTTGTTGAATTCTTTCATCAGTTCAAGAAGCTTTCTGGAGGAGACTTTGGGGTTTTCTAGGTAAACAATCATATCATCAGCAAAGTACGACAATTTGACTTCCTCTTTACCAATTTGGATGCCCTTTATTTCTTTGTCTTGTCTGATTGCTCTACCTTAGACCTCCAGTACTATGTGAAAAACAGCGGTGAGAGTGGGCATCTTTGTCTTGTTTCAGTTCTCAGAGGGAATGCTTTCAACCTTTTCCCATTCAGTACTATGTTGGCTGTGGGTTTGTCATAGATGGCTTTTATTACATTGAGGTATGTCTCTTGTCTGCCGATTTTGCTGAGAGTTTTAATCATGAAGGGATGCTGGATTTTGTTGAATGCTTTTTCTGCATCTGTTGAGATGATAATGTGATTTTTATTTTTAATTCTGTTTATGTGGTGTATCACATTTATTGACTTGCATATGTTAAAACATCCCTGCATTCCTGTTATGGAACCCACTTAATCGTGGTGGATTATCTTTTTGATATGTTGTTGGATTCAGTTAGCTAGTATTTTGTTAAGGATTTTTGCATCTATGTTAATCAGGGATATTGGTCTGTAGTTTTCTTTTTTGATTATGTCCTTTCTTGGCTTTGCTATTAGAGTGATACTGGCTTCATAGAATGATTTATAAAGGATTTCCTCTTTGTCTTGTAGAATAGTGTCAATAGGATTGGTACCAATTCTTTGAATATCTGGTAGAATTCAGCTGTCCGTCTGTCTGGTCCTGGACTTTTTTTTTGTTGGTAACTTTTTAATTACCATTTCTATCTTGCTGCTTATTGTCAGTCTGTTTAGTGTATCTAATTCTTCCTGATTTCAGATAGGAGGGTTGTATCTTTCCAGGTATTTATCCATCTCCTCTAGGTTTTCTAGTTTATGCATGTAAAGATGTTCATAGTAGCCTTGAATGATCTTTTGTATTTCTGTGGTGTCAGTTGTGATATCTCCTGTTTCATTTCCAATTGAACTTATTGGGATTTTCTCTCTTCTTTTCTTGGTTAATCTTGCTAATGGCCTATCAATTTTATTTATCTTTTCAAAGAAACAGCTTTTTGTTTCATTTATCTTTTGTTTTTTTTTTTTTCCTCAATTTTATGTAATTCTACTCTGACCTTGGTTATTTCCTTCTTCTAGATTTGGGTTTGGTAACCAAGGAGGTAAAAGACCTCTGCAAGAAAAACTACAAAACACGGCTGAAATAAATCATAGATGACACAAACAAATGAAAACATAAACATATCCCATGCTCATGGATAGGTAGAATCAATATTGTGAAAATGACCATACTGCCAAAAGCAATCTACAAATTCAATGCAATTCCCATCAAAATACCACTATCATTCTTCAAAAAACTAGAAAAGGCAATCCTAAAATTCTTACGGAACCAAAAAAGAGCCCACATAGCCAAAGCAAGACTAAGAAAAATAACAAAGCTGGAGGCATCACATTACCTGATTTCAAACTATGCTGTAAGGCAATAGTCACCAAAACAGCATGGTACTAGTATAAAAATAGGCACATAGACCAATGGAACAGAATAGAGAACCCAGAAATAAACCCAAATACGTATAGCCAACTGAACTTCAACAAAGCCAACAAAAACATAAAGTGGGGAAAGGACATCCTATTCAACAAATGGCTCTGGGCTAATTGGTAAGTCACATGTAGAAGAATGAAACTGGATCTTCATCTCTCACCATATACAAAAATCAACTCAAGATGGATCAAAGACTTAAATCTAAGACCTGAAACTATAAAAATTCTAATTCTAGGAAACAACATTGGGAAAACCCTTTTAGACTTTGGTTTAGGAAAGAATTTTGTGACTAAGAACTGAAAAGCAAATGCAATTAAAAATAAAGATAAATAGGACTTAATTAAACTAAAGAACTTTTGCATGGCAAAAGGAGCAATCAGCAGAGTAAACAGACAACCCACACAGTGAGGGAAAATATTCACAATCTATACATCTGACAGAGGACTAATATCCAGAATATACAACAAAGTCAAATTATTTAACAAGAAAAAAAACAATCTGAACAAAAAGGGGGCTAAGGACATGAATAGACAATTCTCAAAAGAAGATATACAAATGGCCAACAGACATATTAAAAATGCTTACCATCACTAGTGATCAGGGAAATGCAAATCAAAACCACAGTGTGATACCACCTTATTCCTGTAAGAATGGCCATAATCAAAATGTCAAAAAATAATAGATGTTGGCATGGATAAGGTGAACAAGGAACACTTCTACACTGCTGGTAAGAATGTAAACCAGTACAACTACTATAGAAAACAGTGTGGAGATTCCTTAAAGAACCAAAAGTAGAACTACCACTTGATCCCAATACTGGATATCTACCCAGAAGTAAAAAAAAATCATTATGCAAAAAATACTAGCACATGCTTGTTTATAGCAGCACAATTTGCAGTGGCAAAAATGTGAAACCAACCCAAATGCCCATCAATCAATGAGTGGATAAAAAAACTGTGATACACACACACACACACACAAATATATATATATATATATATTTGAATATATTTTGAATATATATATTCAAATATATATATATTCAATATATTGAATATATATTGAATATTCCTGAGCCATAAAAAGGAATGAATTAATGTCATTTGCAGCAACCTGGATGAGATTGGAGACTATTATTCTAAGTGAAGTAACACTAGAATGGAAAACCAAACATTGTATGTTCTCACTCATAAGTGGGAGCTAAGCTATGAGGATGCAAAGGCATAAGAATGACAAAATGGACTTTGGGGACTCAAGGGGAAAGGGTGGGAAGGGGATGAGAGATAAAAGACTACAAACTGGTTGCAGTGAATACTGCTCGGGTGATGGGTACACCAAAATCTCACAAATTGTCATGAAATAACTTACTCATGTATCTAAACACCACCTGTTCCCCAACAACCCATGGAAATAAAACAAAATAACCTATGGAAATAAAAGAAAAGCAGAAACCAAACCAAACTTGCCCTTCCTCAGAGAGAAATAAAGGTATTTTGACTGACATTGTTCATTGTCCCACCCAATTTTATCTTTTGTTTTTCAATTTAGGTTTATAAGAACATGGAGGAGGAAGAGGAGAAGGAGAAGGGGAAATTATGAATGTATTTCATGAACCTTTCTGTCTGAGAAGTTTCTTAACCTTTGCAGTGACATTCAACTGTAGTAGTTTCATACTTCAGTATCTACAGTGTCCTTGCGGAAGGCATTTCCCATTCCAAGAGGCCAAGAGTACACACAGTGTTTGCATGGAGACCTGACATAGCAAGTACAGGCTAATACACTGCTTCTCTTATTAACATATTCCAGTCTCTGGCACCATGGAAAGGGTGCCAAATTCCCACAGGTCACCTTACTCATATTCATTGGAGCTGTCTCTCCCACTAAACCTAATGCATTTGTAGGTCTGCATAGCTTGTAGCCAGAGCCAAAGAAATTTACTCTAAAGAAATTTGTGCAAAGTTGCCTTCGTTCTAGGAACCTTTGATTCTCTAAGCAACTTGAGTGATTCTGATGGGAATGAAATGGTCATGATTAGTTTTTACTCCTTTCTGAGTGACCAAAAAGCAAAGCAAAGCTCTTCCACTGACAACTGTTCTATTGCTTCTCACTCATTTACCTCCCTCTTCTCTCCACATACCTCCTCCTCCTACTCATCATCCTCCTCTTCCTTTTCTCCCTCACATGCCAAAAGCAATGGATAAAAAACTACCCCTTATTAAATACAAATGAAAGAACTAAAGAAGGTACTCAAATTTCTGTGTCTTTAGCCAGTTTCACTTAACTCAAAAATATATGTACATATTATACATAGGATTTGTCAGAAAAGCGGCACCACCTATTTTTTAATTATTCATTTTTTCCATAGCTAAAATGGTTACTACAAAGAGAAATTTCCCCAAAATTATTATTAGCTAAGGAAATAAAATAACAAAACAATGTATATGAAAAAATTCAGAAACTCTAGTTGGAAGAGATTGTTTACAATATGTGTTGATTTGTTAACTTAAAACAAATGTATACATTAAGAAGAAAAGTAGAGGAGACTTTATTTGAGTGAAGGGTTACAGTTGGCAAGGTGGCCCTCCCATGGTCTGGGAAGCACAGCCTCCAGCCACGACCAGACATAGGCATGTGGAAGGAGTAGAGGTTGGGGTGGAAGTAGGTTGGCTAAACATACATATCTAACAGTTGACAGGAGGAGCTATGAATATTCATGAAGGGAGTCCTGACACATATGTGTTGAACAAACATGCATGTGATGTTACGAGTCATGTTCACTTCAGGGTGGAGAAGTAACATTTAAATGTATTACAGTTAGGCCTACACATCAAAAGGTCTTTTCAGGACAGGAAGGCACGCAAGTGCACAATCTCTGTAAATGGGCCAGAACCAGTCCCTGGCCAGTGGTCTTATCAGGAGGAAGTTATTGAAATCAGTCTCTTGTCCAGTGAAGGCTGCAGTTAATGGCTGGTGGAGCAGGGGCGAGGGGCCAGTCAGTCAGTGTCGGGTGGAGCTGCAAATTGTTTTAATCTTGCTAATCCCAAGGCTAGTGCTTGTTTAGCTGCTAGAGAAAAAGAAAAACCTGTGGCCATTAGAGCAACATTTATTGTTTAAGGGTAGGGCTGTGAGACTTAACCCTTGCCTGGCATGGCCTTAAGTCCTGCTGATAACTTGGTATCTTATTGCTGCGAAGAGTCTGCTCTGTCAGTCTGAGGATCTCAGTTTTAACATTAATGATGGTCAGTTGTTGTGTCAAAACCATACAAGGGAGGGAGTATAACAATGTGTGTCTGACCTCCCGTCCTGTCATGGCAGAAACTAAGTTGTAAGGTTTTTCTGGAGTTGCCCTGGCCTAGTGGGGGTCTCCTCAGTTGGAGGGGGGATTGTGGGGCTTAGGATTTTATTTTTAGTTTACAGATCCTGCGAAACAAAATGATTCTGAAACACTTGGAAAATAAATGAAATTCCAATTTTAACGGGCAGGGTTTTGAAAGATGGCTATTGATTTATTAAGATGAACTGAGAAAGAAAATTACATTAAAAGCACAAAATCACTTATATTTTAGCATTTTTCTGATTAGAAACTTTTTGTGGTAAAAATTGCATGCAACTTCTGAGAGGAGAATGTTCTTCTCAGATATGCAATTATTGTTAGAAATGTCCCTTGGAGTAAGGGGATTGGATTGAGATTACAGCTGTTTAATAAACACTCCTTTCAGTAATAATTGGCTGAAAGAGAAAGGTGAACTTTGGCTCAGGTAGAGGGAGGAGCTGGTGCTTCCCATGGTCTTCATTGTCTCCTTAATTCCACAGAAGGCAGAAAAGGGCCACTCATTACTCACACAAAGTAATAGGTGGAAAGCCAGACTCAACTATGGCACAGAGTAAATCTATTTTCCTTTCTTTTCTCCAAAACTTCTACTTAAAGTATGGTGAAATTGCAGAGAAATTCATGACATCTAAAGTCTTTTCTAGTTAGTGAGAGTTTTTTTTCTTTTTCTTTTTTTTTCTTCTTTTTGAGACAGAATTCCGCTCTGTCACTGAGGTTGGAGTGCAATGGCGCAATCTCGGCTCACCACAACCTCCACCTCCTGGATTCAAGCAGTTCTTCTGCCTCAGCCTCCCAGGTAGTTGGAATTACAGGCATGCGCCACCACACCGGACTAATTTTTTGTATTTTTAGTAGAGATAGGGTTTCACCATGTTGGCCAGGCTGGTCTCAAACTCCTGACCTCAGGCGATCTGCCTACCTCGGCCTCCCAAAGTGCTGGGATTACAGGCGTGAGCCACTGTGCCGGGCCCAGTGAAAGATTTTAAGTGGGCAAAGAGGGTGTCATGTTTTAGTCTTCACCCTGACTAACTGGTGGGGGCGTGTATCCTGGCCAACAACAAACTCCTCCCAAAGAAAGGCCAGTTCACTTCTATCCTTTGAAACTCACTAACATTAAATGGAGCACTGGAATAAAGTGCAAGATTAGCATGGTTGTTTATAAAGAGACTAATAAATCAACCTTAACGTATAAGAGCTAATATTGCATTACTGCATTTGGCTCAGTAGTTCACAGAACGAAATGTACCTATTGATCTCGAGATCAACTTCACGTCATTTCATTTAAAAATGTGTGTGTGTACAAATCTGCACATATCTATGCATTAAGAAACAGGGATACACAGGCAAACCTACACGTGGCCATATATCTATGCAGCATCTATTTCTATCTCCCTCACTTCCCTGCATTGGAACATTCATTTCTTAAAGTGATCCTTTGAGAATTTTCAGTTTAATTGCTGTCTCCAGCAAAGGGTGTTATACAGTCTGAAGTGGCAGGTGGGTAATAAGCTAATAAAACACATTCCCCAGTCTTCAAGTTTAAAAGCTTCATACAAAATGAAGTAACTGCTTTTATTTTGTATTATGGCATTTGTTTTTGAGTGGACACTTTGGACTTCCGTATCGACAGAGGCCTGGCCTAAGGCAACCTCATTTGACAGACATGAATGACAAGACCTCAAGAAGCCAGGCAGGCCTGGGGATTTACTGCCGTGGTTAGACCATTATTTCTCTAAAGACTCACCTAATCTTACAGTAGAAGAAATGCATTTCTTGGGTCACAAGGGAATAGCCTTGTTGAAAGAGGGTAGTTCTTGTATTAAAATGGTAAAAAACTTTCAGGTGTTAAAGGCCTGAATAATATCTCAAGTGCTGCTAATTAAATTCCCTCTCTAAAAGATTCTAGAGTTTTCTGTGATTGGTCTTCAAATGAACAATTGGGACACTAATGTTGAGTGTCTTTGACACTACCTCCGATAAGCATTGTCAATAAAGTCCTATTCACGGTATTACTTCAGCCTGGTGTCTCAAGGCATTCTCTTCATCTTGTAAGCTGTATTTATCCCTCCTTATGGAATTGGGCCAGTCAGGATCAATTATATAGAGAATGCAAATAAATTAAATGGCAGGGTTGAAGATGCACTCACTGTTAATCTTTATTTCCTTCCACTAAGAGATGCATTTGCAATGAAACGTTGCAAGGAAACAGAAGAGCAGAGAAAGAAGGGACAGACATGGGAAGGCCAAATGGTGAGGCTAGGGACAAGGCCTCTGCTTCTCTAGAACTTGAAGAGAGGGCAGGAAGCTGCGGTTGCCTCTCTGCAGAGCCCTGCACCTGCTGAAACCTGGATGTAGGAACAGGAACAAGGTACAGCTTGTCACAGTCGCTGATGGGATGTCAGCCACGCTGGAATGCAGGGCTGCTTTCCTTCCAGTCTCCTGTCTGGCATCTCTTTAGAAGTGTGAGATACATATGGAGTTAGTCACTCTTCCACTATTTTTTGCTTCCAAAAATAGCCTCAGCATCATACATCCTAGCTGTGAGACTTCTCAGGATTGAGAAGTTCGTGAATTTTTGGTCACCAACTAAACCCGGAGGATCCATGAGGTTGTTGAGATGTGTTAAGATGGTAGTCTGGTTGCACTGTGATTTTCTTATTTTAGGGACTCTCCACACGTTTGAAGGTGACCGCGTTATGATTACATTCACATGCAATGCTTTAAAACCCCCTCTTGATTCTCTCTGGATTCACCTTTTTCCCTGGGGTGGCAGAATAAGCCAACCCTGCAGCTGTCACAAAAGACCACTAGGATGCCCAGAAAATGACTGCTCCATCCTTCTTTAAAAGTGGCCATTTTGAAGCTTTTTACTGAAGTTGTAGGATCATCAGAGAGGGATAATCCACTCTTGAAATTACACAAATTAATTGCCATAAGAATGTATGTTGAACATAAGGCTGCATATCCCAGGAGCATTATTTGACATCTCATACTTGTTTTAAACTGCTTTAAAAAGTAGACAAAATTTCTAGCTTTCCTGTGTTTACTGAAACCATCCCAGGGAAGTCTGATTTCTGGAGTGCATTGATTAGTTACATAAGGTTGATGGCTGTCTCCTTGATTGGCACTTCTATACAAAAAATAGCCATTTTCTTTGCAAAACAATCCTGAGAATGTTTGTAGGCTAGGATGTACAATGCTGAGGCTATTTTCGGAAGCAAAAAATAGTGGAAGAGTGACTAACTCCATATGTATCATCATGGCTTGCATTAAGGGAGGCCTGAGCCCAGGAGCCTTGACAGCGAGTATGGCACATGACACACTCGGCATATGCTAATGGCCTGGGTTTATAGGTCACAGCTGAAATCCATACCTTAGCACACCCTTCATTATTTTACCATGATCACAGTATTTAACAAAACTAGATGATAGAACCCATTGTAGCAGCAGATATTGGTAGTTTTCAATACATTAAAATGGGAGGAAAAAACAAAACTATGACATCTTTGAAATGCCAGCAATATTTACATTTGAAAACACTGTGTCCTGTAGCTGCTTCCCACAGCACAGCAGCTAATGGCAAATGAATTCCAGGCCATTCGGAGCTCCTTTGATTGACAGTGTAAAGGCTTTGGAACCATTATAATGTCAGAAAAGACAGTGCCTTCCCTCCCCTCTCCACACACAGTTTAGGGTTTTGTCAGATTTCTCATAATTAACCCTGATATTTGACGTTTAATATCGTGGCCATTCACGATCACGTTCAGTTACTAGTATATGGGCAGACAAGCATTCAGGATTTATGCAAATTTTTCAAGGATACTGCCAGACACTTTTCAAATTTAGAATGGACTGGCAAAAAAAAAAATGCTTAGATTAATTTTATTTTTTTGAGTCATTTTCTGATTTCAGAAGGAGTCTAATGTGCTCTGTAACCAACATAGTGTGACATCAGTATCTTCAATTGTTCACTCCTATCATGCTATTCTACACAAAAATTTCAAGAAACTGGGGATAATTCTCCAAAACAATAGAAATAATCTTCTAAACTCTAAAACAGTGCAGTCAAGAAAGTGTTATGGCGAGAGAGAAAATTCCAGTTGTAAAATGTTTTGATGGTCTATCTCCAAGTTACAGATTCAGAACCTATGGAGCAACACTATCCACTCATTTGTTTAACCTTTAGTAAGTACGGACTTAACTAAAAATAAATCAAGGCACTGTAACTGTATTAGATTGCTTGCCGCATACACACAGCAAGTCAGTATGCTGAGACATCAGGTTGCAGCAGAGAAAGAGGTTTAATCATAGGGCCACCAAAGGAGGAAATGAGAGGAAACTCCAAATTCATCTCCCCAAGGAATGTGGAGTTAGGGGGCTTAGGGGTTTTGAAGTGGGACAAAGTGTAGAGATGTTGACTGGTTGAAGAGTGCAGGACGAAGTCATGGGACAAGGAGAGAATTTAGTTGCCTTCTCATTCTGATCCTGTTCTTTGGTAGGGGCTCTGCAAACTCGTTGCTGGAATTTCAGGTCAGAAACACATCTTAGATAATCCTTAAACAAAAGCCTTATGATTCTAATGTCAGAGATCCTTTCTATAGGGGACCCAGATGGTAGGTATCTAGTGCTTTGTGACTTTTAGAAACAAGAAAGAGGGTGAAAGTGTAGCTTGTTTAAAGCTTAATTATAACTATATTTCTGACCAGAACCCACCATGCAATTCTTTCTTGTTAAATTAATGTTTTGTTTTTATTTTTTTGTGGGTAGACAGTAGATGTCTATATTTATGGGTTATATGAGATAATTTGATACATGCATACAATGAGTAATAATCACATCACGATAAATGTGGTGTCCACCACTCAAAACGTTTATCCTTTGTGTTAAAGACAATTCAATTATACTCTTTTAGTTATTTTTAAAAGTACAATTAAATTATATTTTTACTATAGTCACCCTTTTGTGTTGTTGATTTTCTGTCTGAAAGATCTGTCCAGTGCTAAAAGTGGGGTGTTGAAGTCTTCAGCTGTTATTGTATTGGGGTCAATCTCTCTCTTTAATAATATTTTCTTTATACATCTGGGTGCTCCAGTGTTGGGTGCATATATGTTTGCATTTCTTATATCCTCTTATTAAATTGACCCCTTTATTATTATATAATGGCTTTTAAAAAATCTTTTATAGGTTTTTGTCTTGAAATTTATTTTGTCTGATGTAAGTATAGCTGCTTTGGCTCTTTTTCAGTTTCCATTGATATGGGATATCTTTTTCCATCCTTTATTTCCTTTCTATGTGTGTCTTTATAGGTGAGGTGTGTTTTCTGTAGGCAACAGATAATCAGATCTTTTTTTTTTGTCAATTTAGCCTCTCTATGTCTTCTTATTGCAGAGTTTAGTTTATTTACATTCAACATTATTATTGGTAAGTGAGGATTTACTCCTGTCATTTTGTTGCTTGTTTTCTGGTTGTTTTGTGGGCTTGTCTTCCTTCTTTCCTTCCTTTGTCTTCTTTTTAGTGAAAGTGATTTTCTCTGGTGGTATGATTTAATTTCCTGCTTTTTATTTTTCATGTATCCATTTTATTTTTTTTAATTTGAAGTTAACATGAGGCTTGCAATTACTGTCTTATAAACCACTATTTTAAGCTGATAACAAGTTAACACTACTTGCACAAACAAACTAAAAAGCAAGAAGAAAACTAATAAAAACCATACTGTTGTCTCCCCATAACTTAACTTTTTGTTGTTTCTATTTATATCTTATTGTACTGTCTATGTCTTGAAAATTTGCTGTAGTTTTTTTTTATTGGTTTATCTTTTAGTTTTTTTTCTACTTTAGACAAGGGTATTTTACAGAGCACCGTTACAGTGTTATAATATTGTGTGTGTGTGTGTGTGTACTTTCTACTGCCAGTGATGCTTGTACCTTGAGATGATGTCCCATTGCTCTTCAACATCCTTTTCTTTCTGATTGAAGTACTCTCTTTAGCATTTCTTGTAGGACAGTTCCAGTGTTGATGAAATCTCCCAGGTTTAGTTTGTCTAGGAAAGTCTTCATTTCTACTTCATGTTTGAAGGATATTTTCACAGGATATACTATTCTAGGGTAAAAGTTTTTTTTTTTCTTCAGCACTTTAAATTAATGTCATGCCACTCTCTCCCCACCTGTAAGATTTCCACTGAAAATTCTGTTGCCAGACATATTGCAGCTCCATTGGATATTGTTTATTTTTTTCTCGCTGCTTTTAGGATCTTTTCCATATTAGTCTGTTGTTGCACTATTATAAAGGAATACCTGAGACTGGACAATTTATAAAGAAAAGATGATGAATTGGCTCATGGTTCTGCAGGCGACGCAGGCGGCATAGCAGCTTCTGCTTCTGGGGAGGTCTCAGGAAGCTTCCAGTTATGGCAGAAGGCAAATTGGGGAATAGGGAACTTCACATGGCTGGAGCAGAAGGAAGAGAGAGATGGGGAAGATGCTACACATTGTTAAACAACCAGATCTCACAAGAACTTACTCACTGTTGTGACATAGTACCAAGGGAATAGTACTAGATCATTCATCAGAACTCTAACCCCATGATCCAATCACCTCCCACCAGGCCACCCTTCCAGTACTGGGTATTACGTTTCAACATGAGATTTAGGTGGGGTCACAGATGGGAACCATATCACTATCTTTATCCTTGACCTTTGGGAGTTTGATTTTTGAATGCCTTGAAGTAGTCATCTCTTGGTTAAATCCGCTTGACATTCTATAACCTTTTTTATTTGGTTATTGATATCTTTCTCTAGGTTTGGGAAGTTCTGTTATTCTCCCTTTGCATAAAATGTCTACCCCTATCTCTTTCTGTACCTCCTCTTTAGGGCTAATACCTCTTAGATTTGCCCTTTTGAAGCTATTTTCTAGATCTTGTAAGCATGCTTCATTCTTTTCTATCCTTTTATTTTGTCTCTTCTGACTGTGTATTTTCAAATAGTCTGTTTTCAAGCTCACTAGTTCTTTCTTTTGCTTGATAAGTTCTGCTATTTAGAGACTGATGCATTCTTCAGTGTGTCAATTGCATTTTTCATCTCCAGAATTTGTTTGATTATTTTAAATTATTTTAATCATTTTATTAAGCTTATCTGATAGAGTTCTGAATTCCTTCTCTGTGATATTTTGAATTTCTTTGAGTTTCTTCAAAAAGCTATTTTAAATTCTCTGTCTGAAAGGCCACATAGCTCTGATTTTCCAGAATTGTTCCCTGGTGCTTTGCTTTATTTAACTAGCTTGGTGAGGGCATATTTTCTTGGATGATCTTGAACTTCGTTGATGTTCATTGGTTTCTGGACAATGAAGAGTTAGGTATTTTTTTGTAGTCTTCACAGTCTGGGCTGTTTTGTGCCTGTCCTTCTTAAGAGAGCTTTTCGGGTAATTTTAAGGACTTAAGTGTTTTGATCTAAGCCATATCTGCATTAGGAGGCACCCAATTCCTGCAATGCTGTGGTTCTTGCAGACTTGTAGGGCTATTGCCTTAGCAGTCTTGGATAAGATCTGGAAGAATTATCTGGATCACCAGGCAGAGACTCTTGTTCCCTTCCTTTATTGTCTAAAAAAAAATGGAGTCTCTCTGTCTGTGCTGAGCTGCCTGGGGCTGTGGGTGTGGTAACACAAGTAACCCTATGGCCACCACCACTGGGACTGTGCTGGTTCAGACCTGAAGCCAGAACAGTACTGGATCTCACCCAACACCTGCTGTAACCACTGCCTGGCTAATGCCTATGTTCACTGAAGGCCCTAGAGCTCTGTAATAAGCAGGTGGTGAGGCCAGTCAGGCTTGAGTTCTTCCCTTCAGGACAGCTAGTTTCCCCAGGCCCTTGACAGGTGCAGAGATGTTGTCTGGGAGACAGAGGCTGGAGTCAAACACCCTAGAACTCTGTCTAGTGTTCTAATCTACTGTGGCTGAGCTGACCTTGAAATCACAAGATGTAGTCATTCTTATTCTTTCCTTTCCTTTCCATAGGTAGAGGAGCCTTACCTCATGGCAACCACTACCACAAGCCCATGAAAATACTACCAGGCCCCTGCCAACATTTACTTAAGGCCCAAGGACTTTTTAGTCAGCTTGTGGTGAATGCCACCAGGCCTAGAACTCATTCTTCAGGGCAATGGGCCCCTCTCTGGCCCAGGGTAGGTCTAGTAATGCCATCCAAAAGCCAAAGCCTGGATTTGTGGACCCCAAGAGACTGCTTTGTGCTCTACCCCACTGTGGCTAAGCTGGCCTCTAAGGTGTGAGACAAAATTCCTTTTACTTTTCGTTCCACTTTTATCAAGCAGAAAAAGTCTTTCACTGTAACCACCACAGTTGAGAATGTTCTGGGTCTCACCTGGAACCAGGAAGTCTCAGAGTTTCATGCAAGAACCAGAGCATGTAGTACCTGGTTACCACTGCTGGTTATTCAGGGCCCAATGTCTCTTTGGTTAGCAAAGTAATAAATTCTGCCAGGACAAGTTCCTTCTCTTCAAAGGAGCAGGTTCCCTTCTGGCCCAGGGTATGTTTAGAAATGTCACCCAGGAGCTAGGGCCTGGAATGGGGGCCTCACAACTCCGATTGGTGCCTTATACTATTGTGGCTGAGCTGGTACCCAAGAGGCAAGACAAAGTCCTCTTTACTCTTCCATTTCCTCTCCTCAAGTGGAAGGAAGGAGTCTTTCGGAACCATGAGCTATGTTGCCTGAAGTTGAAGGAATGGTGGCAAAAGCACTCTCTTAGCTGACCCAGCTGGTGTCTCAGTAAGTTGTATGCCCACAAGTTCACTGGCTCTGAGCCCAGTTCAGCACTAGGTCTTACATTGCTTGTGGTTTAGACTGCCTTTGAAGGTTACTTAGGGCCCCAGAACCCTTCAGTCCACACTGGTGAGGCTTGCTGGACTCAAGTTCCCACCACTGGGATGAGTGATTTCCCTCTGGGTAGGGCTGGCGAGAATGTTCTCTCCATGGGTGGGTGTCAGCTGAATTCAACACAGTTTTGATTCACACTGTGACAACACAGCACTGAGTTCAATGAAAAGTCTCACATTCCCTGTGCTCTCCCTTTTCCAAACACACAGTCTCTCTCTGTCTGTGCCACATGACTACTGCTGAGGGACAGGGAAGGGGTGGCATAGGTAATTAAACACTGTCTCTTCTACCATCATCAGTGCCTCTATCAGCAATATGAAGTTAACAGCAGGTATTGTGAGTGCTCACCTGATTTTTGGTTCTTATAAAGGTGCTTTTTTTGTGTGTGTATAGTTGTTGCATTTGGTATTCCTGGAGTGGGGGAATGATTGGTAGGGTCTTCTTTTCTGCCATCTTGCTCCACCCCTTCTGCTGGCATGCAAGTCTCACAGCCGTTTGGAGCTGTGGAGCAAGTCTCGTCAGCACTGTGGAGACAGTGTCAGCCATGTCCTCAAGAATCCTGCATGTGTGCCCAGTGAAGCTGTGGGATGCAATTTTTACCGATGTCAGCACATTTCATTGGCTGGCCAACTTAATTGCTTTGCATTATTTAATGCCTTTGGATTTCACCACTGTTCCTTATGTGTGTCAGGGACAAGAGTAGCACTCAATGCCTAATAATAATAGCTACCATTGAGTGGTCATCGCTGTGTATCTTAGGTAATGTCTGGAGGCTTTGTGTGTGTTATATTATTACACTACTCTTAATCCTTAAAACATGTCACTATCTAGTTGAGTCAATTGAGATTTTGACAAACTAAGCTGCTCACCTAAGCAAGGCAACACCCCCATGGCCCACGTTTAAATCTGTGCCACATTACCAGCATCGTCGTGCATCATGGAAGCTGGGTCAGCTTGCTGTGATTTTGCAAGTAGATGCAGACTTTATTTGGATAACCACATACTAATTAATTATGTTTTATAACACAGTTATTTTTCTGTTTTAGAGTCTACTGTTAGGGGGCAGAGTGACCTCAGTTTACAAATTCCACAATATTCATAAAATAAGGAATATAAAGAATGTAATGGATCCTCTTTAGTCCCATGGATATTATAATCATTCAGTAAGGCTGGATGATTTAACAGTGAATCAGTCAGAAATCACTAAGCAGGTAGGATTATTTTACACTCCTATCAAAGGTCACTACTTAGAAGAAGTAGTCGGGATATAAACACTAAATCAAGGGCTTGCAAATAACCAGTTACGAGAAGAAAACACCCGCACCCAATGGCTGGCCTTATGATGACATAGCTTTCCTGTTGTGTGAACTGCCTGCCATGGCACTGGCTGCTGTGGACCAGGGCACTCATATAGAGACTTGGAAATCTCCATGCCAAAATTTTATCAGATTTCTAGTGGCAATGATTCTTCTTTTCATGCCAGGAGGGCATGGCAACACTTTTATTTAAGATACAAATGCCTTTTTATTTTCTGTTTTAATCTTTCTCTTTCTCTTCCGTCACTTAAGCTTAGTTTTCCTTGGTAGGTACAAGCAGCTTCAAATTCTTTCTAGTCTCTAATGGGCAAAGGGGTTCTATCAGCCCCTGTACACTTCTAGATTCTCAGCAGACTTCATTTCTTTCTTTCTTTTTTTTTGAGACAGAGTCTGGCTGTTGCCCAGGCTGGAGTGCAGTGGTGCAACCTCAACTCACTGCAAGCTCCGCCTCCTGGGTTCACGCCATTCTCCTGCCTCAGCCTCCCGAGTAGCTGAGACTACAGGCGCCTGCCACCATGCCTGGCTAATTTTTTGTATTTTGTAGTAGAGACGGTGTTTCACCGTGTTAGCCAGGATGTCTCCATCTCCTGACCTTGTGATCCGCCCGCCTCCGCCTCCCAAAGTGCTGGGATTACAGGCATGAGCCACCGCATCTAGCCCATTTCAGTTTTAAAATACACAAATAATTTTCTCATTGCCATGCCCATGTAGACAAATGATGACATCGCAAATGAGTCCAGTTTTTGCCATTGGTCTGCTGAGGGGCTGAGGATGTGAACCAGTGCTGACCCTACATTGCGTCACAGGCAATACTCCTGCAGATGGTATTACTTGGTTCATTTTATTCTTCCTCCCTCTGCCCTTCCTCTCTTCTTGCCTTCCCTTCTATTGGTACATATTAGGCTCCTATTAAGCACAAAAAGGGATTCAAAGCAATGTCCAAGACCCCAGTATGGGGGCAAAAGACTATATGAAAAAAATTACTGTAGAAAATTGAATGAGGCCAACGCTTTAGGTTTAAAGCATTTCACCTAGGGGTGGCAGATGAGGCAACGGTACAACCAGAGTTCACTTCCAGAATGTTTAAAAGCAGGTGAAGGTTCTGAGCTAAAGCACCAAGAGAGGGGCTATCTATGAAATGTGTTGGGCCAAATAGTACTCATATTCAAGAAAAGACATTAACTCCGGAGGCAGTGGGCCTGAGGTAAGAACCAGGCCCCAGAAAGGCCCTTAGGCTGTGATTCAAGTGTTCTGAGGTTGAGCCAGACCCCAGCACATGCCCATTGTGGCTGCTAATAGAGTGGGCATAGTGAACAACTGACCCCGGGAAGGAGAACTTGAGCAAAACCAAACTTTACTGTGGGTGGTGACCAGATGGCTGAGAGGATGCTTGTTCTATCAGCAAAATTGGAAACTCCAGAGATGGAATTTCTGTCTGTAAATAGTGGCATATAGATGGTCTAACATATTTTGAACTTCATCTATAAGTAGAATATCCAAGGAAATCCACGCAGCCGCCAGGAGGAAATGAATGGTCAAACCAAGGAAAACATATTCCAAGTTGCAGATGAACTTCTCAAGTTCCTAACGGATATCTGGAAAGAGGATGAAGTCTATAAGAAGAATCAGTACGCAGAGGAGAAAGAGATGAAGGACATACCTGTGATGAGTGAACATGAATCAGCAAAACCTCTAGAAACTGGGTTGTCTGAGAAGAGAACAGAAGAGAAGGGAGCAGTCCAGGAAGGAGAAGGAATGTAACCCACCCACTGAGCAGCCTCTGTATCTGCTCCCAGTCTGCTCCAATGCCCATTCTTTGATTTAATCCTTAAAACAATTCACAATAAGTCAATGTTTCTAGAGTTTTTAAAATTATTAAAAAAGGCCCCGAGATGTTCAGAGAGTCACCTAAGATGTGACTTACACTGTCACAGCCATGATAGTTTCGCAGTTTCAAAGGAAGAGAGAGATGGTTGATGTCAATGTTATCAAGATGTTAAGAAAGTTGCCAAGTCAGCCAAGCTGTGCCTAGTTGCACAAAGTGACCTTGAAGAGATTTCCAGAGCAGATGCCAATTGTCAGTGCAAACAGAGAGCAAGGCAAAAAAAAAAAAAAAAGAGAGAGAGAGAGAAGAGGGAAGAGAAAACCAAAATTGCGAGCCCTTCTGTTTGGAGTCTCGCATAAGATGATTTGATTGTCTCAGATGCTCTGTCCTGCCAACCTGAATGGGTCCATTTCACAAAAGGGAGGTTGGGGCTCAGAGGGGGCCAAGCACCTACTTAATCCCAGGACTGCGAAGTCTTGAGTTGGACTCACATATCGCTGCATGAGCTCTGCAGACCTGAGGTTCTGATGGTTAGGATGAGCCACTTGGCTCGTAGACAATAGGGGAGCCCATTCTAAAATCATAAAAACAAAAATCAACTCAATGAACTTAGTGAATTCATCTTACTCAGTCTCTCTTATTAAGTCTCAATGCCCCCAGGTCCTTTGCAAAAACAATGCTCATTTTGACTGCACCCTCCAGAAAAAAGTTGCAGGAGAAGAACTTTTATTTTGTTTCCAAACCCACTGAAGGTAAGTTTTCTGTTTTGTGTCTCAATATCTTTACCCCAAAAAGGAGTTCCTGTTTCATTCCTCCTACATTAATTCTCCTCTCTCCCTCTCACCAGCGCCATCCTCTGCCCACACCCTCCATCCCGAGGCACACAGGGAGCCTCTTCAACAGCTTCTTGCTGGAGCTAGGCCCTGCCCAGTGTCTGGCCCAGGGACAACCTCCGTGGCACCCTTTACAGAAAGCATTTGTCAGGGTGATGGGATGCCCTCTGCTCACAGCAGTGTGGTTTGGCTTCTTCTGCAGTTTTTTTTTTTTTTTTTTTTTTGAGACGGAGTCTCGCTCTGTCGCCCAGGTGCGGTGGCGCAATCTCGGCTCACTGCAAGCTCCGCCTCCCGGGTTCACGCCATTCTCCTGCCTCAGCCTCTCCGAGTAGCTGGGACTACAGGCGCCCGCCACCACGCCCGGCTAATTTTTTTTTGTATTTTTAGTAGAGACGGGGTTTCACTGTGGTCTCGATCTCCTGACCTCGTGATCCGCCCGCCTCGGCCTCCCAAAGTGCTGGGATTACAAGCGTGAGCCACCGCGCCCGGCCTCTTCTGTAGTTTTACCAGTTGCAAAATGAAGGTGATCTCAGGGTAATCTGTTGTTCCTCTGTGTGCCTCGTGGGGGTGACATTTGGTGGGCTGTGTCTGATTGGGCAGCACCCAATCAGAAGGGCACCACCATGGAGAAGCAGGGCCCCTTATCAGAACATGTTTAGCAAAACATTTTCGTTTTTCTGTCTCATAACCATCTGGACTGTGATCAAATCTGCTTTGTGAAGGTTAAATAAGTAACTATAAGGCCAGCATTTGCAGCAAGCAGGCCGTGATCCCCGTCAGTGGTTGGCTTACTCCTCACTGCAGTTGTGTTTGTCATTTCCTCAGTGTGTTAGGGTTACAGCCTGCAATTTCCACCAATCATGCTCATTATTTAAATGAGACAAATGGGCTGTTGTCAAGGAAGGTGATTGGAGTGACATTATTATTCTGACCTAGTGTAAATGTCATGACCTGTCTTGGGTTTCCAGCAGCAAGAGAAAAGCGTCAAGCCATCGAGGTGACGGCAGCCTCTCCATAAATCAAGCGTTCCAGATGTTATGATAACTTTTATTAAAGAGCAAATGGATATCTTGACATGAAGCTTTTATACATTTGAGACGGCAAATGTAAATGGAACTGCTTTCCCCCAAAGAGATAAAACTGGTTCAGCTCATGTGAGGAGAGAAGGGAAATGATACTCAATTTACTGAACTTGGGCAATTTCTGTTATGAATGTGTAATGACTTGAAAAGTCACAAACAGCGAAGATGTAGGAAGTGCACCTACATTTTATTCCCACAAGGGTCTGTAGGGCCAATAATTACTGACACACTGACTATGTCAGTACTATACACAAAATTTAACATGCATAATATGTCATTTTACTTTAAATCATGAGTACTATATTTCATATCATAAATAGGCTGAAATAATTAGGTGGTAAAGACATGATCAATTCGATTGCATCTACTCTGTTCAACTATCTGTCCACATGCTTGCCAAACTTCCATTAGCATTACCTGCTATGGATTAGGTTTTCTGTTTTTATTTCCTGGTCCATGTTGCTTTCTTTGTCATATTCATTTAGATGTATGAAATGAATCATGTCTCTAAAAATAACTCGTCACTTCGAAAACCTATAATAATCTGTTTTCATTTTGCCATGTTTGACCATAAGCTCTTGATGGTTCGAGAAATTCATCAGAATAGATTCAAGCAAGCCCTGAGAAATTAGAATTTATACAAAAAAAGAATATGTAGAGTAGAAAAGGCAATGTTTGAAAGCTATAAAATCTCTGCATAGAATAAAAATCCAGAGAATTTTGTAATTTTAGAAATATGTAAAATATAAGTTTATCCCTATAAAGAGGGACAAAAGTATGATCTGGACCATGGAAGAGATGCCATTTCACTTTTCCATTTCTCTAGGGTTCTGTAAAGGTCACAGGCTTTACTTTCATAGATACAAGATTGGGACAAAACAGAAAAGACAGATCCTAGGTTATATTTTGCAACAATTCAAGGATCAGAGAGGCAGAATCTACACACAGGATCTCTGGTAAACACCAGAATGCATATGTCCTTGTTCAGGGTTGCAACTATCTCCTTGGGCATCCAGAGGTGAGGCTCTCTTTCACTGGGTAGCCTTGAGTGATGACAAAGGAAAAATGACCAGAGGGCTTGTCTTGTGTTAAATAGCTGTAAGACAGTTGAGAGTTGTGAGAAATTTCTCTACAGTTTGAGAAAATAGAAAGCCATCGGAGGTTGGTGTTAGCAAGAACCCTGTGCCCATGGAGTTCTAAGTTCCAATTTTATGGCCGAAAATACTCTGGGGGATTTAGACTCACAGACCACTTGCTTTCATCAAGTAGCAATAGACTGGGAGAGGTTAAAGGAATTGTCCTGTCACCCAGCTGGAGAGAGAGGCAGAGGAGATAACTAATTAAATTTTCCAATAATCAGTTGAGATTTCTATTTGCTTTATCTTTTTTCACTTTTAACTTGCCTAATATTCACATATAATCTACAAATTGCCATGGCAGCTTGCCTCTAGAAGAGGGCATCTAAAAAGTTCTTATAGTGCCAAGGAACAGTTGAGGATTTAGAACACATGGAACTTTTGCAAGGATAGGATGCCTCTGAGGCTGAACTTTGAGAATAAACTTCCCCAAGAGCAAATTAAAAATGTTATAATCTATCCAGTGTAACTGAAATGCTTCTTTGAGCACAGTGGCCTCATCAGAACCAAGACGACCAACCTTCTCCAGAGAATGGACTTCTGTTGGGAGACTCTCCTCTTTCTACAAACTAAATGGCCAGCTTTTTGAGAATTTTTAGTACCATTTGCAGAGCTCTCCATAATGTGATACAGACTCTGGCCTGAAGAAAGCGTAAAATAAACATGAACAAATCATAACCTTGCTTCAGTAGGATCACCGAGAGACAAAATACAGATTTGTGAGATAACTACAAGTATGTATTTCTGTATATTTCACTTTATGAAATAACTCTTGCATAATCTTTGTGACAGACACTTTTTATTTTCTGTGCCACAGGCGTGTCTCCTGCTTTGTTCTCTGAGGATGATGTCTGGAAAGTCTAACCTTAATGTTTCTCCCAGAGAATCTGTGCAAGATGGTGCCGAGGTTGGGATTAAGTGGAAACCACGCCCTTTACTTGTTCTGAATAATGTCCCACCTTCCTTTCCCTGAACCAATTATTTTTGGCTCTGAGAAAACATTGACTATACCTTGCTGTCAGATTCAGATATTTGTTCTCAAAATCGGTGTAGCTGGTGGGGGAAATGGATGAGGAAAGGAGAGGGGAATTAACGGAAAGCAGTGAGTTCCATTCTCTTTTCTCTTTCACCTTCAGAGTGTGCTTTTCTTGGAGGGGATGCTCATTTCGCTTCCTCCTCCACTTATCTCTTGCAAACTTTCAGCTGCTTGTGTTGGTTGAACTTGGGTGGCTTTAGTGCCTGGAGGCAGCATGGGATTGTGTGTTGGTGGGTGGGCACCCAGTAGAGGGGAGTTAGCAGGAGGAAAGTGAGATAAAAATCAAGGTCTCCTGAAAATACAAAAGATGTAGTCATTCTTAACTTAGACAACTTTACCCCAGAATGTTTGAAATTAAACATGCTTCATTTTTACCAGAAGCATGAATTTTCCTCCAAAGAACTACATCTGTTTTTTATGAAAATTTTCAAAAATAACTCAAAAGTTAATGACTTTGACCATATTTTTTGTGTAAGCTAATAAACCTGTACTTTGATTTAAAAAAAAATCGATTCTCCTTGTCCTGGGTCCCAGTAAGACATTTTTTTAGGTTTATCATTGTCTATTTTTACTTTAACTGTATGAAGAGAAATATGCCCCACTCACTGCTTGCTTGATCCCTAAGGTTTCCTGGCTTGGATGGAGAAGTGGGGACAGGAGCTTTCCTCCCCCAAACCCCAACCCCTGCATCCTCCTTGTGTTTGTATTTGGTCCAAGTATCCAGCTGTAACTTACAATATATACACCTGTCCCAAAGAAGTTGAGACAGTAGACCCCTTCCCAGAGATCTGCTGCTGTAGACACAAGAGTGAATGGAGGAATCACAACTCCTCACCCATTCTGTGCACCTTCAGTCAGTCCTAGGTGTAAGTGAAGACATCACCTTGGCAGTGCAGAAGCATCCTTCTCAGAGGTATGAGTGAACAAAAATGACCTTCTGTCCCCAACTCTTGCTTGGCTTAATCTCCCACCATTCACTCACTGGTCTTCCATACCTGTCTGCTGGTCCTTGATGGTGAAAGAGCTTTTTCTGCCTCCAAGAAATTGCTATCTGAAATAGCATCCCTCGCAAATCTCTATCTTTGTGATTTATTTATTTATTTTTCCTACAGAATATGAAATTATTAACTGACATTATATTTTCTATTTAATTACATATTGCCTGAATGTGAACTATTCAGAGGTCCTGGGTCCCCATGGCCTAGAAGAGTGGCTAGCACAGAATAGACCCTGGGAAAATGTGTGTTGGGTGAAAGAATGATTAATTCTAGGTTGGTCAGTGTTGACTTTTAGGTCCCCATAAAGCGTTCTCTTCCTTGACAGGATAGTTAACATGCCACTGCTGGGATTCCCCCTCTGCTCACCCATTCTGTGCAGCTTTTCCATGAATGCCTCAACATAACAATGGCTCTTTTAGTATCTATGCTTGCTAAATCCCACATCCATATCTTCTGTGTGCGTGCTATTGAATTTTTTTCTTCTTATTATTGGTCAATTTCCCTAAGCTTTTGCATGCTTAGTGTTTTTAAATATATTTTATATTCTATGATGTAAAGAGTTTGGATTCTGTAAACTTCTTATGAATTTTGTTGAATTTTTTTCATACAGTTACGTTTCTGGGAAATAACCTTGATCATGTGGAACCTGAGCTTTAGGTAATCCATAAAGAATTAAGAGTGAACATCTCTAGAATGTATGTCTTTCTTCAGTTAACAACAACAACAATCAATGCCTTTTGCTTTTTAAAAGTAAGGATATAGGAATATAAGAAAATTACTATATTCCTTTAAAAATTAAATCTTTTCGCTGGACACGGTGGCTCACACCTGCAATCCCAGCATTTTGGGAGGCTGAGGCGGGCAGGTCAAAAGGTCAGGAAACTGAGACCATCCTGGCTAACACGGTAAAACCCCATCTCTACTAAAAATACAAAAAATTAGCTGGGCGTGGTGGTCTCAGCTACTTGGGAGGCTAAGGCAGTAGAATCACTTGAACCTGGGAGGTGGAGGTTGCAGTGAGCCAAGGTTGTGCCACTGCACTACAGCCTGGGCGACAGAGCAAGATTCCATCTCAAAAAACAAAAACAAACAAAATTTAAATATTCCAAAAACATTGGAAAACTGCAATGATAGCAATCTTCCAATGCTTTTGGAAGACTGCTTACAATAACAGCAAACACTATCGACTTTCTACTCATCAAACCCCTGCACTGAGAGGTCTTATAAATGAAGCTTGTTCTAACCTTGGACATTCCCTGCCTGAGGGTTTTCTCTGCAGGTCCCAGGGCAGGCTGAAATTGCCATGGAATTAACATTTCTAGGAGCAGCCCTCTCCAAAAATGAAAGAGAGTTGGGGGATAAACCCCCAGATTCTTCTGGAACCTGTACTTCCCAGTCTCCCAGAAGCCCCGGTGGAGTTGGCTCCTTCTTCTCCTCACACCTCCTCCCAGTGCATCCTGGAAGCACCACCCAAGCCATTGTCTCTCGCTCAGCCTTGGGAGGAGCCAACCTCAGATGACAGTGAAGGATTCTTGTGGCTTTGTTTAGTCTTCTCCTCATCCACACTTCTCCTGTCTAAATCATTCACATGCTTTAACGATTTAAGTCAAATGCTAACTTATTCATTAAATTTTCATT
The DNA here is from genome assembly GCF_009828535.3 of Hylobates moloch. NCBI lineage: Eukaryota > Metazoa > Chordata > Mammalia > Primates > Hylobatidae > Hylobates > Hylobates moloch. The sequence goes on along the minus strand of NW_026652292.1, from coordinate 3,474,977 downwards.
ATAACTCAAAAACTTACATGTGAGAATCCTGACAAACTTAACTTGTGCTCATCAAAATCATCCTGACACTCTGTCTGTAACTCTCTGTTGACATTAGCATTTCTCTTTAAAATTCATCTTTATTGATGTTCATAAGAGATATTGGCCTGAAGTTTTCTTTTTTTGTTGTATCTCTCCAGGTTTTGGTATCAGGATGATGCTGGACTCATAAAATGAATTAGGGAAGAGTCCCTCCTTTTCATTTGTTTTGCCATCTATCCATCTGACAAAGGTCTAATATCCAGAATCTACAAGGAACTCAAACAAGTTTACAAGAGAAAAACCATTAAAAAGTGGTCAAAAAATATGAACAGTCACTTCTCAAAATAAGACATTTATGCAACCACCAAACATATAAAAGAAAAGCTCAACATCATTGATCATTAGAGAAATGCAAATTAAAACCACAATGAGATACATCACATCAGTCAGAATGGCCCTTATTAAAAAGTCAAGAAACATCAGATGCTGGCAAGGTTGTGCAGAAATAGGAATGCTTTTACACTGTTGGTCGGAATGTAAATCAGTTCAATCATTATGGAAGATGGTGTGGCGAGTCCTCAAAAATCTAGAACCACAAATACCATCCGACCCAGCAATCCCATTACTGGGTATATACCCAAAGGAATATAAATCATTCTATTACAAAGATACATGCACACATATGTTCATTGAAGCACTATTCACAATAGCAAGGACATGGAATCAATCCAAATACCCATCAATGATAGACTGGATAAAGAAAATGTGGTACATATATATCATGGAATACTATGCAGCCATAAAAAGGATGTCCCTTGCAAGGATATGGATGAAGCTGGAAGCCATTATACTCAGCAAACTAAAGCAGGAACAGGAAATCAAACACTGCGTGTTCTCACTTTCAAGGGGGAATTGAACAATGAGATCACATGGATGCAGGGAGAGGAACAACACGCACTGGTACCTGTCAGGGGATGGGGTGGGGGGAAGGAGAGTATTAGAAAAAAATAGCTAATGCATGCTAGTCTCAGTACCTTGGTAAAGGGTTGATAGGTGCAGCAAACCACTGTGGCATACAAACCTGCACGTCTTGAAAATGTACCCAGAACTTAAAAAAAAAAAAGTATTAATTCTTCATTAAAAGTTGATGTAATTTACCATTTAAAAAAAATCATCATGTGTCATCATCTCTATTCAATAATACACGAAACTAAAGCAAATAACACACCTACAGCTCTTTTGCATAACATCTTTATACCGAGAGGTTGGTCCATACTTAAGATCTGTGAACATATTTGAAAGATGTGTCATCAATTCTCCATTTGTTTTTTTCCTTGTATTTTATTTTTCTAGATCGTTTTGAGATAGTCATAAGACTTGAGATTCTTTAACTTTGAGAAAATTTTAATGGAGCATATAATTAACATATAAGACATTATGTTTTAATAAGATTAATCTTACTAAAAAATTATTTGTCATTGTTAAATGCCAAATCTCTCGATATATTTTCTTCACTGACCTGTCATGTCATATGCTGCTTTCATTGTGGTTTTGAAATAATTATTATAATATTTTTAGAATAGTTATTTTCTCCTAATATTGGGCATGAAAAAGTAATGACGAGGCCTGCAAATTGAATTATTTCATCAGTTGGTTTATTCATTGGGCACAGATCTATCAGGAATTAACTCCACGCTCCCAGGGGTCTGATGATGTACACACAATAGTGGATGGAGGAGACCCAGCTCTTGTCCTCACAGAGCCTACAATTGTGGTCCTCCACTCCTAAGTCTGCCCAAAACATAGGATTTTACCTTGGATTTTTATAGAAAAATACTTTAGTCCAATTTCGATGATGGACGAATTGAAAAGAAAATATAAGAAAATTGCATAATTATCAACAAAAGCAAATGTTCAAGTCTCCGTATCCCCCTATCTCTTGTTCAAATAACATTTGTTAATAAGTCAGAAGCAGAGCAATCGTCAGTTTGCCATGGCGAGGTCTGCATCTATGTTCCCATCTGATAAGAGAAACAAGAGAGGAAGAGAAGCCAGCTTGAGAGTGCACTAGATATATGAATGAAATGGTATCAGGGCAGCCCTGATGGCAAAACTGGGGAGGGTTCTTCGTTTTTACTGTCTTTTTCTTTAAACTTTTTATTTATAGACATGACTGCTTAGAGGAACCAGATGACCTGAGATGGTACCAGAGCTTGTTAAACCCTGACCATATGCTGCAGGATGTTAAGACCCCAAAAAACTGGCAAACATGGGAAAAGGAGACCCCTACTTGCCTTCACATCATTAACATATTATTATAATGCTAAAATTCCCTACCCTGAAGGAAAATCTCTACCATTTTGTGTATGTGATGTATAAAGACAAATGTTTATAAGTTGAGCCTGTGGTCTAGAATCCCACCTTACACATGCTAACATTCCTCTCCCACTCTGCATCTAGTCCTTAAAAACCCCATGCCTTCCATTATTCAGAAGAAAGGTACACTTAGAATGAAAAATCGTCTCAGTTCTGAGCCAGCAAATAAAAACCTGATTGCCTTTTTCCAACGAAATGTTCTTTCTGTACAAACAATACAGAATGGGGAAAAAATTCAGTTTATCGGGGACAAAATTATCTTAGAAAAGGAGAGTATTATTTTGATTGGAGATGGATGAGATTTCTGGGTGCCTTATTTTTTGTATTTTGAATGTTTTATTTAGTACAGTCAGGAGCTAAGGACTGCACTATATCTCAAAAAGCCACATCCAGACCAAGGGTGACACACTGTGCTTAGATAGTTCCATGCTCATTTTCTCTATGAAAGAGTTTGCTTTTCTTTTGAGTTCTTACCTTCTGAATGGCAATACGTAGCCTTTTGGAAATAAAATACTTAAGGCAAAAGGTTACGTATGTGTGAGAGGTCTAAGTTCAGGGAGACTTGCCACACTTAATGCATTTTTCATTCCGCAATCTCCTTAGACTCCTGCAATCAAGGCATGACCAGGGCTACTGCTGATAAAGCACAGGGGTTATAAGGAAGAAATAAATATGCTAAAGGCAATAAAAATGAATAGAGATGAGAGAAAGAGAAAGTAGGTGTGTTAGAAAGAGAGAGGCAGGGAGACTCCAGAAGGGTAAGGAGAGAAAGAAAAGGAAAAGGTCTACGCTATAAATAATGAGGACTCTCAGCAGTTAGGATTAGCTTGGACTGTGAGTAACAGAGACCCATAAAAACTCAAACAAGACCAATATTTTAAGATTCCTTACAGGCGGAGAGAGCAAACTATGCCCACTCAAATTCAGCCTCCAGCTTGTTTTTGAAAATAAAGTTTTACTGGATTCCAGCTTCACCCACTTATTTACATATTATCCGTGGATGCGTTTTCACTATTGCAGTTGCATCCAGTAATTGTGAAGGAGACGTCTCAGTCTGCAAGCCAAAATATCTGCTCTCTGGCCCTTTACAGAAATACTTTGCCGATCTCTGCCTTACACCAAAGTTTGGATGGTAGCAACCCACAGCAGGTATCATGGACTCAGGCTATTCTGCTCTTTCATGCCCCAGGGGTGGGCCCTCCGCATGTTCCCAGAGGTCTTTTCCTCACCAGAATCACAGTTGTTTTCTTTTTCTTTTTCTCTTTCTCTTTCTCTTTCTTTCTCTCCTTTCCTTTCCTTTCTTTCCTTTCTTTTTTCTGAGATGGATTTTCACTCTGCCACCCAGGCTGGAGTGCAGTGGCACTGTCTCAGCTCACTGCAACCTCTGCCTCCTGGGTTTAAGTGATTCTCCTGCCTCAGCCTCCCAAGTATCTGGGATTACAGGCACCCACCACCATGCCCAGCTAATTTTTGTATTTTTAGTAGAGATGGGGTTTCAACATGTTGCCCAGGCTGGTCTCAAACTCCCAAACTCAGATGATCCTCCCGCCTCAGCCTCCCAAAGTGCTATGATTACAGGCGTGAGCCACCAGACCCAGCCCAGAATCACATCTCAAAAGAAAAGATGGAAGCAAGTGGCAAGAAGGTGCAGGGGCCACCTCTTTAAAAGGACATTTACCAAGAGATAGCACAGAGCATTTGCAATTACAGTCGTCACCAAAACTTATTTACACCATCACATCTAGCTTTAAGGAAGCTCAGAAATTTCCTTACCCCAGGTAAGTCTGACCCCAGAGAGACTAGAACCAGAAGAGGCAAACATGTGGTGTTAGGCAGGGATGTTGTGGAGTGAGCTTATGTTATCTTGAACAACATTTTCAGAGCACTACCTGATATGTCTGCTGAGATGCCTGTAGTTGTTGACTTGGGTCTATAAAAATAAGAAAAGTCTAAGCTTAGTAGAATAAACCACCAAATAAATATCCTCCCATTTGCCACCTGAAGTACCTTGAGAGTAATGTTCTAGTCATGCCCTTAACACAGTTATAACAGATTATACGTTTTCCCATTTCCTTCCAATTTTTCTTGGAGGAAAATCTGTCACAGAAATACTTGAACATCAGGACAAATTTCCGACTGTAATTTACAGAAAGTTGCATATCATTTAGCTAGCAGGTCATGGCTGTTCTGTTATAAATGTTGGAACCTTCCATTATATACTGTAAATGTGTGGAAAGAAAATTTTAAAACGTAAATTATGAGCACTGTTAAAAATATATAGTACTTCACAGACAGTCATGCTTTGCCAGGCTGTTATGATGGCTCACGTAAATATGAACTTAATGTCTTTTTAAAGTGCTATTTTTTCTTCCCAGCTGACTGGGACATCTCTAAAGAAAGTCAATGTTTTAAAATTGTATTTAGGAAACTGAAAGCAACTTTGAGTCAACAGACTTGTGAGAATGATGCTCGGCTATCTATAGGGAAATAGCCATTAGCATGAGTAAATTTATTCAAGGTCATCCCACTGGCCCATTCATGTTGACACTCAGATGTCCAGGATAGCACTGCAGCCAGGGGTATGGGGAACATGGTGTAACAAATGCCTTCACTCCCAGTCCACTGGCTGCTGTGCAGAAGGGCCAACATCCTTGGCATCGACATGAACCTTGCTGATTGGAATCAGTTGTCTCTATGACTACTAGAATTTTAATTCATTCACTGCACTGTAGCTTAGGTCTCTGACTAAGCTATTATTTCAGCCCCCAGGTGCTTTGCTTTGTGTATTTATTCCTGTATCAAGGTGACGACCGATCATAAAACCCAAATATTTAGATAGGAATATGCTTTACTCCCCCCACTGGAAAACCTGACCCTGTTGATTGTGAACGAGCAATGTCCTTCTGATTATCTAGTCCAGGAATCAGAATAATTGAGGGCACAGACACTACCTTGCCACGGTGACCCTGAGATGTGATCAGTGACGTCAGGGGTGCGAGCAGATTTTAATAGGTTTATGTGGGTGTGTGCACACTACCTTCTCAGTCACTCCAAATACACACATATGCTGTCAGGCTACACCTGTCCCTCAAGTTGTCTTAAAAATGCAACCTCACTCTTTATTTCATCGACTGCGCTGGCTGAGGCTGTAAGAGCAGAAAAAGGATGATGTGGTACCTCGTTCCTGGGTCCTGCCATTGGTGTGAAACTGTATTATCCTCTCAGGCTTAATCCTGTCTTGGGAGCCTGTTAAGACCAACCAATGAAAGCTGATATGTACCTGCGAGAGGCCGCCCTGGAGGAAGGAATCTGACTCCTGCTTAGCCACCAACAGAGCAAACACTTCTGCCCTCCTGGCATGCTTCAGCACCAAGAGGTCAAGTACCAAATGACGATTATTTTAGACAAACTTCCTTGTTTCCCTGAGATCTTGGATTCTGCACTAGCTTTCTGTTCTCAATTAAAATAGCAAACTGTCGAATTTTGTATAAACTTCCCCAGAGGGAGGGTGGAGTGCTTCACCATCTCCCTGAGAACTAAAATCTCCATTAATTTGCTGGTCCTGAGAGGCTCCAGCGAGGGGGTGGGGGGCTGCCATCTATTCTTCTTCCATCCTGGTTCTCAGGCTCTCAGCAGCCTTTACAATCAGACACTTGTGACCCAATTGCTTATTCTCTTAATTGAAGATGAGTTTGTTTTCACATTTCTTCTCTTGGGGTTAAGGCTCAGGGTCCCGCTGTCTTGAAAGGGACTTCCAGCTCCTCCACGCCCCTTCTTGCTCCTTCTTCCAGATACTAGAATGCCCCCTTTCCTTCCCCCTCACTGGAAGACAGGCTTCAACCTTATTTCAAATAATCTGAGAAAGTGTTTATTTTGAATTGTATTGGACTTAATCTTAAAGTTTTGGGGCAGTGGCTTTTATTCCTGCATTGGTGCATAGTTTATTAAGAATGCTTCACAGGATGCAAGGACAGATTTTTGACAAAAAAATAATAAATAAAAACAATAAAATGTGACTACGTGGAACAAAGTCAAAAAAGTGGAAAATAATCCTGCTGCCTAGGACTCCAAACCCACAGGCACAGCTGCTCTGACAGTCCGTTACAAGAAGTGAGAAATGTGGTGTTCTGAAGTCGGATCAGTAAACACAGCAATCAAATGAGAGTTAAGTTTTTAATAAATCTCTATTCCTTCCCGAACACTCCACCCTGAGATGGGAGCAAATTAAAGAGGCCTGGATGCTTACAACTCCCGAGAAGTGAGTCACAGAATCGTGTTTTTGAGTCAAGATGGGGCTAGAATCATCACGGAGCAACGCAAGGGTGGCAGGTCCACGGCCCACGGCTGAAGGGCCAGGGGACAGCTCTGCTCCCGGAATTGTTTCTGAGTTTGCAAGTGCTGTTTCAGAGCCGAAGCCAGAGTGATAAAGTGCTGCTCTTTCACCAGAAAGAATGTTTGCTTACTATTTCATCATCCCCTAGAGGCGCGCAGAAAGAAAATAAGCACATCAGTTGTCATTATGACAGGATAAAAATGGAGCCCTCATATTTCAATAACACAAAGCGAGGAGCAGCGCATGGAGTGATGAGTTATGGACTCTCCCTCTCACTCCCGACTGTAAGTTAATATTATCTCCCCAGGATAATTAGAGTGGAGTTCAATTTCTGACCCTGAATTGCCATGTGGGCCACACCATGAGTTTGACACAGCGTTTTACACATTTATCTTTCCCCCGAATGCGCTAAATCTGCATGGCGGTGGTGATTCATCTTGCTGCGCCCCTTCCAGAGGGTACAATTCTTCTTGCATGGATTGGCGGGTCCCTGGGGTCCCCTTGAGCACTGTTTGGGCAGGTCTATTACACTGTGTTTTTCTGCCAATTTACATTCCTCTTTGTGTTAGGTTATTGTGGTCACCTCTGAAGTTGGGTCAACTGAACACTTCCCCCACAGGCCCCATGTGGCCAACTATGGCCGTTCCCACTGCCTGTGACCCACAAACTCACACTGGAATCCAGGGACCCCATGATGTGCACTGGGAGTAGCAAGCGAGCTGAGATGTGTTCATCTTCGGGAAACTTCTGTAGTGGCCTCCTTGAATGTTCACTGTCACTGTTTCTTCCTGGTGAAGCAAAAAGTACCCCACCACAGCAGCCTGGCACTACTGAGGATTTTTCTTTTAGGGGGCAGAGGGAAAGGGAACTGAGAAGGATAAATAACAGACTACTGTGTTAGCAAAGCCATCAAACAGAAAGGCATGGCGTCAAACAGACTCCTATTTGAAAGCCATGCCTAGACAGTCGCGTACCACATAGCCATGTTTCAGTCAACAATGGACCCCCATGGATGATCCTGGTCCCCTGATTACGATGGAGCTGTGACTTCCCCTGACGGTCTTCCAGTGGGACAAGATGTGGAGGTGTAAGGAAGTGACATTCATGATCCTGACCAGTGCAGGCCTAGGTCAAGGTTTGTGTAAGTATCTCAATTTTAACAACAAAACAATTAATTAATTAATTAAAAAATAAAAATAGAAAATAGCTCATATAATAATAATACAGAGAAAGAAGATATTTTTGTACAGCTCTACAGTGTGTTGGTGCTTTAAGCTAAGGGTTACTACCAAGAGTTGAAAAGTCAAAAAAAAAAAAACTAACAAGGTTATAAAGTAGAAAAAAGAATACAGTCAGCTAAGGTTAATTTATTATTGAAGAAAACAATTAAATAAATAGAATGTAGCCTAAGTGTCCAGTGTTTCTCAAGTCCACTGTAGTGTAATCGTGTCCTGGGCCTTCACATTCAGTCACCACTCACTGACTCACCCAGAGCCTCTTCCAGTCCTGAAAGCTTCATTCCTGGTAAGTACCCTATTCAGGTGTGCCATTTTTTTTTTTTTTTTTATCTTTTATACCATATTTTACTGTACCTTTTCTATGTTTAGATGTACAAATACTCGCCACTGAGTTACAATTGCTCACAGTATTCTGTAGAGCCGCATGCTGTACGGGTTTGTAACCTGGGAGCAAGAGGTCACACCACATAGCCACGGTGGGCAGTAGGCTACTCCATCTAGGTTTGTGTAAATACTCTCTGTGATGTTTACACGAAAATGAGGTCCTCTATAAACAAAGTTCTAAGAATATAGCCCTTTCATTAAGAAACCCATGACTGTATTACAACTTAGGATTTGCAAGAGCTAAAGAAATGAAAACTTTGAGTCTAAGTATCTTACATCATTTTATTGTATTTGTTCCAAAATGCATTTTTCCCACTCTTGGTCTGATAGCTGTAATATTGGGGCTTGATCCTATGGCTTTTGGGGATACCAGGGGGTCTCAGCCTCCTGGGGCATAGAAGGAAAAAAGGGGGCTGAAGGGCACCTCGGCAGCCTGCAGACACGGCACTGGCCCCTGAGACCCCGAAGGCCAGGCCAGGCTCTCCAGGCCTGGGGCTTCTCTTAGCACGTTTCCTGCCAAGGCCACGCGGCACTGCAGGAACAGTTCACACCCGGGTTTCCTTCCTGCAGGTGATCCTGGTGCACTTCTGAGACCTGATATTTAGACCAAATGCAATGGTTTACAGCAACAAATGTAACTAAATTCATTCTGGACTTTTGTCCACCAATGAGGTAGATGTCTGGAGATGCTAGGAAAGCCTGGAGGATGGCTCTCCTGTGGGGCCTGACGGGCCTGGGCTTGAATCTTGGACGACAGCATCCGCAGCCACCGGTCATCGGTGGCTCAGGGGGTGGTGCCTGGGAAGCCCAGGATGCAGGCCTGCCCTACAGTAAGGGCTCAGCTTGCATGTGCAGTTGTCCTTGTTATTCCTGTGGAGTCATCCTTTTATTCTGGGGTCTCTTTCACCCCATTGCACACTGGACTTTCCTATCACTCAGATTATTGGGATACTTCATATGATTTACCCACGAGCACCTGTAAGCATGATGACTGATAATTCCAGAATAATTTGGAAGAGTCCAAACTTGACTTAGTGTTCGATTTCCTCTCACAATCCCCATCAATATTTTAAAACAATTATCTATTTGCCAGGATTGTTTTTTGTATAAATTATAGTGGAGGATGTTGTCAAGCTGATGGCCCTTTAGGAAGCTCCTGGGATCCTTGTTTCGCTCCTGAACTCCCTTCCTGGGTCTCTGATGCAAGTCCCGGTTGCAGGGGGAGATTGGGGTGGGCAGACCCGCATGAGCTGTTGGTGTTGTGGGAGGACGGCCTAAGTGATATAGGAGGTTACCGTGTTCTTCCTTTGCACAGTGACAGTACATAACACAGGAGTGGCTGAAAAAAGACAAGGGTCAGAGAGGAGATGGAAAAGAATAATATTTTTTCTTATTATTATCTGGGGGATTATTATCTGAGGGATGATCTCTTCAGGTTTCCTCTCTTCAGGAAGACAGGGAAGACCAAGAAAGAAGCCTGGTTTCTCCCTATTTTGCTCCTCTTCACATATTTTATAGACAGCAAGTCATGCCCACACCAGCAAGACAAAAGCAGCAACTGCAACCCCAGGGCCTGACTTTGGAGACAAAATCTCCCTCCACAGGCTCAACGGGACCCTGGGAAAAGTCGCCGATGGCTCCCAAGTGGCAGTCACTGGCCCAGTATAAATTCTATTTGTTAATGGGCAGTAAATACACACAGGAAACACAGCCATTGACCAAGAGGCTCTAAGATTGCTAAAATCTGGTCACCACGTGGTCAATACAGTCCAAGTCTCTGATAGCCAAGTGCTGATTCTCAAATTTGTGTCCAAAGTGCTTCACGAAATCATGTCCAAGTATCAGAAGTCATTCTCTCACTTGGAAGGCAAAATAACTAAGTGGAAATGTTTGTGTCTAATTATTTCTGGAAACAGGGTTAAAAACAGAGGCAGCTCCTAAAGCTTTCCCCTGAGAATCTTTTCTTTGTGATATTACACTGAGTATCAAACTATTTTGACGTGGATAGGATAAAAGACCTTAGTAAGCACATTGCAAGTTGCAGGTGAAATACTGTAAGTACTGATGACAGCAATGACAGATGAGTGAAGGCAAAGAATCTTTCAGACCTAAAAAAAAAAAAAAAAAAAAAAAAAAAAAATTGCCTGGTTGACTTGACATAAGCATGGGAGAGTTTAACTTTGCAAGAAAAAAGGGCCAGGATGTGCTTCCGAGCCTGCAGAAACTCCATGCATAGAAATGAGATGCGTGTTCCAGCTGCCCCTCTGATGGGCCTTCCACTTCCATTTGTCTTCCAGTCATCGTATGACGTGAGAGTGGCGCGGAGCCCTTTCTTCCTCTCGGAGTAGCAGAAGCCTCCACATGCATCCTGTTTCTCTGCAAGATCTGAGCTACCTTTTTCCTCTCTCTGCACCATTCTCAAGACAACTGGACATTTTCTTTGTGAAATCCATTGTCCAGGTGTTAGCTTGCTGCCGCTTTGACCAAAAATGTAAACTTTTAAATTTTTTTTTTAGTTTCGTGAAGAGCAACATCTGTTTTCATTCTAAAGCTGTACTCATATTCCATCCCATAAGCTGTCCCTGGGGTTCGATTCAGCTGTACTTTGAGTCCTCGCTCAGCACATTTCCTTTCTGAATCAATAATACCATATTTGTACTTTTTAACATGAAACAGAAGACTTTTTTCTTCTCGCTCATGTGTTGCTGTGGCTTACGTGGGCAGCCAGGTGGGGTGAGTGGCCCAGCCGCCTTCTGGGAATGGGGATATCTTGGACCCACAAGGGTCCTTCACGTGAGGGCCAGGAAGAGTGATCCCAGCTTGCAGGGCCCCAGGGAGCCTGCACCACGCTTATGTAACTGGGACCATCTGGGCTTGCTCTGTCTGGCGAACTCTGGACCAGAAGCCAGCGTGGCTCTTGGCCACCAGTGTCTTCCGTGGGGCGAGCAATCCTGGGAGCAGTGACAGTGACTCTGAGGACATTTCTTGTGGAATTCAGCCTGACAGTGGCAAAGACGGGGCCTCAGCGATGACCCCGGCCCCTCACCAGCCTTCCTACCTTGTCCATAGGTTACTTCTAGACCTTACAAAACCAGGGGGAGCCTTAAAGAAGGGAAAACAAATAGAAGAGCAGAAAGAAAATAGGGAAGATGGAAATCAGGGAGTCCAGCAGGGAGGAGGAAGTCAGAAGGGTGTTGGTTGCCCTGTGGGGGGTGGTGCCTATTCAGAGAAATTGATGCTTGCTGCTCAGATGCTATGGAAAAAACCAGGAACCCCAAAGGACCAGAGGCTTGCCAGTGTCACACCTCCCCTAAATGACTGATGAGTGGAGGCTTTCTTGCTATGTGAGAGAGGTGCTTCCCCACGGGTGAGGTGCGGCACCAACGATTAGCAATGAAATTAATATGGAGAACGGCCCCCTGCTGCCCACAAAACCCCTTCCTTTTCCCCGGGTGCACAGCTGTACTCCTGCACGGCCACGTCACCCACCCCACCCTGCCCAGGCCCTGGGATTAGCTGTGCTGGTGGCTGCGTCTTGGCTGTCTGCAGGCGGACAAGGGCAGCACAGGTCCCTCTGAACCTGGCCCCCAATTTTTCCTGCACCAACTTCTCAGCTCGTTTCTCTCCTGTCCACCTGCTGGATGTCCATACCCAGGACACCCAGGAAGCCACATGGTGGAGGTGACGAGGCTGCTAACTTGGTCTCCGGAGACCGCAGGGACAACTGCCTCCACGCCTAGCCCCAGATGGGGTTTATGTGTGTGAGAAATGAAGCTTCACAGAGCTGAGCCTCAGATCTGTCATGGCAGCTAGTGTTACAGTAATGAACACAGGGTAGCCTGGTGTGCTTCCTTCCCATAGATATGTCCCCAGGGAGCTCTCATTTATGAAAAAAAAATGGTATTTTGAAGACTTCTTTTGACACTTCATTTTAAGTTAATTGTGTCTCTGGTACTAAGTAAGGTAACCAAAGGAAAATAAAAGCTATAAAAATTATTGGCCAAATTAGCAGAATTTATACTTCTACTCTCAACTAAATTTTGCTAAAAGTTTGATTTTCTTTTATCCCTGTCTCCCATTTTTCAAAATAGAAAATATGCTTATTTCATCTATTGCAAAACTAAACAATATCAACTTTGTATCCATTTAAAAAGACACAAAACATTGTGTATAGCTTAGAAGCATACAGAGAAGCTGACAATTTGAATAACATATCTGAGGAGAACCACCAACGTCAGGATGGTGTGTCCTTAGAGGAAGGTAGGGGGCTTGCATGGGGAGCCAAGTGCGAACGTGAACTGGGGGTTTAAACTTCTTTTTCTTTTCAGAGACAAGAACTCACTCTGTTGCTAAGGCTGACCTTGAACTCCGGGACTCAAGGGATCCTCTCACCTCAGTCTCTCTTTTTTTGTTGTTTGTTTTTTTTGAGACGGAGTCTGGCTCTGTGGCCCAGGCTGGAGTGCAGTGGCGCAATCTCGGCTCACTGCAAGCTCCGCCTCCCGGGTTCACGCCATTCTCCTGCCTCAGCCTCTCCGAGTAGCTGGGACTACAGGCGCCCGCCACCACGCCCAGCTAATTTTTTGTATTTTTAGTAGAGACGGGGTTTCACCGTGTTAGCCAGGATGATCTCGATCTCCTGACCTCGTGATCCGCCCGCCTCGGCCTCCCAAAGTGCTGGGATTACAAGCGTGAGCCACCGCGCCCGGCCCCACCTCAGTCTCTCAAGTAGCTTGGACTATAGGCTGACAACACCCTGCCAGGCAAAACGTGGGTTTAAACTTTGATGTCTAAAAAACAAAAATACGTCCATGTCCACAGCAGCATTATTCACAATAACCAAAAGGTGGAAGCAATCCAGTGACTTACGGATAGATGAACGGACATAGAAAATGTGGAAGACACTTATGGTGAGATACTATTCGGCCTTAGAAAAGGAAGGAATTCTGATGCATGATACATCACGGCCGAAGCTTGAGGACATTGCCTCGAGTGAAACAAGCCTGTCACAAAAGGGCAGACACCATAGGATGTTACTCATGAGGTACTTAGAAGAGTCAAGTTCAGAGAAAGTGATTGCAGGCACTGAGGGGAGATGGGTGCAGAATTTCAGTTTTGCAAAATGAAAAGCGTTCTGGAGATAGATGGTGGGGGTGGCTGCACACAAGATGAATGGAACTTGACACCACAGAAGTTTACATTTAAATATCTCTAAGATGGTAAATGTTATATGTATTTTACCGCAATCAAAAATAGAACGATCTAATCAAATATTACCATCTACGATACATGGGGGGGTCACAAATGTTATATTAGTTTCCATAATTTATCCCACATTGGAAGGGAAGAAACAGAATTCACACGTGATGAGAACTCAGAAAAAGATTCAGATCCTTCCCTACAAAGCCGGTGGTTATCTCAGCCAAATGCCAGCTCCTCCCTGGCCTGGGTCCCACTGAGAATGCTCTCAGGGCTACCCAGTTCCCTCTCACTCCGTCCCGTGGCTATGACCTGTCTGTGGGTCTCCTCTTTGCCCCTCAAGAACAGCAGTGTTGCTTTGTTCATCCTGATGTCCCTTTATGTCCTTAGCTTGCTGCCTGTACACAGAAAGGGCTCTCAGAAAAGCCCATAGACTGACTAGTTAATCAGTCAATGGATAATTCTATTCTATTATCTAAACTCAAATTCTGGCCTCTCACAATGGACAAAAACCCCTTCTTAGAAACCGATGAATCACAGGCTTTTCCAGTCTGTGCTTTTGTTTTCACTTTGTTTTGTTTTGTTCTTGCAAGTCCCAAGTGACAAGGACGTTTCCAAGCTACTTCCTGGGTGGATTTATGATCAAATACAGAGCCAGTGGGCTCAGGGCGTACTGAAGCAAAGCCTTGTCTTCTCCTGCTGTACATGGGCAGGCTCTTGGATGCCCTTTTCCAGAGTGGAGCTGCTTCAGAAACCAGGAGAGCCTGTTCGTTTTCTGGGGCACCTCCGAGAATGAGCCTCCTAATCTCCTCTCCATCCTGCCCACTTTGTTGCTGGGCAGAAAGGGCTGGGCCTTGATCCCCCAGAGGCACCATGTTTGGAACAACCTGAGTCCCCCAGGAGTCCAGGGACCCCTGCACTGACATGCAGCTACTGACATCTTCAGTGGTTGCCCATCCTTTGTTCCATGGACTCATTGCTTTTCCTTTCCTGCTGATCCCAATGGATGACACAGCCTCACGTTGTCCAAGTGCTACAGGCAAGATCCAGTCTCGCCTTTCAGATTTGTTTCATTACCGAGTGATTGATCACTGCTTTTGTGCAATGTGTTGGTTTCTCTACTTCCAGTTACTAAACTAGATCTTTATTTGCACCCGTACAGCTCTGCACTTTCAACTTTCCTACACCTTTGGGCATAATTAAGTCAAGAAAAACTTGAAGGCACCCCAAAATTAAGCATAAATATGGCAAGCAAGCCTGAACTGAAGCTGTCGTGGGGGTGACTGGCATGCAGGGTACATTCTTAATGTCCTTTCCACGTGACAAAGTGAACCTTGGGGCATAAAAAGACTTTGCTTATCTCCAAAGTTAGTAAAGACTGCGAAAGTTGAGGAGATGCTTTGCAAAAACAGTAACCTGAATGTTAAAATGCGTACCGATTCCTAACATTCCTTGTTTGGAAGCATCAGGGCATGTTGGGGCATGTCCTTCTCCTTACGCCTCCAGATCAAATCGCACAAACTCACGGAAAGGACTGACTCAAGTTGTTAGAAACGGATGTGCAATTGGGCTACAGTCAGAACTTCCTGGAAACTTTATCTAAAATTTAGGCCTAAGGTCTTACAGGTTATTTTTTAATTTTTTCTTTCCAGAATTGCCTATGATCTATCTTCTGGTCTGGATTAAAGGTTGAATTATTGAAGGATTCAGAGGGAGGCTGTTCCAGAAGCCGGAAGGATTAGATCTCACCAAAAAATCTGCTTTGGTGCAATTCCCAGAAAGATTTTAGAGCCTAAAGAGGTTTATAAAGTTGGCTGAGTTTGGAATAAACATCTCCAAAATGTTGGGCCTGTTTCCAAACTGAAATGAAATTTGAGGTCCACCCATTTCACTAGTTATTAAGATAAAGAGAAATCCCCTGCTGAAATTGGATTACATAACTGGTAGTTCTTGCCATTGTTGAAACAGATCTACCCACAAATTTCATGCCTGTCTTCTTTTCTAAGTCCAGCTGCTGGAGAAGAAACAAAAACCTTCCTCCTTCTCCTGACAATTTGTTTGGTGTCGTCACCACTGAGAGGGCCAATGTTTGTTAATACTATTATGGAAAATTGAATATTTGTTTAGAGTAGACACAGGACTCAAATAGGAGAAATGGGCTTTTCCTAGTAGGGTGTGACTGGCAGGACCTAGAAATCAGAGGAGACCTGGCAATGGGCATATGGGTATCCTCTCTGACTTTAGATTCAAATGTATGGTAATGAGATGTGTTAGCAAAACAAATAAGTACAATGAGACATTACAATGAGCTACAAATAGTCTTTCTTTAAAATAGGGAAGAACATGAAGTTCTCCTGCCTTCCAATTCCACGTGCCAGGGCCCAAGTGCACGTCCATATGGCCTCTGACCTCTTCTGTTCTTAGGCTAAAATAGGTGCACACGATCACCAGCATTCGCTAAAACACAACATGCAATGAACGGCATTTGGAGTTTGCGTTTAAAATCATAACGAACTCTAAGAGGTGATGGAGGGAAGCTTAGTGTTTTTTCTGGCCCACCCACTGATGTGCCCACCAATTTTTCCAGCACCTCCTGGATGAGTGGGTAGGTCATGCTCTGAGCTCCTCCCCAGAGTAGGGGCTGCCTCTCTTGTGACGGTGTCCTGTAACCATGCTGATATACGAGAAACGGTCACAACCAGTGGGTAATCCAACTCAGGTCATCCTGTCAAACACAGAGAATACTTTTAAGATAACTGGGCCTCTACATAAATGCAATCGTTGGAAGGGAATGGAGCCACTGTTTCTGTAACAGGAGAGTTTCTTGGGTCTGGGAGGTTTTTTTCCCTCTTTGTCTTCCCCCTTTTTTCTGCTTATTTTGCATGAATGGAGTTGATGCAATCACACACCCCAGATTTTAAGCATGGCCAGCGGTGGGCCATAAAGAGCTTTTTGTGTTTTATTTTATTTCACTGTTTGGTGCCAACACATTTTCATCTAGGTTTAGCTCTAATCTGAAAGCAAACAATTTAAGGGAGTACAATTAAAAAAATTGATAAAAATTGAATAAGTAAAGACTGTCCAATTAACAAACAATAACAGTTTGGGAAATTCCAAATGCAGAAAACACAGAACTGATGCAGGTAAGAAACATCTTTCTTGATGCTTTTGTTCACTTCTTTGCTGTATCTAAAAAATAAATTTTCTTATGTAAAGATTGAAAAAGAATAAAATAACCATGGTTCTAAAGTAAATCAAACCATAACATTTGTAATTAAACGCCCCTAATTTAAATATGAACTATTATTAATGCAAGAGGTATTAAGTCAATCAAATGGGTCATAAAACCCAGCTCCTGCCATACGGCTAGATAGAAGTCAATTGATTAAAACAAGTACAAATCAAGAAAAGAAGAAACTACTAGCAGAACTAGGAACTGAAAGTAAATATTTGAAAGCATAATTTTGCAAATCAGGTGGTGTGGTTACTATCTTACCAATCAGGCAGAACCCTTCAAATGCTATACTTGGTTCTATAGACTATTTAGGAAATTACCAATCTTTAAATCATTCCATTTCACACCATAAGCCATTCTTTATTTCTTCCTTTGTACTCACTGATTGCCTGGTTTGGTTGATTTTATGGCCTCTAGGTGAAAATGCAGGCTCCCTTGCTCTGCTCCTCTCTGCACTCTGCTGTACCTATGCTCAGTGGCCATACTTAGGGAGGGTCTCTATTTGTTTCCCTGGTGTTCCTGGATGGCAGGGGCCTCTTCACACATATCTTCAGCATCTTCCACCACATCAGGTTCAGTATTTGTATTAGTCTGCTCTCAGGATGCTAATAAAGATATACCCAAGACTGGGTAATTTATAAAGGAAAGGGGTTTAATTGACTCATAGTTTCACAGGGGTGGGGAGGCCTCACAATCACGTTGGAAGTGAAGGAGGAGCAGCCACATCTTACACGGCAGCAGGCAAGAGAGCATGTGCAAGGGAACTGCCCTTCATAAAGCCGTAAGATCTCGTGAGACTTATTCACTGTCAAGAGAACAGCATGGGAAAGAATCCATGCCCATAATTCAATTCCTTCCCCCCATGTTCCTCCTATGACGTGTGGGAATGATGGGAGCTACAATTCAAGATGAGATTTGGGTGGGGACACAGTCAAACCATATCAGTATTCAACTCCCAGGGCAGGCTCAGTCAAGAACCTACAGTGTTCTGCTGGGGCTGAGGGCACTTATGGAGAAATGACTCTTACCCACAGTTAGGGGGACAGCCAACGCCTCTGCCCACCTGGCCGGCACTAGGGTTGAGTGGCTCTCATAGCCAGGGGACTACTTGGCCACGGTGGTGCAAGGTAAGGGATAAGGGTAATTCTCTTGGCTCATGTGACTATAGAGACTTTTAAAATTCCAGTTTATTTGTTAATCTTTCTTCTCTCAAAACACCCAGGAAATGGGAGGAATTAAGATTTTTCTTTTCTTTTGAGATGGAGTTTCACTCTTGTTGCCCAGGTTGTAGTGCAAGGGTGTGATCTCTGCTCACTGCTACCTCTGCCTCCTGGGTTCATGCAATTCTCCTGCCTCAGCCTCCTGAGTAGCTGGGATTACAGGCCTATGCCACTACACCCAGCTAATTTTGTATTTTTAGTAGAAGTGGGGTTTCACCATGTTGGTCAGGCTGCTCTCAAACTCTTGACTTCAAGTGATCCGCCTGCCTCAGCCTCCCAAAGTGTTGGGATTGGAGCCACTGCACCCAGCCAGAATTAAGATTCTTAAAATAGGATTTGCACCAATCGTCATCAGAGACCACCTACCATCAATCTCATTATGTACATCACTTATTGCAGCAACAGAAACCACAAACGGCAGGAAACTTGGGGAGTGTTCCAGGGAGGGAGTTAGGGAAAACTACACATAAGGCTTGAGAGCTAGAGTTACTCAAATGACATCTTGGCAGAAAAATGGGCAGAATCTGGAAGCAGGCTGCTGCTGGAGCCATCACTGGTCTTGTTTTAAGAAAGCTTAAGTTGGCCGGGCGCGGTGGCTCACGCCTGTAATCCCAGCACTTTGGGAGGCCGAGACGGGCGGATCACGAGGTCAGGAGATCGAGACCATCCTGGCTAACACGGTGAAAATCCGTCTCTACTAAAAATACAAAAAATTAGCCAGGCGTGGTGGCGGGCGCCTGTAGTCCCAGCTACTCGGAGAGGCTGAGGCAGGAGAATGGCGTGAACCCGGGAGGCGGAGCTTGCAGTGAGCCGAGATTGCGCCACTGCACTCCAGCCTGGGGGACAGAGCGAGACTCCGTCTCAAAAAAAAAAAAAAAAAAAAAAGAAAGCTTAAATCTATACAGAGTTATTTGTAGGTGAGCCTGTCTGTGGTCTTGTCACAGAACACCGGGTCAGGATATACAGGTGTTAAGGAGCTTGAGCTCAGATTGTCTGCAATTGGTTTTATGGATCTATTCTGAAACTAACAGTGCTATTTTGAAAGGTTGCAGTTTCTGCTTCGATTTCCAGCTCTCCCTTCACAGTCAAACTTTCAGCAGTAGGGCTATTTTTCACTTCATCACGTCAGATTTTTGTTTCTCAATATAAATTTGAGTTGCTAATAGGTCAGAGTACCCTCTCAGAGACGACTGCCACAAAGCGCTTCTAAATTCGCGCTCCCCCATGAATGTATGTCTCCCTGTGGCCCTAGTTTGATCTGTCCACGTTGGAAATGCCAAGCGTACCCGGTCAGGTCAGTTGTTCTTCAGGCAGGGTCTGGGATTGTTTTTGTGAGCACAGGGAGGTGCTGCTGGCAATGATACAAAAGACTTCCCTAACAACTCCAACTTCAAAATGCGTACCGTCATTTCGAGTACCTTATGGAAGAATTCTATTTCTGTGTTGACCACCAACCCTGCGTCTCTATTATATCGATTTGTAGAAAAATACATGGTTTGATTTATCCTGAGTATTCAACATTCTGCTTGAAGTATAGAAGTGATTAAAATGTGATCCTAGAGATGGAAACCAAAATTATGACTTAGGAACATAGGTTATACATACATATACATATGTGTGTGTGTGTGTGTGTGTGCGTGTGTGTGTGTATATATGTATATATGTGTGTGTATATATATATATCAGGTATTTTATATGTATCAGGTATTATGTATATATATCTCTGAGATATATATATATATATATATATATATATATATATATATATATATGCCAAATCAGAATCTAGTATCACATTTTCTAAGCTCCTAACTTGTTATACACAGATTGGCCTTACCTCTATTCATCAGAAAAATTAATATAAATTTACTTATCAATTAAACTCATCTGATTGTTAGTTTATATCCTGGTTAGAAAGATATATAAAATCCAGATTCTGCTGCTATGGTAATATAGGTCGGCAACACAGACGTCATCTTTCTTGAAATCTTACCTCTGCAAAATAAACAGACAGAGAAAGCAGCTCTCCGGGAGTGCTTCCCCTCTTTGGGAAGCAAATTCACAATGCTGTGCCAGTTCTTCAAATGTTACCCCTTAAAGAAAACCAGCTCTGCAGCTGCCTCCCTTTTAGAATCAATACCCCAGTTATTCCAGGGACATATTTTTAAGGCACATTTATTTTATCGATTGTCTCAACTCCTCATAACTAAGAACCATCCGTGGAAGTCTTGCTAACAATGGTTTGCTGAGTCTGTAACACAATAGGACTTTTAAGAATGGTTAGTATGCAGAAACGATGCCAGACCAAGGAAACATGAACAGAGATTTAAAGTCAAATGGACCCTATCAGTCGTCTATTGATAAACTGATTCTACTCCGAGAAAGTGCAGTTTTGTCCAGATCTACCCAAGTCTCTCTTAACATTTAATGCGGGTTTAGTTTGTTCTGGTTAATTAATGCCACCATGGCTTAGTGCCTGAGTTGAAAGAAGGTTTTGAGTCCTTGTGTACCATCAGAGTCAGGGGAGTGTAAAACATTCAGAAAACAGACTTCCTTCCTCTGGAAATACCACGTATGAGCGCCATGGGCTGCCGTCAATTATGAAGACTTATGCAGAATTGATCTAAATAATCAAGCTATCTCTTGATTTTACACTTCACCAAGTGACTGGTATTGTCATATTTCAGAAAATTGAATTCAGCTTTATGAAACATATGTTTAAAAGCTGTACACTTTCAATAATTATGCTATAACATCCCTGTTTTTATGCAAAGCTAACTAGATATTGTCATATTAAAATAGCAAATCCAATTCATTTCTTATGAAACACATGTTTAAAAAAATAAAAGGAACACTTTAATTATTTCAGGAGTGTTCAGGCCAGCTCGCCAGCCGACTGGATATTGCATTTGTTTAAAACTCAATCATGCAAAATGAAGACTCGATTTGAAAAATTTTAATAAAGATAACCAGCCTATCATGATATCATTTGAATGCTAATCGGCACTCCCATTCAGTGGAGGGAGAGCAGTGTCAACTTCGCTGGAGGCTCTTTATTCCGCAATAAAAACATTTACATTCTAATGATTTTATTAAAGTGCTGGAGCTGTCAGCAGCCCCAGATGACTCCCTGCCAACTCTATCAGTTATCAACTCATATTGCCTTTATCAAAACCACCCAGTGGTGAGCCCACCGCCACAATGAGATGTCTGCTGCTCACAGAGCTGGTATTTAATCATTTCTTCTCCAGTATTGTTCTGCTTACAGAGCATAAATAAGAGCTTCAAATAACCCCAGAGTGCTCCTGACAATGAAACAAAGTGCCGGCCCGATTTATCTTTCTCACATTCTTCAGGAACCCTTCTCTCCCACACCCGCCCCATCTTTTATTTTGTTGTTGTTGCCGGCACTTAATATTTTTTTTTTTATTCACTACCCCTATCATCATTCAACAGCTTTGAATTTCTTCTTCACCCTGAACATCAGGGCTCAGGAGAGAGCGTGGCAGAGAGGTGACCCCGCTGGTGGCAGGGAAGTGATAGGACAGGCCCCAGGGACCGCGGGAGTGGGAGCGCTGCCCTGGCTGAGCAAGGATGGGGACCTCGAGGGAGGGAGGGGGCTGCTATCTTTGTCTTTGTCACACAGTAGTGACCATCGGGTGGGAGAGAGGACGAGGAGATGAGCGGGATCCCGGGCTCTGTCTGCGTCCACTGCCCGCCACCGAAAATGCCACCAAACATGTGTGCTCACTGCAGAGCATCAGGCTGTTTTTCCTTTCCTTCTGCTGCTCTGGTTTAAATTGGTAGCATTCAATTTGGAAAATGAATCAGTAGGGAAAACATGTTTGGATTCATTGAAAAAATATCCTTCCTTCCTTGCCTTTTTACCGTTCCAGAATAAAAGCAAGAAACTGAAGAAAAGCAAGAAGACCTTTCTAGGAAAATGTGAAACTGGAAATCTCTATGAGAGTCACACAGAAACATGCCCTTTCCTGGGCATAATTTGGAAACAGATTATTTCAGATTAGTGGAAGTTTATCAATATTGTGTAGTATATTAACTTTTTTTTCTTTTAAGTTCTAGGAGTTTTCATGGAAATTTTCCTAAATTTTATGACATATTTCTCTTCTGCGAATCACTTCTGGAGAGTGGGGCTCAGTGGGTTGCTCCCTGTGGCCCATTGCCTGGTATTTGGTGGGCACATGATGATATAAAATGGTAACGAAATGGCTGCTTGGACGTTGAATTTAATTTAACCTCACCCATTGGATTTCCTTGATGCATCATCTTGAAATTGCCTTGGTGACGCCGCAATACGGAACAATCCAGAGGAGGTTTCCGCTGAGTTCCACGGGGACCTTTACGCCCAACCAGGTGGACTTACTCCTCCTAAGGAATTGCCATCTATTTGCTAACTGCTGAAAACCCCCTTAACAAAACTCTCTAGGGCTGCGTAAAATTGAGCCAGAAGCTTACAGAGTATTCCTCCCCCAGAACCCTCTGCAGGTCAAGGCAATTGTGCTTCGACTCAGCAGAGGGGAGCCTTCTGTCTCCAGGACGCCTGGAGTCCTGATCCTCCTCACCATACCTGAACCAGCTGACTCTGCTCACCGCCTGGCTCTCACGTGCGCCTGGGCCTGACCCACGGTGTCTGAACACACCTGTTCTGTTTTCCAAGGGACTGACCTCTCCACCAGCTAGAAGCCAGGCTCAGCCAGCTGTCAACCATGCTCCGGCACATCCCAGTTCTCCTGGGGGGGTGGCCAGCTGGCGTGTGACACCTGGGCCTGGGACAGGAGGTCTCAGCACCCTGCAGCCTCTGACCCTCCTGAACAGAGCAAAGAGCGATCCAAGGAGAACCATGTGGCTTTCAGTCTCCATAGAAGGCACCGAGGGGACAGAAGAACCTGCTCCCTCCATGATTGACCCAGGTATCCATGGTGAGGAGACAGAGCCATGTGCAGCTTCTCCACAGCAAATCTTCATTTCACTCCACCCAGGAAGCGCAGCCTTGGGAGAAGTAAAACCTCCAAAATCTTGTAAGTGGGCCTACTGAAGTGGCAATTTTCTTTCCAATAAAACATTAGAAATATTATCTATTCTTAAAATATTTACAAATATTTTACAGATACTTCTGCCGTGCACTTAATCTCTACATTAAATGAGGGTTGCTGGAAAAGTAGGAAAAAACCAAAAGGATCCTGGGAGGCTGATTGCCAGCAGAGCTATTGAAAAGATTGAAACAATTGTTTTGTATCTCATCTTTACCAAAATATTTAAAATAAATGTGAAGCTCTGTCAAGCTGTCAAGGAGAGGTGGACTGGTGGCTGAAAGGCCCTGCTCCATATGTTAAGGGGCTGCGGGATGTAGCAGTGCAGGTGGCAGCTCCTGAGGCGATGGAGGGGCCTCCGATGCCAGGCCGGCCCGCGGGCAACAGCCCTGCTCTGCTGACTTCGGCTCCCAAGCTCCTGAAATTGAGATGGTAAAACCCACAGCAGTGTTGACACCCAGTCAAGTTAATAGGAAGGGATGTAAATGATCTTTGACGATACAAGTCCTTATAAAACTAAAATGAATCGGGTTTGCCAAAACAACCCCTGGATCCCCCCGCTCCCTGCCCCCAAACGCAGGGCTGGATCTGAAAGCCACCCACTCTGCATTCCAGGGCAGGCTTCCCTTAGATGGGCCTCGGGCCCAGGAGTTAACTCCAGCCTCTGCCGGTGAGGAACAGGGAGGGCGCCTGAGTGGCTGCGCCAAGAGTCCGGAAGCCTCAGTTCACCTCCTCCCTGCGTCCCCGTTCATGCTGAATTCCACTTTCCCTCAAAAGTCCATTATGGGCGGGGCGCAGTGGCTCATGCCTGTAATCCCAGCACTTTGGGAGGCCAAGGCGGGCAGATCACTTGAGGTTAGGAGTTTGAGACCAGCCTGGCCAACATGGTAAAACCCTGTTTCTACTAAATACAAAAAAAAAAAAATTCCCAGGCACGGTGGCATGCACCTGTAATCTCAGCTACCCAGGAGACTGAGGCAGGAGAATCACTTGAACCAAGGAGGCAGAGGTTGCAATGAGCCGAGATCACCCCACTGCACTCCAGCCTGGTGACAGAGCGAGACGCTGCCTCAAAAAAAAAAAAAAAAAAAAAATCGCATTATGGAGATCAAGGGGACCCACTGTCACCTGGGCAGGGCTGACACAAGACCTGATGCCCTGGCTCTCCCCGGCCACAGGGTGTAGCCTCGAATGGTTTAGGGTTCCTGCTTCTAGGGACCTCTCACAGCCCTGTGCTGTGGGGTTCAAGGCCAGCCTGGAGGCAGAGCGCAGGGTGAAGGGAACGCTACTCTCCCCCAAGGTGCTGCACTGACATCTCACCTTCACACTCTGGTTCTGAGTTATCTGGAGAAGATTCCTTTCTTTTTTCTGGCACAGATTTCCTGTGGACAAAACAGAAGGATGCCCTCCAAATCTGGGAGACACTAGGGTGCCGTATACCTCTGTGCAGACAGGGAAAGCCATGGCTTGCCACAAGGTTGATGGGAAATGTGAGAGCGTTCAGGGACCAACAGGGACTGCAATCAGCTACACAGGGGACCGTGGTTACAAGGTCCAACTTCACCAAGCGAAGACAACCATGGGGCATCCCACAGCCACATACAGGGAGCATCTGCAGTCACCCGAGCCAACCCTCCAGAGTTTGAGAAGCATAGCTCATTGTTTTCTGGCCTCCTGGTATTTTGGCATCTTTCCTCAAATGTCACTTCTTTTCTTTGTGGCTCAACTTTGAGTCTGGCCTTTCATTACTTAAAAAAAACACATATTGCTTTGCATATTGTCAAGACAAAAGATAAATACCTATGCCTAGTCAATTTGTTATTTATACATTTCCTTCAAGAAGTCAGATATCAGATCACACTGAAGACAGATTAGCAAACTTGTGCTGAGAGAGTATTTGAATATTATAGTATTATGCATTTATATATCCTTTTTTCAAAGTTTTAAGAAATGTACAGGCTAAGACTGATTCTTCTTAGACTGCCTAGAGCTGGGGGAGGGAAAATATAGCATGGGGTGGTTCAGACTTCAGACGATTTTGAAACAAGGGCCCGTGATGACTTCGCAATGGACTTAAATGTATAATAACTAATTATTTTTCCAAAGAAATTTATGTGGTCGTTAAAAATTAAAGTCAAAACAATTCTATGTTGATACAATCATATTGGATACATACATATTAGAGTAAAGCGCTCCATAGAAACATACGATTCAAAAAGTACAGTCAGCAGTAATGCTGGCTCTGCAGTCTTGTTTGTATAACTCTGTCTCTATCTATCTATCTATCTATCTATCTATCTATCTATCTATCTGTCTGTCTACCTATGTATCATCTATCTACCTACCTATATACCATGCATCAATCTCTCTGTCTCTATTATCTCTATCTATCTATCTATCTATCTATCTATCTATCTATCTATCTATCATCATCATCTTCTACCTACCTGTATATCCATGCATCCATCTCTCTGTCTCTTATCTATCTATCATCTATCTATCTATCTATCTATCTATCTATCTATCTATCATCTGTCATCTATCTACCTACCTGTATATATCCATGCATTCATCTCTGTCTCTCTTATCCATCCATCTCTCTCTCTCTCTCTCTACTTACCTACCTACCTATGTATCATCTATTGACCTACCTGTATATCCATGCATCCATCTCTGTCTCTATTATCTATCTGTCTATCAATCTATCTGTCATCTACCTATCTACCTCTATATCCATTCATCCCTTATCTACTATCTATCTATCCATCATTTCTGCCTATCATCTATTTATCTATCATCTACATTATTTATCATGTATTTTTCAACTGAGTGATGCAAAACCACCTATTGCACCTCGCTACGTGCTGAACATAAAAAACAAATTCTCTTTGAAGACCATGATGTAGCCTGGGATTGCAGATGAGAAGGTTGAAGTCAGGAACGTCATCAAATTCAAGCATAGATTTCATTTACCCACTGAGGGGGAAAATTTGAATAACATTGACTAATACCTTAGTCTACTATGATATCTGACTAACATGAATAGTAATTACTCAAAAATCAAAGAATTATTATCAGGTTTAACAGCTACTAGATAATCACACCTTTTTTCCAGGCCAGACTTCAGACCCCATGGAAGGTGTATGTGGAGTTCAGGAGATGGAGAGGGAGGAGTGTGTGTGAAAGTGATGGGAGGTGCCTGAACTGCAAGGAGGGCAAAGTTGAGGCATCTTCCTTTACAGTCCCCATTCTGTAGAAAAAGCCAACATCACAGAGAGGCCCCAGTCCCAGGAGTGCTCTGAGCATCAGCCAGACACTAGCTCCTTAAGCCCTCTTGTGTTCCTCTGATGTTAACAAGCCATGACTCTCTTTTAGGATGAGGAATCTGAGGGGTGAAGAGAAAAATCCCTGCAGCCAGCCAGTACTTGGCAGAGCTGGGGTCACCCCAGGCCTTGGGACCAGGGCCTGCCCTCCTGCCCTGCTCTGCAAAGGACTGGTGGCTCTGGGGAGGGAAGCCACTTGCTCACCTCACTGGTCCCCTGCAGACTCTGATGCAGCCACAGCCACCTTCATCCTTGCCTCATTCTGAGGTTTGTCTTTCGGTTCTCCAACACACCGATGCGCTTTACTGCCTAGAGAGCTGCCTACAAGATGACAAAAGGCCCTGTGCAATTTTTCTTCAAGTGTTTTCAGTTTAATGTGATATGCACATTGAAGGAATTGTATGAATGATTTTATTAATGTCATTCTGTATTCTTTCGACAGTTATTTATCGAGCTACCATAATGTGCCAAGAACAGATTTAGGTGATGAAGACATGGCAGAAGAGAGAACAGATGACATTTCCCACCTTCTTGCAACTTGTGGTCTCATTGTGGGCAGAGAAGGTCTTCAAACAAATACATGTGTGTGTGCGTGTAACTTAATGTGATGAGGTATACTGTACTATAGTATATATAAAATGTCACATTAATACATCATTATAGCTCATCTGATCTAAAGTACTATAGTGCCTGGTAGAGGTAAGCAGTGTGAATGAAATCAGAGCAACGTGACAGAGATATCCACTCTAAGTCCAGAGACAAAGAAGGTAAGAGGTTTCTGATGATAATCTCTATGGAAAAGGTGAGAAATATTTGAGATAGATCTTTAGCAGTTCTAAGTCATAGGCCTTGTACCAATCAGCGTTCTCCAGAGAAATAAAACCTCTAGGAAATGCTTATATGTATACATAGGTATGGATATAAATATAGATCTTTTTTCTCTTTCTTAAGGCAGAGAGACAGAGAGAGAGACTTAAAAAAAATTGGCTCATACAATTTGTAGGACCTGGCAAGTCTAAAATCTGTAGGGCAGGTCAGCAAGGTGGAAACTCAGGTAGGGTTTCTATATTACAGCCTTGAAGAAAAATTCCTTCCTCTCCAGGGAAAATCAATTCTCCTTTAAGGCCTTCAACTGATTGGGTAAGGCCCACCCACATAATAAGAGTAACCTCCTTTCCTTAAAGTCCATTGATTGTAGATGTTAACCAGTCTTCAAAATACCTTCTGACTACATATATGCTAGTGTTTGATTAAATAACTCTTTACTATAGCCCCACCAGGTTGACACAAAATTTAAACATTTAATTATCACAAACCCCTAACACAGAACCCAGCTACCCTGGGATTTCCAATAGGCCGATATACATTAGTCCATCAAGATTGACAAGGATGGGGAAAATATCCAGGTTCTCAGGTGTGTGCTGCAGTGCAAGTTCATGGCCAGAGGGGATGTGGGAAAGCATTTGAAGCAAATGGCCATTTTGTTCGTAGAGTGAAAAAAAAAGAATTAAAAGTTTTCCATGAGTGTGTAAAGAGGGGAGTGTTTGGGTCTACATCTAATATGCAATTTCTGCGTGTTGATTAAAATCTCCAAAATTCAGTAAGTTCTACTGTTCTTAACCATAATTCTAGAGACATCGGGGGTTTCATCGTGATTTGTGAATTCATACAACTATGTTGGTCATTAGTATTCTCTAATAATCTTTCCGTCTCTCACCATGACCTTGTATCTCTGGTCAAAACACGCAAGAACAACAGCATCCTGAGGACTTTATTTAAAAACAGCCTGCGGGTCCCAGAATAGGCTGGCCACCACCCTTCCCTGGAGGGATAACTCTATCTAAGGTGTCAAGTGTCAAGTGATGTCACCCTGGGGAGATTTGCAAACTTGCATCAATGACTTAGGGGAATATGGGAAACTCTGTTCCTCTAGCTTGTGCCTGGAGTTTGGGGATTTACAGATCAAATGTAATTTGGGCTCTAAAGGCCAATCTGGAAACACAGTGGAGACGAATGAACAGCACTAAATGAAAATTTACAAGTGGAGCGAGCTACACTGTTCCTATATTTTTATTTCACTGAATATTTGCCATTTACCAGTCATGTGCAGAGCATGTGTTTGCCCCTGGAAATGGGATCGTGAGCAAGACCGCAAGGCCCCAGCAATCTTGCAGGTCAGATCATAGGTGGGATAGAGACATTAAACTGTTGAACAAAAATTGTTTCATTACAATACTCATGTATTGCCAACAAGAAATCCAAGCAGTCCGTGGACAATGCTGCAAAGATAAAAGACTTTAGGATGTGAACACTGAGTTGGAGGGAGCAAGGAGAAAGGTGGGGGCGGGGACTGTGCTCAGCGTGAGAGAGCCAAGAGGTGTTTGTGCAAACAGACAAACAAACCAGCAAAACCCAGCGACACCTCTGATGGCCGCATTTGGACACAGACATGTCACATAGCATTTTCCCTTTGTTCTTGGGGCTTTAGGTAAGGTGGATTTGGATTCATATTCATTCAAGACATCACCATTGAAATTAGATGTGGGCAGATCAGAACACAGTCAGGGAGGATGGACTTGGGATGTGTGTCGAGAGGACAATTGCTAAAACACGGAGAGAGACTCTATCCTGAAGAGTGGGAGGCATCACAGTGCTCCAAATAGGATGCAGGTGTTTCCATGATAGCCCTTCGTGGTGGAGGGATGGAGACTTCTGTAGACTTGGGCTGCAAGGCGCGTCACCTCTAACACCAGGCCACAGAGAGTCTCCTGAAGAGGGGCCAGTGGGACGACACCACTCTTCATGGAGCCAGGTCTCCTTACCATGACATCATCCGAGGCCGAGGGACAAGAGGACAAGACTATTTCACCCCAACCCCTTGGTCTATGTAAACACCCAAAACAGACGGAAAGAGGGGTTGGTGCCATCTGATGCAGTTTTAAGTTTCTGACACTCGAGGGAGAAGAAGATTCAAGATAGATATTAGAGGGACTACAAACTTCTGGAGAAAGTTCAATTTCTGTCATGGACTTGAGCCCATGGATTGCCGTATGTCCCTGCTACACAGACCAACACATGCACGTCAGTGTTGGAGATGCCATCAGGGATTGGGTGCCTGAAGAGGAGCTGCAGCCTTGATGGAGCTTTGGTAAGACCATACCATCTAAGGTCAAATGGAGGGAGTAGCTGGTCCCCAGAAACCCAAGCAGCTCTTTGAACATGAGCCTGTCCCTCTGGAGAGGGGAAAGGTGCCACCTGGACTCAAGATTCAGGCTCATTTTCTCACTAGTGATTCCCACCTCTTCCCTCTCTCCTCCCCATCCCTCTCCTGCTCCAAGAGTGACCTACCTGACCTTTATCTGAGTGTCTTACCCCCTCCTCACCCAAGGCAGCATTCTCAATGCTCTGTGCAGTTTTCTGACTCTTTGGACTTAGAGCTGCTGCTGGAAACTTCTTGTAGGGAAACAGAAGGAGTGAAGGTGACCTCCTCAAAGTTTGACTGGGCTTGCAACCCCATTCCCAGCTTGCTTTCCAATGCACAGATTATTTATTCTTCTAATCTGTAACGTTACTGGCAACATGTTGCCTTTGACCTTTCAAGTAAATGTCACCAAAACCCAATCCTTTTTCTAATCAGCCACTGGTAAAGGCATTCGCTTCCTGCCTTCTCCCCACAAGGCTCTGAGATTCTGTGGGACCTGACCTCTCACTTCATGGTGGACACGCCCACCCAACCCTGGGTCCATCCCTGTTGGCAAACAGCGACCTGCAGGGGCTCCGCACAAACAGAGACTTTCGGACACAGAAGCTGTCACTTGGGCCCATTCCTCCCTACCTGCTATTCAAATGAAGACATTGGTTTAGAGGAACACATTTTTATAATGTGAAGTAAGTGTCAAAATGAAAAAAAAAAAAGTCTTGTGCACATGAATAATAGAGAGGAAGCTTCAAAACCAGCATAAATCATTATTTTGGCAGGTAATTTTTTATATCTTTCTGTGGAATCTTTTTTCTATTGATAAATTTATCAGTATAAAATATAGACTATTTTTATGAAATGAATACATATGAATTTAAAACAAGGTACAATTATGGAACCACAGCATTACACAAGCAATTCCGGGAGTGAGTTTAAGATGGCATCCCTTCTTTCGACTTATAGGAATTTATTACTTTTGCAAAAAAAAGAAATTACTTTAGGGCTTATATACTCTGAATATCTTAAGCTGGATGGTAATTTCATGTGGATAAAAAAGAAACCAATTGCAGTGTTTTGAAGCACAGACCGATGTTTCTTGGTTTGGCGAATCAGCAACAAAAATGAGCATGCTCCTCATGCATGGAGCAAAACATGAAACCCCAGGGAGCAGGCCCATGGGGAGGAGGTACCTGCCCCTTTTCTTCTCATTCCCTTTATTTCTAAAAACGCCTTCTCTTGGACTCCTGTAGGTGAAGAAATTTTGAAATTCCTTGACTTGAAAATCACAGCAACTATGTGGTCGTTCTGATTTTCATCATGCATTATTGTGCCCAGTGGTGTGTGTGAGCATGTGAGCCCTTGCATGCATGAGCATGGTATGTGTGCAGGTGCATGTGTGCAGGGGTCTGTGCATGTGTTCATGTGTGTACCCATGTGTAATGTGTGTGCACAGAAGCTCATGTGCATGAGCTCATGTGCATGTGCAGTGGGTGGAAGGGTTTGTGCATGTGATCATGTGTGTACACATGTGTAATGTATGTGCATGGAAGCCCATGTGTGCATGTGCAGTGTGTGTGGAAGGGTTTGTACATGTGATCATGTGTGTACACATGTGTAATATGTGTGTACACATGCGTAATATGTGTGCACACATACGTAATATGTGTGCATGGAAGCCTATGTGTGCATGTGCAGTGCGTGTGCAGGGGTTTGTGCATGTGATCATGTGGGTACACATGTGTAATGTGTGTGCATGGAAACCTATGTGTGCATGTGCAGTATGTGTGCAGGGGTTTGTGCATGTGATCATGCATGTACACATGTGTAATGTGTGTGCATGGAAACCTATGTGTGCATGTGCAGTATGTGTGCAGGGGTTTGTGCATGTGATCATGCGTGTACACATGTGTAATGTGTGTGCGTGGAAGACCTTGTGTGCATGTGCATGGTCTGTGGACATTAGTTTGTGCATGTAAGTACACACATGTGTGGGGTATGCATGTGAGCTCATGTGTGCACATGTATGG
Source organism: Hylobates moloch (assembly GCF_009828535.3). NCBI lineage: Eukaryota > Metazoa > Chordata > Mammalia > Primates > Hylobatidae > Hylobates > Hylobates moloch. Next base: position 3,443,374 of record NW_026652292.1, on the reverse strand, counting down.
CTTGTGGCAGTGCACACATGTGGATGGGTGTACACATACGTGTATGCCCATATGTGTATCCATGTGCATGCCTGTGGTGTGTACTTATGTGCATGTTTGTGTCTTGCTTCCACCTTAGCTGTGCTCCACTACAGAGCTGTGCTTCTCCACAGAGCTCCCAGAGAAATCTTTCTAGAAGCAAATCTAATCATGCCAAGCCCCATTAGGACAGCTCTAGTGACCCCATCACTGCCAGCATGAAGCCCTCACTCCTTGTCACAGAAAACAGGCCCATTCTGCATCCCTTGCTCTGTGAGCAGCAGCCACAGAGCACTCCTGACTGCAGTGCAGTGAGAGCTGACTGACCTAGGCGCTGGGCGTTTCAGCTCTTTGACCTCATGACGCCATGTGTTTTCTCAAAGATTACAGAAGCATTGTGCTCCTCAATTCTGCATCCAGAGCTCAGCTGTGGCAAATGGCCTTGTTTCACCAACTTTACCATATTGTCTCTCTCTGTACATGCACGGCCCCATTCCAGAATCATCCTTCCACCGGCTGCTCCGGGCAAGGGTTCTTCAGCCATGCTAGTGCCGCATCGTCCCCACGTGGGCTCCAGCACAGAAGCTGTCCTGCCGAAAGCACATTACATTGCATCAGACCCTATTCCATTATTGATCGGGTGGTAATCATGCATTGCTGACATGTTTTATTTTCGTTCTGTGTCCCAACTGACACATGGTTGGCAATTAATAAATAATGGGATGAATCACTATGAAATGAAATTTGAAGTACTAAATTAAAATCAAAGTGTTCGGTGACTAAATCAAGTACCAGGTAAGGCAGAGGTCAATAATACAGAAGCACCAAGCCCACCTTCTGGAATGGTGGCCAGAATGAGCAGAGCTGCTGTCATCTCAGTGAGTGACCCATTCTGACGTTTTTACCAGAAGCAGATGCATGTAAACTGTGGCTCAGTTAAGTGGCTCAGGGAAGCCTCAGTTTTGTCATCTGCACAATGTGCATAATGACATCACCTGGCACATAGGGCTGTTATGAGCATTGAGCAATTGACAGCGTAAGTTCCTGGAGCAGTGACTGGCACAGAACGAGCCCTCAAAAAGGGCTCTTACTTTAGGATATCTCAGCCTACGCCTACGGGAGGAGGTTAGAAATATGATTCTCTATAGGCACAAGGAGGTTAAATATGAAATACCAGGAATCGGAGCAACTGCGTAGAGTCTTGGAAGGGAATGGAGCTGGAGGTCAGTGCCGTGCACAGGACGGTCAGGCAGCAGAACTCGGGCATCTCAGCACTTCCATCCTGTTTTTCTTTGTCTTCTTTAACTTTTGCCTACCTCACTCATGTATAATGAGGATACATATATTCCTGACTAATTTGAGATGTCATCATTAGGCCTTGATGAGCTTCTAACTTTTATTTAAAATATTTGGTATTTAGGGCTTAAAACTGTTTCCGTGTGTATGACAGACTTGGAGAACAGGAAACGGATGGTTAATTCAATTAAAGCCCTAACCCAACATGGACTCCCAAACAAGCCTGCATGGACCCTTCCCCCAGCTGTACTCCATGGCGCTCTCAGAAGGCTGTGATGAGCTGACATAAATGCATGGGAAGCAAAGTGGTGGGGGCCACCAGCACCGGGGAAGGGAGAAAGGGCAAAACGTCTCCCTAGGATGATTTACAGCACGAGGACCCGGGCTGCGTTGCAGTAATAGATGGGGCCCCGTGGTAGAAAATGCCAAGCCCGGGACGGGCAGGTCATGCAGCTCAAAGTCAGAACAATAGACGGCTAATTCATTTAACAGATTGGACACCTAGGGACCGCAAATGACATCTTAAAAGACCGAGAAATGCCCGGTGGGTCCAGTGGGAAAACTCGGGGCTGCAGGAGAAAGCAGCCTGATCTTCGTGGCTCAGGAGACTGATTTGCATTCGTGGGAAGACAGGCAAGAACAAATTAGCTAATGGAAGAAGGGGAGGCAGAGCCGGTGGAATTCACTGTAGTGTGAAAGATTCTTGACCCACAGTTTTGCATTGACTACCAATACGTAGATCCATGCCACCACAACCCTCCATGGTTTTCAGCAAAATTTCTGGTGACCCCTACAATATAAGGTACATTAAAATGGGCACAAAGCATTTCTTTAGGTATTTTTTCACCCACTCAGCCACTGTTGTCTAGTGTCTAGAGCCCCCACTCTCATGACTCTCATGACTAAAAGCAGTAAACTGATGGTGACATTTATGGTCACTAGGTGTGGCTTTGTAGAAACTTTGAAATGTCTGGAAAGTTGAGATGTTACTGAAGTGTTAATTCTCTCCCTCATCATTTACCATCTTTATAAGTCTTTTTGTTTGTTTGTTTTTTTAATTTGCTGCCACCTATTTTTTGGAAGAGACTCAACATGCCTGCTGCAACGATGATTCATTTCAGCAATATTTTACACAGTAAACAACGGATTAGCAGTGCAGTATTTGTCACCTTTGGTAGTGTGTTATTTCATGACAACCTCTCCCATCAGACTTTCCAGCCTCCACTCTCTGACCACAATGTTTTGTCCTCCAGCAGAGTCCACTTGTTGCGCCATGGTTGAGTTGACTGCTTTGAAGATGGCCACTGTTTGGACCTAGTACCCTCTCTCCATCAGCCTCTTCTTCCTCTCATTTTCATACTTTACAATGTGGAGTCTAAGGCACAGTGACCAAAGCATGCTCTTGCAACTCTCTCTTTCTTCGTGGTCCTCCTTTGGCAACCACGATCTTAATAGAACCCACTGCTCTGCTCTGTGGTGACATTTGTCTGCCTGAGCATGGTGGAGTGCGGTGAGACAGGCCCTCACATGCCTAAGTAGGTTGCCGCCCTGGGAATCAATCTCAAGTGTCACCTGCACTTACTCCCTTTCTGGCGCCCCCTCCCCGTCCATAGCATCGCTCTCCTGGCTACAGTTGCTGGATCATTTCCACCAGCAATCCAAGATGCTCAAGTAGCTCCCATCTGAACACAGAACAAATCACCAAAGAGCCTTGGCGGCTGCTTCTGTTCTTCTGCCCCTGCCTGTCCTGGGTGAGCTCCTGCCATGTTCCTGGCTCCTTTCATGGACACTTCATCTCAGCCCCACCTGTTGGGCTCCGTGGTTTCAGTGGATCTGCACTGTCAGAGTCTCCAAGTCCATTCATGTTTCCCAGCTTCAGAGAGTGAGCTCCAGGCTTCCCATTCCATCCAGGTTCACGGAGGTGTGCACGTTGTCGCTCAGCCCTTCCACTTGGAGCCCCTCCGGTGCTTGGACTTCCAAGACAACACCTGGATGCTCCAGAATGGAGCTCCCCCTCCCTTTCCAGAACCCTGCATCCCCAAGCGTCTCCCAAATCAATCCTGGGCCCAGGAATCCTAGACAAATGCAATTTTTAATCTCACAGGACAAACCATAAACACTGAGGTGTTCGTAGTACTTACTTCTTTAAAGGCTATTATGAGATGTACCTCAGATATCTCCAATTTTTTAAATGAGTTTCTTGTTTCTCTGGAAAAAAGCCTTTTCCCACATAACCTTTAAAAAGTTGCCAAATATGACTTAGTAAAAGGAAGGCAGTCTTGATGAAGAAAATGTGCGTTAAAGCATACTGTAAGTGAGAAGCGTCATCATTATTGTTGAATTTAGCAGTTTAGAGGTAACTTTCTGCTCCAGAGAGAACACCCAAGATGATACAACCACCATCAGAGAAATTCCTCACTTCAGGATTGACCCCACCCTGGCATCAGAGCAGTTGTGAAATGGTATTGTCATTTTGAGATAAGTATTCCTTTCAGTACCTACACTGGATCATTAAGAAACTTCCCCATATAATAAACAAAAACAAATGAAACATACGTCTCTCTCTTTGTTTTTTAGAGGAAGTCTAGCTCTGTTGCCCAGGCTCGAGTGCAATGGCATGATCTCAGCTCACTGCAACTTCTGCCTCCTGGACTCAAGCGATTCTCCTGCCTCAGCCTCCCTAGTATCTGGGATTACAGGCAAACACCACCACCCCCGGCTAATTTTTTGTATTTTTAGTAGAGACAGGATTTCACCATGTTGGCCAGGATCGTCTCGAACTCCTAACCTCAGGTGATCCAACTGCCTCAGCCTCCCAAAATGCTGGGATTATAGGAGTGAGCCACTGCGCCTGGCCTAAGTGAAACATATGTCTTATGTCATTTTAAACATTTTCATAGCCAGATAAATCTTCAATTTTGAAATCATTCTCATTAAATTTTGGCAATGGTAGTTCTCAACCTGAGGATGATTCTTATTTTCAGGGGTAACAGTGTTAGGGAACATCGAGGGTCCATCAGTGCCCCTTCCTGGTTGCTGTGAGTCCTTGGGGAGGACAGGCTTCTGTCCACACTTCTTCTACACCACCAGTGCAACCTAGAGCAGCACTATGTCACTGTACCAGTCAGTGCCTGATGGTGGCTGAGTGGAGTAGACAAGCCCCCCCTTTCTCTCTGAGGGCTCCCAGAGACTCGGCTCCGATGGTTCCATCGACCATCAGGTGTGAACTCTCATCTCAAGTCAACTCTTGATTCAGTATCACAGTGCTTATTCCAGTTATTTAGATAATAAAAGATTCACATTAGAGCAAACAAGGGTGAATACCCATGTCTTAATTCTTAAGAAATGAAAGCTAAGCAGACGGTTTATCAAGAGATTCAGTAATATTTTTAAAAGATATTTTATCTGTAGAACTCTGTTTGAAAATCATGTTTTCAATGAAGATTAAGTTCAGTTTTACTTATTATTATTAAAATTGTGTCTCCTTATATTTCCAAAAACAAGTGACTTTGACATAGAGTTGTGGTAGCTTCAAGCATCACTGCAATTACCTTGGCTACAGTGAACAGCGGGAGCGTCTTCTGGGGGAGACTGTTGTGGGGTCTGAGTCTTCATTCTTCAGCCTCCCAGTGACTCCTCGGTTCCTACAAATGTGTTGACAGAACTCTCCAGCTAGAGGGACTCTGAGGGCTTGTGAAGTACAACTGTTTCACAATGAACAGAAGATCCCACAGCAATACACAGGCCTTGTGGTTGAAACTTCCAGCAAGGTGCAGTGCCACTAACAGGAGCATGACTGCTTAGCACATCTCCGTCCTGGGAAAACCTTCACACAGGCAAAGAAGGTCAATCCATCAAGGAAAGGTGGGATCCCACAGGCTGCCCAGGCAAGAGTGCTCAGAAGAAACCAGGAAAATCCTGTCACCACCTGAAAATGTAACTAAGCCACAACTGCATCTACTTTTACTTTGAAACTCTAGGACCAAGCAGAAGGCACACTCTGCCGTCCTGGTTGCAACGCACGCTATTGCATGCATGCCCAGGTGTTATCTAAATACAACCTGATTAGAAGTGTGAAGCCAGCACAACACTGGCATCCTCTCAAGGTGCTGCTTGTGGAGCGTGGAGATCTGAACCAGGAAGGCAATACTTTTGGTCTATTTTTGTCATCTATGAATGTAACTGTGAAGACAATACAGCTCTCTTAATTTTTGTTAAAAATGCTAACTTGTTGAAATAGTCATCCGTGAATAATTCTTTGAGCTACTGCTTTTTCGTGCCCGTTGAACTTGACCCGCCATCCATAGGAAGCATTATAAATTTTTAAAATTTCCTAGGAGTTGGACATTTTAATGAACTACTCACAGCAGTGTCCTGTCAGTGGCCAGTGTATCCGAGCAGGCGAAGGGAAATTTATCTCGCTGGCACAATATGTAGTGTTGTTTGTCACCAGGGCACGGACTAATTTAACCCTGCAGTTTCTCGAATTAACAAGGCTTGTCTTCAAACCTGGGGACATGGGGTGCTCTGTTCCGATATTATTTTATTGCCTGCCTCCCTGTCCTCCCTCGGGACGCACGTGATTTAATCCACCTGGAGCCTTGGTAACCAAGCTGTGCCCTCCCGACCTTTGTGATTGATGTTTCATATTTCATGCCGGAGTGGGTGTTTCCCTGCTCACATGGCACCCCTCTGCCTACTGGTCAACCTACCCCGCTCTCTTTTTTTAAGGAAGAAGAATAAACCTTTGACAAGTGAACTCTTTGTCATGGAAGCTCTAACACAGTCCGTTCCAGGGGGCAGTCATTCAATCTGTCAGGCCCTAAATGTGGATAGATCATTGGCTAATGTTCACGCCAAGCATTGGGACACTCAAAATTTCACCCACAGATACAACTATTCTATGGGAATAGGACATACTTCTTTAGGTATTAAATGACCCTTGGTGTAATCATTTGTCTGCCAATGCTGAGAATGAATGGAAATAAAATACTCAATCAGCATCGTGTAATTATGCCCTGGATTCCGTGGAGGTCGGTACTTATCTCTCAGGTGTACGGCACTTTAAAATTTTGTTTTTTAGGCCGGGCGCGGTGGCTCACGCTTGTAATCCCAGCACTTTGGGAGGCCGAGGCGGGCGGATCACAAGGTCAGGAGATCGAGACCATGGTGAAACCCCGTCTCTACTAAAAATACAAAAAAATTAGCCGGGCGTGGTGGCGGGCGCCTGTAGTCCCAGCTACTCGGAGAGGCTGAGGCAGGAGAATGGCGTGAACCCGGGAGGCGGAGTTTGCAGTGAGCCGAGATTGCGCCACTGCACTCCAGCCTGGGCGACAGAGCGAGACTCCGTCTCAAAAAAAAAAAAAAAAAAAAAAAAAAAAAAAAAATTTTGTTTTTTAAATGGAACAAAAACAAAGACTAGAAAGAAGCAAAAGAAATAAGAGGGGAGAAGAAGAATGTACATACTGAGCATTAGTCTAGAAGGCAGCCTGGGGTCACGTGGCCATTGCCTTGCTCTTCGGTCCTGTGCGTCTTATCAGATTCCACATTGAACTCCCCTCCCCCGTCTGACGCTGCACAATGCTGCTGATAAAATGGAAGCAAATTCCTTCTATTAGTGACTGACAGCAATTTGAGTGAAATGAAGTTGTACCATGATATTGTTATATATACAAGGTGCAAATAACCTAGTTTGAATAATCACAGGCTGTGTCCTTTTAAATGATTTCTCTCCCCATTTAAAGGAAAGCCTTTGATGTGATAATATTAATTCCCTCCGTGCTGGAAGGAAGAGGAAAAAAAGCTCAGAGAAGCGGAAATTAAATGAGTAATGCAATGTCAGTCAATCTTTTAAGCCAAGGCCTTATTAACTGCTAATCATTTTGTCATTTTGTCGCTCAAAGTAATAAATTTGATAGGAAAGGACTGGAATGTCTTATGTTTACTTTTATTAGCTTTAAACAGAAACAGTTGTGGAGATATTACATTATCAGGATGTGTGGCATTTAAGTGGTTTCCGTTCAGCGTATCACCATTTTTCTCCCTCACCAATGTCTGATTGCCATAATTTTGAATCATCTGGCTGTCTTAAAATAAAAACTAAAAAAATTCCACCCAGATCTTGCCCAGAGTTTCATCCCTGGAATTTTATCAGTATGATATACCAGACGCTTGATGACGCCTTGTGTGTCAGAGGTAGATGCTCTGGTCCTGATGGAGGTCAGGGACACGGAAACACAGCTCCCCAGGAATCTGCGCTGAAGGCTTCTTTCTAACATCTCTTTAAAAACCATTGACTTCGGACAATCTGAAGTTTATCAGTGGCCTTTTCTATGTGGAGGCCCATGACAGCGTGGCAGCTTTGTGGAAAGGATGTCAGATCGTTTTATCGCAGGAAGCTATCCAGGAGAGCATCAGGTGCTGTTTCCTCCTGACAGGTGAGTGACAAGGCACGTTGCTGTGTCCGCACCCCCTCTGCACGCAGTGTGCTGTTAAACGTGTGTAGGTCAGTGTCCCTGGCTGATTCCATGCTGCTCAAGAACTTAGATCTCTCCGTTATCCTAAACTGGAAATGAGATTGCTAAGGCTCAGTTGCTGCTGGTGTGGTTAGAATAGAATGGGTCCATAGCAACCCTGTGGGCCTCATCCAAGGGCATGTGGTCAGCCGGGCACTTTCCTGGAGAAGGGGACACCAGGGAGCCGGATGAGGGTCCAAGGTTGAGCTGAAGGTCAAAGACCCCATCCTGACCAGACCTGGCAGGGTGACCCACAGGAAACAAAGAGCTCATTACAAACCCACCCTCGACCCACACTTCTGGGACTGTGCATGCAGCGGATTTCTGTTGTTTTCTGGAACCATGTGTGCAGGGGATTTCTGCTGTTTTCTAGGCGAGGTGGCACTCATGACCTGGCTGGAGTTTTATAGGTGGATAAGCCATTGCTGGGCACATACATCCAGGGTCAGCCTGATCCTTGCCTGCAGCTGGCGGAGTTCATGAGCTCTGGAGGGAAGGTGTCCAGGCAGGCTGAGGGCTGCAGGTGAGCAGTTACTACCCTGCTTCTTTCTCTCTGTTGCTTTTGTCCTGCAATCAGCCACATCCTTGTCCCCACAAAACTAAAGGACTCTTTCTGCTTGCAAGACTGAGGAGTTTTCCATAGCTCATTGCACAATGAGGCTTCTATGAGAACTATTTCCTGAGGAAGTTCTAGTGGCTTTTGTGAAAGAAGCAAGTCTGGGTTTGATGTTTGAGTTGGCAAAATGTTACTAGTTTGTGATAAGAAGATGTGGCACATATTTGGAGATCTTTTTTTTCTCTCTTTTTAGAGAGAGTTTATTCAAAGGAGCAAAAGTGTTCTTTAAATCTTTATATTCATAGTCTTTTCGGGGGCGAGTAGGTTTTGCTGATAGTTTTAAATATCTTCAGCCTTCACTGGTCATTTTATAATCATTCAAAAAACATAAATGGATTTTCACTGGTGAAAAATGCTGAATGGCTACTCATGAAGACAATACACAGAAAATATCTCATGAAATGCTAAATAAAGTCAAATCACCACGCGTTCCGCTTTTTCCCAGCAGATGTGGTGGAGGCCTCTCGCCATCTTCCCCTTGATTTCTTCGGTCGCTTGTTTAATAATCTTGCAGATGCAGCTGGCCCAGCTGTGACAGTGGGCAGGGCATGGCCATGAAGCCGCTCTCCCTTCTGAAGCACAGACACTGCCTGCGGCATTGCCTGGACACCTCCCCATCCTCTGTGGGGATTTCTTGGAAGAAGAAACAGAATATCTCAGAGTAGAAGATTCTCCTCCTGGTGTTGCTGACTTGGTGGACGGAATGAGAGGAAAGGAACAGCAGACCGAGTGTCCAGTTCCTACTGGAGCACTGCGGCTTCCTGGCTCTGCTCCCGTCTTCTCCACCGTCGCCTGCACCCTGACAGAGAAGCCCATGGTAGGCGTCTGGCAAAGATATACCAGGGGTCAAGCAGCAGAGACTGAAAGACAGAATCCTCTTCTCTTCTACCCTAGGAGCCCTGGGGGTGCACCACTTTGCTTTCAGGCAGAGCCCACATAAATGTCCCAAAGGCGGGAAAGAAGAGCAGAGTTCTTTTAGAAGATTTGAAACAAAATAAAACTCAGACCACCTGGCTGTGCCTGGCTGCACAGCCCTAACCCTACCTGTGTGCTTCCTCGGACACTGTGAGGAAGGGGTGCGTCTAACTCCATGAAAGGCTTGTGGCCCTGGAATGCCTGGCTGCCCTCTGAGGAGGGAGTCCTTAAGGCCCAGTGACTTGGAGACCTCCCTGTCCTCAGGTTGCACTTCCCATCGCATCCAGTACACCCAAATCAAGTGCTGCTCAGCATCCCACAGCCCAGCCCCACTCACTTTCTTTAATAAGGACCAGCTTTCTTCGCAGTGGGGCAGGAGTGACACTTTTTCTGGAAATGTCTCTCGCTCTGCCCCCTTCTCGCCAATAGGCAGATAATTCACTGGCATTAAAAACATCTTCACTGATCTCATTCATAGCATGTGATTCCACCACGTAGTTACATAATAAAAGCATTCAAGGCACACAAACTCTCTTTTCAGTGGCTTAGAAAACTTTCAAAGCATGGAAATTCATTTTTAAACATCAATAGGCACAAATAATCTCCTAGTTTATTTTTATGAATGAAACTGAGGCAAAATACAGCAAAAAAGGACTACCAACTAATTTGCTGTTTTACTGGGGAGATTTTGTGTACACGTGTGTGTGGTAGGCACGTTTACGTGCAAGTGTATGCTTTATCTGAGTTAGCACACTATAAAAATATGATGTAGTGTTTTTGCAGATTTCTTTAAAACAATGATAAACCTACTGAATGCACAGGCCCTTTAAAACAACCGTGGTGGGAGCCAGTGCCTGGTGCAGCCTGGCTTCAGGGAGCTTGACCACGTCTTGTAACCTCAGTGTCAGCTTTTGCACCTGAAATTAGGGTGGCAATCTTCAGTCCCCTGCACCAGGAGTTACAACGAAAGAATCCAAAAGTGAAGGCCCAGACCATTGCACTCATGCCAGGCAATACTTTCATTTGCTGTCCACAGTGTATGACCACACCTTCAGCACAGAGCTGGGTTGACGGAGGATGTTGGGCTGGCAGCCACCAAGAGAGGTGGTTGTCAGGCTGGGGCTGCACATTAGTGCTTCACCCAGGGCAGTGGATGCACGTGAGACCACCTCTAGTAACTGGGTACTGGAGAGGCCGGGTGGGGATGTCCTGAGGGCATCTGTGTATCTCTGAGGGATGCATGTGACACTTAAAGAATACTCCTCTGGGCTGGGCATGGTGGCTCGTTCCTGGAATCCTAGCATTTTGGGAGGCTGAGGCAGGTGGATTGCCTAAGCTCAGGAGTTTGAGACCAGCCTGGACAACACAGTGAAACCCTGTCTCTACTAAAATACAAAAAATTAGCTGGGCATGGTGGCATGCACCTGCAGTCCCAGTGACTGAGGAGGCTGAGGCAGGAGAATTGATAGAATCCGGCAGGTGGAGGTTGCAGCGAGCTGAGATCGTGCCACTGCACTCCAGCCTGGGTGACAGACCAAGGCTCGGTCTCCAAAATAAAATAAAACAAAATAAAATAAAATAAAATGAAATAAAATAAAATAATACTCCTCTGGTCCCTCAGAAATGCTGACACTCTCCCAATAGTGGGCTTGTCTCTGTTTCTGAGGACCCTGCCCCCAAATGTCACCTTCTTATGGACAGAAGGATGAAGGTACAAAATACGTACTATTGCACAGAAGACCAGGAGGGCCTTCGCTCTGTGGCTGCACCATGGCCTATCTCTGAATATAGAGTAGACCAATCAATGTCCATCAAACTGTTTATAAAACAAAAAGCTGTGACTATCATGAACCAGTTCCATCACACCCTAAATAGGTTTTCAGATGGACGATCATATGGGTGAAGTCATCCTGTCAATACAGCTGTTTAACATGAGTTCAATTTATCTATTTCTTCCATGAATGAGCAGTCAAGCTAGTTATATGGATTTAAATAAATAAATCTGATGCTGAGTCACTCTTGCATGTATTTATTTGTGTGTTGATTGATTGATTGATGGTTGGACTGTGGCAGCTATAATCCTAATAAGGTTTCCTGCTGTGCAGTAGTGGAGACAAATCACAGACCCCCAAACTTGAATGTCCTTCTCACTGACGACAAAACCATAGATAACTCATTCCAAGCAGGATAACATCAGGGCCAGGTTTTGGAAAACACACTCATAACTCCTTCCAGCAAAAGTAATCACTAACAGGATAGATCCCTGCCCCCGCCCCATCTATGAGAGAAATTGCAAGTCGCATGCAATCCCAGCTCTTCACACACTCCACTGCTGCCTCACTCCATACACCCATTCTTGTCTAGAACCTGCAGCCAGTCTCCTTAGCAGCACTTATATGACTCAAGTGGTCTGAAATAAATTATTATCCAATTAACCCATTCCAAATTGTAGTAGATATTTAATAAGAGAAATCATGAGAAAAATATCATCCAATGTAAACACAAACTATATGCACACCTTAATTATTGCAAGTTACAAAATGTATAAGGGAGATACATATTTTTCCTGTGACCACCGTTATTCATTCTCGAATTATTTGCAAAACAGCAGTAGCAATTTGCATTTAAATGATATGTTTCTTATGAAGAGTTCAACATGCTGTGGATGTATTTATTCACACACAACCAGACACACACACACACACACACACACACACACACACACACAACACACACACACACACACACACACACACACACACACACATTATAGCTATTAATACTGTTGTAATATAAGAGAAAATAGATTTTCTTTATGGAACGTGCTGATAGCGATTACTACCATCATTCACATTTTAAATGGTGGGGTTCTTGGGCCCTGAGAAATAAGATGATTTGCCTAAATCCACATTCCATTTTCCTGGTACAACTGGAAATGAAAATAGGGCTTGGGTTTCACTGTTGGGAGCGTTAGTTGCTTTCAACTCTGGAAACACCCTGAGTTGAGGGAGTTCGGCTATTTGATCCACACACCAGCAGACAAGCTGCCTCCCAACGGTTGTGGGTTTGAGAAAAACACCCACCTATGTCTGTTCACATCAGTCTGCCTGAATCTCTCAGGAATAGTAGAGCCCAGTTCCTTCCGCGAGTACTGAAACCCTCGGTGGTTATTTGTTTTAAAGATCAATGAGCGTTTATTTCTTCCACTGATTTTCTCTCTTTTGCAGTGCATACAAATACTGTGTTGAAAGCCATAGAAATAATCCTAATGTATCAAAAGCTGCCTCCTCTAGCTGACAATGTTTATCCATGAAGTGTCATTTCTAATCCTGAAACCCAGGCATAAAGTTCAGGTGTTAATAGGGAGCTATTGTCCTTTTAAACTATTGAACCCCAAATACCACCTGCTCTTTGCCGCCCCTCCCCTGGGCAGTCAGGGTGCTGCCTGTGGGTCTGAGGACCAGATACCAGCTCCTTGGAGGCTCCAGTGCTTATAAGGAAGAAACAGAGGCATCCACTCCCGGCATGCACTCAGCACCAGCCTGTCCTGAGAATGTCCCCACTAAGTCAGAGTATTTCATTAACTTCTACATTTATTATGGGCTAGGTTAAGGGGAAAGAGGTGCTGTAACTGCACAGGGAGCTTTGAGATGTTGTGACCTTCAAACTTCATGATTTATTGGCGTAATATTGCATAGGGAAGTATCATGGAGACATAACATTCATTAAACTTGTCACCCTGCCTCACTTCTGAGACTAAGAGATCTAAATTTGTATATTCACATTAGAACTTTGTTACCAGTGTATTCAAATGTCATTTTGGAGAGAGTGTGATTTTCCATAATGGAAAGCTATGGTCTGATCAGGAGACTCGAGTTGACCGAACCATCTCTAACCCTCATTTTCAAACATCTAACCAATCCCTCCCAGATACACTTCAGATAAGAAGGCATTGGAGCATTCATAAGGGGAAGACTGCTGGCAATGACTTTAGATTTTGACTCAGAATTTTCACACATTTTCATATCGTTTAACAGGTTATAACAGCATGTACATCTTCACTGCACTGGGAGCAGGTAAGCTTCCTATGTGACTTTGATCTGAATCTCCATAGAGAGAAGCAGAGCCCCACAGACTGTAGGAGATCCCTTAGTATATAATGCATGCAAGAAATGTGTATAAAAAGTGGATGTTCACCTGTAATCCCAGCACTATGGGAGGCTGAGGCGGGTGGATCACAAAGTCAGGAGTTTGAGATCAGCCTGGCCAATATGGTGAAACTCCATCTCTACTAAAAATACAAACAAATTAGCAGGGTGTGGTGGTGCATGGCTGGAACCCCAGATACTCAGGAGGCTGAGGCAGGAGAATTGCTTGAACTCGGGAGGTGGAGGTTGCAGTGAGCCAAGATCGTGCCACTGCACTCTAGCCTGGGCGAAAAGCAAGACTCCTTCTCAAAATAAATAAATACATAAATAAGTGTATGTTTTTCCTTAGGAAAAGAGTTTTCTCAGCTGGGTGTGGCAGCTCACGTCGGTAATCCCAGCACTCTGGGAGGCCAAGGTGGGTGGATCACTTGAGGTCAGGAGTTCGAGACCAGCCTGGCCAACATGGTGAAACCCCAATACTACTGAAAATACAAAAATTAGCCAGAAGTGCTGGTGGGTGCCTGTAGTCCCAGCTACTTGGAAGGCTGAGGCAGGTGAATCACTTGAACCCAGGAGGCAGAGGTTGCAGTGAGCCGAGATCACGCCACTGCACTTCAGCCTGGGCAACAGTGACTCTGTCTCAGAAAAAAAAAAAAAAAATAGTTTTCTCCCTTCAGCACATCACACAGATGGAACCTACACTACAAGCCTAAGCCTACATTGGGAGGTGCCCTGGTGTATGCATGGATTTGCAAGTAGCAATCAGCCGTTGTTTACCCTCCATGTCTCCTTTGCAAGGTAAGCCAATAACATAATGCAGAGTGAGGAAGACATGGTCAAAATCCTCACTGGCTCTCCCAGTTTGTCATAAAAAATAAAATAAGCTTTATTAGCCAGTCTTTGAATTAACAGCAAAACATATAAAACATTGCTAGACTCCTCTTAACCTCAGAATCATTTTCTCGTAACTTCTCAAGGAAGAAGAGAGGGTAAAATATGACTTTCATGAAGGCTCTTGTACTCATTCTGTCCTTACCGGTGGGCCTGGTAATAGACCACTCATTTGTAACATTTTTACCTTAAAGGCCACTTACGCATGGTGGAGGAACAAATGATAAAGTACTTAACCATACACATTTGGTATCAGACTAACATTGCTCAAATTAATCCTAAATGTCTACTGCTCGTCTCTCCCATGAGGTCAATAAGATTTAATTAATTATCAGGACCATATTCTCAGTGACATCTTCTAAGTGATTCTGACTTTGTTTCAGACTACTCTAAAAAGTTTTTTTCTGAATCCTTGCTTTCATTGGAGGGTTTCTAATTCTTCTGTCCATATCCTATGAATACTAGTGACAATCACAGTGGCAGGTTTTCTCTTTCATATGGGCTTGGAAAGCCTACCTTCAGACCCGGTCACCTGGCCCCCATGCCTGTGCAGCTTCAGGTGACAGGGGCACTGGGATGGGGATGCTTGTGACTTCATTAAAACCTGACATGGAAATAAGATAGATGTCAGGGTGACCAGCCGAACTGCACTGTGGAGTCCTCTCGAGTGTCCTAGGACAGAGCATCTTTCTCCGCAATAAAAGAACCAAGGAAAAGAGAAATACTCCTAGCACCTTAGCATCTGAGCATCTCTGAGTGGTGGTTAGAAATGGGCTAGTTAACATCAGAGGCTCCTCCTGGCCAGGACACGTTGCTGGAGAGGAGCAGGGGTTCAGACATGACAGCAAGCACATTTGAATATTGATGTTTGAAAGTCCATTAGCTCTCTGCTGAACACTGTGGACATCACAGATTGATGTCTCTTTAAACTGTGTCTGAGAGCCAGCCACTGGGGAATCCGGCTATTGACTCCTGATGCTTGAGAAGTCCTGCCAAGGAAGAGAGAGGGCTTTCGGGATCCATCACCTCTTCCCCTTCCCTTCTTCCATCTGCCCTTCCATGTGTCTAGTCCCTCCCCTTCACCTTCTGTCCCACTCCTCATCCCTTCTCAAGATTTTTTATCCTGACAAATTATAAATGTTCTTTTCTGTAAGATGGGTGAATTACTCTCCCTTGATATTTGTGGATACAGCTTGAAGCAGGCTTTTGTATGAAGAGCAAAGGTTTATGAAGTGTCTTCTTAATGCGATATTTGTTTGGCTCACGCAGTAGAAACATTATATAATGACAAGAAAAATAATGTTATTGTTTTTGAATTCTATTGTAGATCTAATTTACTATCTGGCTATTTTGATAGATTAGAAAGGTTAGAAGAATGTTATAGTGTAAAAAAGAAGGGAGAATTTTAGTCATTGACCAACACTTTTAACAGGTAAGAAATGGGGAAAATGATTCGAAGTTTATGGAAGGTGCTGCAGTTGCAGGTTTGCGTTTCGAGCTCACCTGATCACTGAAAGGCTCCGTATCTGTTTGAGAAGAAACAGGAAGCAGTTGGAGAAACACAGTTGCTGATGAGTGGGTTGGGATTTGGGGCACTGCTTACCCTATCCACCGGCATGTCTGGTGTTCTGGCATTGGAAACGAAATTTTTATCAACAGTTGCTTCTTTAATTAAGAGTTCTTCAAAGTCTTTCCCATTGATTCATGCCATTGCCTTACTGATGAGACTGCTGTGCTGAGAAGGTACATTTTGTTGAGTAACCACATGTTACTGCATGTTTCTGGATGCCAGGGAATAGGCTTAGGAGGGTCAGTGGGAGCAATGTTTTTGATCCGTTATAGCTCGTGGATTTTAATTGAGGAGTAATTTGATGATAAATACATTGAAATCCTGTGTTAGTCATGGTTCTCTAGAGTGACAGAACTAATAGGATATATGTGGAAGGGAGTTTATTAAGGAGTATTAACTCACACGTTCACAAGGTGAAGTGCCACATAGGCCGTCTGCAAGGTGAGGAAGAAGGAAGCCAGTCCAAGTCGCAAAACCTCAAAAGTGCAGCCTTCGGTCTGTGGCTGAAGGCCTGAGAGCCCCTGGCAAACCACTGGTGTAAGTCCAAGAGTCCAAAAGCCGAAGAACTTGGAGTCTGATGTTCGAGGGCAGGAAACATTTAGCACGGGAGAAAGATGGAGGCCAGGAGACTCAGCAAGTCTGATCACTCCACCTTCTTCTGCCTGCTGTATTCTAGCCACCCCGGCAGCTGATCAGATGATACCCCCCCAGATTGAGGGTGGATCTGGCTTCCCCAGTCCACTGACTCAAATGTTAATTTCCTTAGCAACACCCTCACAGACACACCCAGGAACAATACTTTGCACTCTTCAATCCCATGAAGTTGACACTCATTACTAACCTTCATAAATCCTAAGGAAGCAACCTAACATATTGATTTTTAAATGATGACTGAGGTAAACAACAAATAAACTTCTAAAACCCATTTTAGTATTAGCTAATCAGAGCATGAATCTTAACACAGAAGTAGTTCTAACTTTCCTTTTTTTTGAGACGGAGTCTTGCTCTGTCGCCCAGGCTGGAGTGCAGTGGCGCGATCTCGGCTCACTGCAAGCTCCGCCTCCCGGGTTCACGCCATTCTCCTGCCTCAGCCTCTCCGAGTAGCTGGGACTACAGGCGCCCGCCACCACGCCCGGCTAATTTTTTGTGTTTTTAGTAGAGACAGGGTTTCACCGTGGTCTCGATCTCCTGACCTCGTGATCCGCCCGCCTCGGCCTCCCAAAGTGCTGGGATTACAAGCGTGAGCCACCGCGCCCAGCCATAGTTCTAACTTTCAACGAGCAGTGATGGCCCTTTCACTTGAGTGAGATATGGAAAATACATTTTTTTAAAATAAACTAGATATTCAGCTCATCATCTAAAGAAATTTAATTAAATTATAAAGATGTATGTAAAAATTAAATCACACATGCAAAATAGTCATGGAGTAAGACAAGAACAAATCTGGAGTCATCACATTACTAGACTTCTAACAATTTTACAAAGCTATAATCAACAAAACAGTATGGAATTGGCATACAAATAGGCACATAGACCAATGGAGCAAATAGAGAACCCAAAAACAAAGCTGAATACTAACAGCCAACTGAGCTTCAACACAGGAAAAAATAAATAAATAAAGTGGGAAAAGGACGCCCTATTCAACAAATGGTGCTGGGATAATTGGCAAGCCACGTGTAGGAGGATGAAACTGGATCCTCATTTCTCAGCTTATGAAAAACCAACTCAAGATGGATCCAAGACTTAAATCTGAGACTTGAAACCATAAAAATCCTGGAAGGTAACGTCGGAAAAACCCTTCTAGACATTGGCTTAGGCAAAGACGTCGTGACCAAGAACCCAAAAGAAAATGCCTGAATCCTTCTTTTGAGGCTTGTGGCTTCTTCTTACATGAAGCTCCTGGGATCTGCTTCAGCTTCCATTCAATCAGGTAATATGGCAAAGGATCACATTATGTCAATATTTGAACCCAGCCAGTCCGTAAATTTCTATTTCTAAAATGAACCATAATAATTTTCAACTTGTTTATAAAGCACACTGTGTATTTACTATTATAGGGAGAATTGTTGGAGTTTTAAGATGTTAACTAAGTATTACCCAAACCAGTTTTTTTTTTGTAAAATTCATGTGCATGGATAGCATGAATAAAAAACTAAAAGAGAGAGAAACAATTGGAAAATGACTCCATAACTCTTGTAAACTCGGCAAAATACAGTCATGGTATTCTCAATGCATATAAAATTAAAGATTTCAGCTACAAGTTACGTGTGTCCAAACTCAAAAGCAATTCAAATGTATACTTTTTTAATTGTGATATTAAAATAACCTTTTCTAGGCCCTTTACACCCACCAGGTCCTAGTAAATCAGAGGATAGACGGTGAGAACACTTAATAAGGAGCATCATTCACTCACCTCTCTCATAGGGCAGGAGTTCCAATAGGAACCCTGCATGATCATTAACCTGAATGTGCACGGTTCCCTTTCATAGGAAAAACCTTATTATTCACATTTTTACATAAGGAAACAGACTTAGAGACATTAAGAAACTCAGATCCCAAGGTCTCCAGAACAAATCCACAGCCTCCTGTGCCCCGTGTCCTTCACTGCCTGGGACCACAGCTTGTCCTCTGCAGTTTTTTCTCCCTCCCTTCTTGAGGAAAGGTAAATTTGGGCTGATCTTACAATGAAAACATCACATAGTTACAAACAGTATTGTGTGTGCTTGTTTTTTTTTTTACACTATTTGAAATGTTTTCACAAAATTAAACTACTTCTACAGAAATTATTTATTTAGCCTCCAACACATTTTGAACACATCTTGATAAACTATAGATTATGTAAGAACAAATAGATTTTCATGCTGTCTTCACCAGGAGAAGCAACACCATATTGAAATGGCCATGGAGTCACTAAATACAAGCAAAATGGAATCAAAGCATGGAAAACCAAATACAGTCTTCTCAATGCATATGAAATATTTTGAAAACTATTTGTGTGGCTATTATAAAACATTAAAATAACATTAAATGCCACAAATGGCACAGTTTTATTTAGAAGATACTAGCAGTAGATTAAAATAATCACTCAAATTTATGACATTAATTTAGTATCCAATAGTGGCAACTTCAGTGAAAACAAAATCTGTTAACTATTTTAGAATTTTTTTTTTTTTAGACAAAATAATTAGTTAATTAGAGAGTGCCATCCTCCTGGTTTTCCTTAAACTTGATTAATTTAGCACTGGAAGTTTCACGCCCGAGCAAAGCGATATAGGAAGTCACCTTAGTTGATTGTGAGGTAAATCTGAAAGACAAGTTAGATGCTCTTGTAATGGAGAGAGAGAGAGACAGAGAGAGACAGAGAGAGAGAGAGAGAGAGAGAGAGTGTGTGTGTGTGTGTGTATGTTGAGACTACCAGACACTCTTTGGAGAATGTGGTCTTTGCTCTGCCAATGGTGAAGAAAAATTAGACAAAGAGCTTAAGCTTGAGGAAGAAGGGGAATCAAGAACGAAGACAGGCCAGGCACGGTGGCTCATGCCTGTAATCCCAGCACTTTGGGAGGCCGAGGCGGGTGGTTCACGAGGTCAGGAGTTCGAGACCAGCCTGGCCAGCATGGTGAAACCCTGTCCCTGCTAAAAATACAAAAATTAGCTGGGCATGGTGGTGGGTGCCTCTAATCCCAGCTACTCAGGAGGCTGAGGCAGGAGAATTGCTTGAACCAGGGAGGCGGAGGTTGCAATGAGCCGAAATCATGCCACTGCACTCCAGCCTGGGTGACAGAGCGAGACTCCGTCTCAAAAAAAAAAAAAAAAAAAAAAGAACGAAGACATAAAGAAGGAACCGGCACATGTTAGGGGCGTGGGGCATGCACAACCCATTTTAGGTTGCTGGAACAGCAAGAGGGCAGAATGCTGGCAGTGGAAGGGTCTGTATGCCCAAACCTGAATTAACACAGCAGGAGTATAGGTGGACATGCGTCTTCTAAGAGGCAGGACCTAAAGGATTTAGCACCTTTTCGGTAGAATATGAGAGAGCAGCAGGATAAGTGTTCTTCTTGGGACGGATGTCGTTAATCAAGACAGGAGGCCGGGCGCGGTGGCTCACGCCTGTAATCCCAGCACTTTGGGAGACGGAGGCAGGAGGATCCCGAGGTCAGGAGATTGAGACCATCCTGGCTAACATGGTGAAACCCTGTCCCTACTAAAAATACAAAAAATTAGCCGGGTGTGGTTGCAGGCGCCTGTAGTCCCAGCTACTCGGGAGGCTGAAGCAGGAGAATGGTGTGTACCCGGGAGGCGTAGCTTGCAGTGAGCCAAGATCGTGCCACTGCACTCCAGCCTGGGCGAGAGAGTGAGACTCCGTCTCAAAAAAAAAAAAAAAAAAAAAGGCAGGAAGCCAGGAAGGGTAGCATGACTTTACAAGGAAGGTCAGAAATTTTGCTTTACATGGATGAGAATGAGAAGTTCTCTGTTGATCCCGGTAGAGATGTTTAGCAGACAGGCAATCAGGGAAGAAATTGAAGCCGGGGGAGTGCATTTGAGATAACTCCGGAGAATTAGATCAAGTGGTTAGATCAGAATAGTCCAGAAAACACCCTAGAGAGAATAGGAGTCCTAGAATATTGAAGAAGACCTATATTTAAAAGACAAAAGAGAAACCAGCCAAAGACCTTAAGACTAAGCAGCCGGACATGCAGCAAAACTAACTGGACAAAGGTGATTTAGGTGCAGCTGGCAACAAAAACTTTAGATCTGTGAAGAGGGTGGCATTCTGAACTCTGGAAATATGATAATGACTATGGAATAATACGTTTCTAAGTCCAAGCATGATGCTAGGTGAAGTGAAGCACTAAAAAAGTTCCAGTTTTCCTCCACCTCAAGAGGACCACGCCATGCTTCATTCATTTGGGAAACATCAAAAAGCTAACCTCAGGATGCATAATTAAATTAACATTGGGACCGTCTTTGCTTGGCACTGAAGGAACACACAGATGAGAAAGAAGTAATCCTCATTGCCTAAGGGTTTGTGATCTCTTTTAGTTAGTGGAGTGAGATGCCCTTTGCAAAGAGAAAGCTCTATGTACTGATAATGTTAGCAGAAAGCATGAGTGCTTTGTATCAAAGCACTCAGTGGAGCACATCATGGCAGCCCACAAGACAAGGGTCATGAACAGCTCTTCCTGAAAGGGGCTTGACTGACAGATACAAAGAGGTTACCCAGGTCAAAAGTGGGGTGTGAAGATGGGAGGCTTTCTAGACAGAAGAATTATCCGAGCAGAAAAGCTATGGAAGGAAGCTACAGACTGGGGGGAAGAGTGTGTGTGGATGCAGATTAGTGGTAGGAAGGGACAGGAACAGGCAGGTCTCTCTTGCCAGGTTGCCTCAGTTTTTTTACTTAGAGAACAGTCATGTGAATGTTTGAAAATATCACCAGTGAGACAGAAGGAGACATAGACACAGAATGTGTAAGGACACTGTAAAAGCTGATCAGCTCAGGCCGGGCGCGGTGGCTCACGCCTCTAATTCCAGCACTTTGGGAGGCTGAGGCGGGCGGATCACAAGGTCAGGAGATCAAGACCATCCTGGCCAACATGGTGAAACCCCGTCTCCACTAAAAATACAAAAATTAGCTGGGTGTGATGGCGTGTGCCTGTGATACCAGCTACTTGGGAGGCTGAGCCAGGAGAATTGCTTGAACCAGGGAGGCAGAGGTTGCAGTGAGCCGAGGTCATGCCACTGCTCTGCAGCGTGGAGACAGAGTAAGACTTCATCTAAAAAACAAAAAAAGCTGATAAGCTCCAAGTGGCCTCAGCTGGCCACTGCCATGTGCGGACAGAGCCGCCTTTTTGGCTGAGGAACTGCCTCCAGCTTTGCTAGACAAACTGCATGGACAAAATTAAATTCGGAGTGTGGTGTATATTGAGCGTCGATGACACCCATGGCCAGAAGGCCCATTCTATGATGGGTGATTAGAGAGGAGGAAAAAATAATGCTTTCTCAAACATGGAGGTCAGTGAAGCTGAGTAGGGATAATAGATGGAAAAAGTGCAATTCAAGTACCTAAGTCTTCAGCAAAGGTGGGGTCATTCAAACAGCAAGTGGGCAACTGTGTGGGAGTTGACCAGGTCCAGACTATGCATTTCAGACTCCTTTAAAAACATGTTTTGACCTGTAAATTACATTATCTATGGTCTATAGAGAGTAATTTGATTTAATTACAGCTCATTACATGATGCTCCTGAAGGAGGTGTCCATTAGAATGATGATTTTCCAACAGGATTCTGCACTTTCCCCCAAATTTTTAGAGGCAAAAAAAAAGGCCCCAAAAATAATGTGAGGAATTCCTGTGAAAGTCTTGCTTATGATTACTGGATTTTTTTTTTTGCTCCAACTTATTTAAAATTTCTAAGATGGTGTGATGATATATTGATATTTGTTTAAGCTGCAAAATCTGTGACAAAATTTAATAATTCTTTATTTTTAAATTTCGTTTGTCCCTTAGATATCAACTGCTATACAAACTCATTCTGCCACTACATATTATTAAAACAAAAGCAAATTTATAAAAATCCAAGCCAAACAAATTATTGTTTTGTCTTTGCTAAATAGAGTTATCTTGGGTATGAGTTGCTATTTTATACCACAAACCTGCCAAAGGCAAGACTTTGACATTCCAAATCCCATTTAAGGAATTTGTAAATGGGTACAACTCTCTCTTCCGTTATACATAATTATGAGGTTATTTCTTTAATACCTCAGTGTCATTAGGACACATACCTTAAATGATTGAAATAGATTTGTATCTAATATACTGCAATGATTATAAAATCTGAAATCTAGGTTTTAAAGCTTTAAGAGGAAAATAACCATAAATATTTAACGTTTTAGAATGTATCAAAACATTTTGAAATTTAAGATTTATAGAAAACTAGTCATGGGAGACTCTAGTTGTTTTGTCTTAGCAAATGAAGATGTCTTTTCTTGAGATAAAAGCTTCAAATGGCCGGCAAATCAATGTTTTAAGGCTTTTTGGGCTTCTAAGAGCTCTTATAAATAAACATTTTAGCAAGCTAACTTAAAATGGATTAAAAACACATGGTCAAATTGTCCTTAAAACACAAAGGGCTTATTTTGTAAAGGATAATATATTTAGCAAAATGCATTTAAAATTTGACAGACCCCTCTTCACACTGGAACGTGCATGAGACTTTGAAGCATTCAAACTGTAACTGGTTTCTTAGACTCAACATCCAAGACTTCATAAAACAAATTCATGAATTGGTGATGATCATGAGATAAAATCAGGCTCCTTTCTGGAAGAATGTGACCCAGAACCTTTCGTATCTGGTGGTCTACAATGAGTGTTTACACATAATACATTTCTCAGAGAGATTTTTGGAGGAGAAAACATTAATGCCAGTGATTTTCATCCCACCTGTAATTTTTTGGAAAAATAATTTAATGGATGATGGAAAATGTCATCCTAAGAGGTGAAATAGTTTGTAACATTATCTGTCCAGGAAAATTGCCAAGAATTCAATATTGGCCAAAACACTGTACAAGGCATCATGAGATTAGAAATTAAAAAAAAATCTCTAGAATGTGAAAACTTAATTTAGAAACAGACACATATTTAGAGAAAAGACCAAAGCTCAGGACCCCAAGAAAGCCTTTTTGCTGATCTATATTTTGCCTTTCACTCATGTCTGTCATTCACCTCCTGTTTTCAGCTGTTGTCAACAACGTGTACACATCCTAAGCCCCTACACCAACATCATTTAACTCCTCACCACCTCAGACAGAGAAAGGCTAGAATAGTTATGAATTTTTAATGAAATTACTGCAAAGCAAATTTCAATTATCACACCCAGCTTTAATGATCACTTAGCGTATTCAGGCTTTATTGGCTTGCTCTCCCTCTCTCAAGCTTCTTAATTGTAATAATTTGACATAATGTGAAAGGTTTCATGTGTCTTTATTAATGATATAGACTTAGTAATTTATTTTATTCAAAGACATGAATACATTTAGTATATTAGCTCTGTTGGCAAACATAAAATTTATATGTATTTTTTTTCCTGAAAAGTCTGAAACCACCTCTTTTCCTCCCCTCTATCCCAACAGAGGAGGAGGACAAAAGATCATGATGCGGTTAGATTGCTTCTCTACACAAGAAATAAGGAAAAATGTTCTAGGAAGCCAACCACCATCTGCAAGCCAAAAATCATGGAAAATAAGGTAGCAACGTGTAAGTAATAAGATAGGAATAAGTAAGGTAGAAATGTGTAATGCACATTAGTCACATTTTAGAAAGCCATCTATCACAGCTTAGTTTTTTAAACAGTGTGTGTGTGTGTGTGTGTGTGTGTGTGTGTGTTATGTATTCAACATGAAACAGCCTACTACCTTAGATTTATTCCACAAATTAGGATACATCTGCACATTTCAATACTATGAGTATACAGGTGCTGATCTCAGCACACTAGAGCATCCAGTTATAATACATGCAAAGGCATCAGGATTCGGTGAAGCCATTAACCTAAGTAAGAAGAGGAGATGCTCATTTTCAACAGTGGTCTTTAAATAGCATTACATTTCTGGGGTTTTTCTTTCGGTATTTGTTTTTGTTTTTGAAATTCCCACTCTCTTTTCCTACAGTGTGTACTATTTAACATGTGGTTAGACCCACCGTCTTGAGGTCAGAGGCTTCTTTCAGCAGTGTAGGTGTTCGTTCTAGCTGCAGCAGTGTGACAGCGGTAGGTTTGCAAAGTGTCTTGAGTTGAGTGCACATCAGAATGAGTTAAGCCCATGTACACCAGTTTCCTGTTCCTTGCCTTCATTTTGCTGTATAACAGATGTTTGGCCTGAATTTCTGGATAACATTATTCTTTAGGAAATAGCTGACTTCTGACTTTTTTCTTCTTAAAAAGTAACATAAAATGTACATACAATTTGAATCACTTTATCACATTCAAAGATAATGTAATAACATTTAAGAAATTGATCCAGTTCCCTAGATGTTTAACGGCATGATTGACAGCATTTATATTATAAATTTAATCACCTTTTTTTTAAGAATTGCAGTTTTAGAGACACAGGTTTAGATTCCAAGTTCTCCAACAGAAGGGTCTCCTATTCAAAATTATAATTCATAGAAACCAAAGAAATGCTTGAGAAGAATATAACAATATAAAAAATACTACACTGATGGAAAGAACTCAGTTTGACATAATATAATGAAAATAAAAATGTAGAGTCGGTAATGTTCTGACTAGGGCTTCCAGTATATGTTGAACCGAAGTGGTGAGAGGGGATAGTTGTTCTTTTTCTGATCTTAGAAAAAAAGCTTTCAATTTGTACTGTACTGTATGATGTTTGCTGTGGGATAGTCATATATGGTCTTTATTGTGTTGAGGAATATTTCTTCTATACCTAATTGGTTTTTGACATAGGTGTCGAGAACACACAATAGAGAAAGGACAGCTTTTTAAATAGATGGTACTGGAGAAACTGGATATTTGCATGCAGAAGAATAAAAATGAACCCTTAATTCATCTTTTATACAAGAATCAACTTAATGTGGATTAAAGACTTTAACATAAGACATAAAATTCTAAAACTACCAGAGGAAAACATAAGAAAAAGACTCCATGATGTTGATCTGGGCAGTGATTTCTTGAATATGACCCCACAAGCCCAGGCAACAAAAGCAAAAATAGACAAATGGGATTGCATCAAACAAAAGCTTCTGCCCAGCAAAAGAAACAATGAACAAAATGAGGAAACAATCCATGTATTGGGAGAAAATATTTGCATGTCATTTATTAGATAAGGGGCTAACGTTCAAAACATACAAGGAACTCAAACTACTTAATAACCAGAAAACAAATAACCTTAATTAAAATATAGGCAAATGACCTGAATAGACGTTTTTCAGAAGAAGACATACAAATTGCCAACCTATATTTGAAAAAAGACTCAACTTATCTAGTCATTAGAGGAATGCAAATCTAAACCACAATGCGATACCATCCCGTTGTGTTAGATTGGTTATTATTAAAAAGATGAAAGGTAAGTATTGGTGAGAATGTGGAAAAAAGGGGAACAATTATACACTGTTGGTGGTATTATAAATTAGTACAGCCAGTTTGGAAAACATTATGAAGTTTCCTCAGAAAAACAGAAATAGAATTACCGTGCAGTCCAGCAATCCCACTTCTGGGTAGATATCCAGAGAAATTGAAATCAGTATGTTGAAGAGATGTCTGCAGTCTCGTGTTCATTGCAGCAGTATTCACAATAAGCAAATATATAAAAACAGCTGAAGTGCCCATCAATGGAGGAATAGATTCTTTAAATGTGGAATATATACATATTAGGATACTATTTAGCCCTTAAAAAGTAGGACATTTTGTCATTTAAGACAGCATGGATGAACCTAGAGGACATTATGCTAATGAAAATAAGCCAGGCGTTACAGAAAGACAGATACTGTATGAGCTCACTTATATGAAACCTAAAAAAAAGAGAACTAGAAGTACAGGGTAGGATGATGGCTACCAAAGGCAGGAGGTCTGGTGATGGGTGGTGGGCAGCAGGGAGGTGAGATAGACATGGAAAAGAGAGACTTTGGTCAAACGGTACAAAGTTTCAGGTACACCGGAGGAATACATTCTGGTGATCTATTGCACAGAATGGAGACTACAGTTAATAATAATGTTCCAAATACTTCCAAACAGCTAAAAGAGAGGATTTTAAATGTTTTCAACAAAACAAAATGGTAAATATTTAAGTTGATGAGTATGTTAATTAGCTTGATTTGATTATTCTGCAACGTATACATGCATTGACACATAACATTGTACTCTGTAAATATATATAATTATAATTTGTCAATTAAAAATAAAATAATACTTTAGAAAGTATCTCACAAAATGTAGAGTGGGGAGAAGGTGAGGTCAACAAGTGAGAGTACCCTAGGCACCTCAAATGTCATAGTAACAGTAGATACTACCTTATTCTTTAAGACGAAGGAAAACAAAACAAAACCAACCTGTAGGCATCCTTTAGCTTAATAGCTATGATTTTAATAGGGTCTAAAATGGCCAAAAATTTGAGTATAAAAAAACAAGTCCTCAAAGAAGGTAATAGATGAAATTATCAGTTATAAAAACAAATAAAAAGGAATTAACCACGTTAAAAAATAAATTAAGCTGAACTAAAAGTGTTTAAAAAAGAGAAGCCTAAAACTGAAAAACCTAGGAGTTAAAAATATGATGGGTAATAAATATATTAGCAAACACAGTAGCAATATCAATGCCAGAAAAAGTGGTATTAAAATTAAATAATAACTACATGTTATAAAGATAATAGTTCATATTGATAAAATTTAATATACAATAATGATCAACTTCTCATCAAACTTTATAGGTAAATTATATTAAAAGTGCACAAAAAAATTTGATATAAAAGAAACTACTCTTCATGTATCAATTCTTTAATACTTCAAAAAATAGATGACATTATATCATGTATATACAGCTCTAGATAATAAAAGGAATACGTGTATACACATATAAGTGTATATGGTGATTTATGGATTATCTTTTCTGTTCCATTAACCTAAGTGTCTACCCTTATGAAAGTAAGACTTGATTGCAGTAGTTTTATACTTAGCCATAAAATTAAATAGTTTAAATTATCCAGTTATATTCATCAGTTTTAATAATTTTGATTATTTTAGGGCATTTTAATTTTTGTATACATTTTTCAAATCAGTTAGTAAAGTATCTACAGAAATCTGCTGAGACTTTCATTGGGACTACATAGAAATGATTGGCAAATTTTTGGGAACATTGTCATTAAAAAAATATTGAGTTTTCTTCTATGAGAAAATAATTTATCTCTCTACTTATATCTTTAGTCTGAGTAATATTATTAATTTCCAATATATAGACATTGCACATATTTTGTTAACTTCATGTTTAAAGCTATTATAGTTTGATGCTACTATAAATTTTATTCCTTTGTTAATTTTATTTTCTAATTGTTCATTGCTAGAACATAGACAAACAAGTGATTTTTTTTATGTTGACCTTGTAGTCTATTATGTTGCTTAATTCACTCATTAATTCAATGTAACTTTTATGTAAATACCTTAGGATTTTTTAAATGTTCATAATCATTTTGTCTACAAATAAAGCAAGTTTTATTTATTTCTCTTCGATTTGCCTGATTTTATTTCTTCTTCTTTTCCTATTGCATTGGCTTAGATATCCAATAGAACGTTGAATATAAAAATTGAAAAGGGGGACTTCTTCCTTCTTTCATGGATTTAGAGAAGTGTATCCAATATTTTATTTTGGTATTAGGCTTGCTGTTACAATTTTGTACATTTCTTTTATTAGCTTAAGGATTTCTCTTCTATTTTCATTTTATGGAGAGTCTTTATCACATGTGAAATTTAAATTTTTCACAAAACTTTTCTATACTTATTCTGATAGCCATCCAATATGGTGAGTTACATTGTTTTATTTTAAAATGGAAAAATTATGGTAAACCACATTCACGTTTCCGAGCTCTGTTCTACTGTTCCACTTCAGTTAACTGACGATCATGCTGATCCTTTCAAAAGTTGTAAGTAAGCTGTTTTTGGTGTGGAGGTCTTGGAATGACTTATATTTTAAAAGTAGTTTCATCCTGCTATTAACATATGAACCATCCTTGATCTCTTTCATGTTCAAAAAAGTCTTTCTAAGATGGCTACTTATTATAATAAGCCTTTCTTATTTTTAAAAATGTTCTGCTTACAGTTCCTCAGTAGTTCTTTTTTCAGCCTAGTGTATTTTTCTGCCTACTCATTCATAGATAAAAAATCATCAGTAGAGTCAATGAGACTTTTATGATGATAACAGCAGCTCTTCCTTTTTATGTCAAACTACCCAGGATGTCCCCACTAACTCAGCTTGACTGAATCTCTCTCTCCATCTTAGTGACACCTCTCTCCTCAGCAATCCGAAAGGAGCCTTAGATGGAAACCTGAGGAAATTGTAGGGTTCACATTAGATGTTTCTTCCTCTCAGTGTCAAAGTATTGTGCTGCTATTATCCAAAGTCTAAAAATAGATTTTTATTTGTTTTAGTTTTTATACTTTTATTAAGAAAGTTGGTAATTAATATGTCAGTTATTCCAACATGACTGGAAGCAGAATACCCTAAATTGACTGATAATTATTATTTTTTTATGTTAAACTAACGTTGCATTCCAGTGATAAACTTCACATGGTTATGGTCTATTATCCTTTCACTTTGTGATGATCAATTGAATAGTATATTTTTAGGAGTTTTACGTTTTCATGTATGCAAATCTATAAAGTCTAAATCATATGAACTACTTATATGGTTTTCTTAAAAACTTTTTCTCGAATTTTGGAATCAGTGTTAGGTGTTTCTTATAAAATGGGGTGAGAACTGTAACCACTTTTTCAATTCTGCAAAAATATAATGCAACGTTTTTGTTATATTTTCCTCAAGTGGTTGATAGAATTCACTGTATAGGTCATCTGGACCTGCAGTTTTACTTAGGGGATGTGTGTTTGTATAAGTTGTTAATTTCGCATATATATGAATATATACATATATATATACGGCTATTTAGATTATCTATTTATTCTTGGGTCAGTTTATGTCAGTTGTGTTGTATGAGAAATGTGTTCATGTTTCTAAGTT
Source organism: Hylobates moloch (assembly GCF_009828535.3). Classification (NCBI taxonomy): domain Eukaryota; kingdom Metazoa; phylum Chordata; class Mammalia; order Primates; family Hylobatidae; genus Hylobates; species Hylobates moloch. The sequence continues at coordinate 3,413,678 of NW_026652292.1, read as the reverse complement.
CTAAACTTTATTGGCATAAACTTATTTATTATATGGTTTTATTGTTTTTTGAATAATGGTAGAAATTGTGGTATATCTCTTATTTCTAAAAGTTTATTTTGTTTCTCTTTCTCTCTCTATATATATAGTACATCTGTATCTTTCTGTATCTTTTTTTCTCAATTTCTCTGTCTTGCTAAATGTTTATCATTTTAATGATGATTTCAAAGAACTAATTTTGCCTTTGTTTTTTTTTTCTATTTGTGGTCATCGGTTTTAATAGCTTTTCTCTTCTATTTCTAATTTTCTTCTTCTTTGTAGTTTAAATATGATTCATTGTTTAAGAAGCTCTTTCATCTTTCGAAAAATAAACATAAACATATCTTCTTCTCTAACATAAGCACTTAACATATAAAACTAAACACTGAACACTGCTGTAGCAGAAATCCCACACATTTTCATATGTTTTATTTTCATTATCATTTAGTTTGAAATATTTAATGTATCTTATAATTTCTTCTTTAACTAATGTGTTACTGGTAATATCCTAGATAGTTCATTATTAATCATACTAACAGAATTCTATTGTGGCCAGAGAACGTGCAGCACAGTTTATAAATCATGTGAAATATATTGAGACCCATTTTTGTGGTACAATATATAGTTTATCTTGATGACATTTCAAGTTTATTTAAGACAAACTGTCTATTTTGTCACCATTGTATATAGTGTTCTAAATTTGTCAGTGAAGTGTAGATAGTTGGTAGTATTGCTCAGTTTGCCTGTGTGCTTACTGATCCTCTGCTGAGAGTTGTATAAAATACTGAGCAAAGGGTATTAAATATCAACATGAATTTATCTATAGTTCTCTTTAATTCTGTACGTTTGCTTTATGTCCACAAAAGCTTACTGTTATGTACATTTATAACTGTTAGGTCCCTCTAACAATTTGATGCATTTATTATTATAGAATGCTTCTCTTCATCTCTGATATTATCTCTTGTATTCAAGTTTCTCTGATATTAAATATATTTACAGCGACGTTCTTATGGACGTAGTTGGATGATGTACTAAATTATAACTCTTATAGACAACAAACAATTGTGTTCTTATGTTTTTAGTCATGTTTGACAATCTCTGCCTTTCAATTGTACATGTTTATTTCTTGTATAATTAATAAAATGATTTATATAGTTGGGTTTATGTTTATCATCTTACTATTGGCTTTCTGGCCTCTTTTGGATTATTGCAATATTTATTATAATTTTCTTTTAATGTCTCTATTGAATATGTAGGTACAGATGTTCATATTTTCTGTGGTTGCTTTTCAATCTACTATATACGTTCTTAACTTATATCTCTCTACATAGAGATACTGGGTATCCATTCAAATAAAATATAATAAATTTACAAATCTAAAATATTTTCATTCCTATTTTTATGCTAATGTTATGTCTTTTATATGCAAATTCATAAAAATACAATATTACTTTTGTCTTAAAATTTGTATTCAAATGTTTTAAAAAGATAGTCTTTCATGTTCACCCACAAAATTATTATTTGTTGTACTCTTTTTTTTTCCCCGAAGATCTGTGTTTCCATCTGTTTTCATTTTCTTTTAGCCTGAAGAATTTTCTTTAGCCATCTTTGTAGTGCAGATCTACTGGTGATATAATCTCTCATCTATTGCTTATGTAAAAAACTTTTATTTTACCTCAATATATGAATATTTTGACTCAATAGAGGCTTATATGATCTTTTTTACTTTTTCTTCCAGAACTCTAAGGATTTATCTTAGAATTTTAATGTCACTTATTTTTCATGACAGGTCAGACATCATCTGTTTTATTGTTTCCCTGCAGACAATATGTCTTTTCTTTCTCCTGACTACTTTTAAGAACTTCAATTTATTATTTTTCTTATTATATAGAAATTTGAATATTTTGTGTTTAGGTTTGTTTCCCATTTTATTTATTTTTCTTGTGGTTCATGTATTTCTTGGTTGTTTAGGTTGGTATTTTCAACCAAATTTGGATAAATTTTATTATTTTAAATTTGTTCTTGTTCCAATTTCTTTCTTTTCTTCCATTGCATGCATTATTGCACATATTTTAGAAAGATTGGTAATTTTCACAGATCACTAAGACATTTACTATTTCTTTTCATATTTTTTTCTCTCTGCTTTTCATCTTAGAAAATTTATGTTGGTCTATATTCAAATTTATTACCTTTTCTTACGCAGATTTCAATGTTTTGTTGTCTTTCCAGTGAGTAAGTTCTGTAAACTTTTTATTTTATAATAGTTTTATATTTATTAAAAAATAATTAGAAAGATTGTACAGGGAGTTCTCATAGACCTTATAACCAGTTTCTTCTGTTATTAACATCTTACATGAGTCTGGAATATTTATCATAATTAGTGAACAAATACTGATGTATTACAAACTAAAGACTTTACTTAATTGTGCAATCTGAGCTGTTATCTTTTATTCTGTTCCAGCCTCCCATTCAGGATACCACGTGACATTTAGTTGTTGTGTCCCCTCTAGTTGTGATAATTTCTCAGACTTTCTTTACTTTTGATGACCTTAAAAATTTTTAGAAACACTGGCATATTGCCACGTGACTGGCATTTAGCGAATTGTTTTTCTCATGATTAGATGAAGTTATGGGTTTTTAGGAAAAAATACAAAGGGAAATGGACATTTTGATCACATTATATCAAGGATATAAACTACCACGACTTAAAACTGCTAACATTAACACTGAATATCTTGCTGATGTAAAGTTTCTTGAGGTTTTCCACTGTAAATTTAGTCTTTTCTCCCCTTTTTATATGGTACTTTTTGGAAGGACGTCACTATGTGTTGCTTACACTTAATGGTTGAGGAGTTATGCTGTTGTGCTTCCTTGCCTTCAGAATAAAATATCTATATACACTATTTGGAATTATTTTGCATAGTTTTTTATTATATCATATTTATTAGTGTGTTTGGTCACATAATAGTTTTGATTTGTGGATATTTATTTTATACTTTAAATTATAATCCAATGCAATCTCTTTTTTTTTTCCTCTCAAATTGTTCTGCTTTTGATTGTGGGCTGTTGTCAGTTGGCTCTGTGTCACTTTGACATAATTCTATCAATATTGTCTATTTTTTTCTTACTTCCTCACTTTTGAGCACCGCAAGATATATGATGATCCAAGTTTATCTTGTATATTTCTTGTCTGACTCCTAAAACCAGTTATTTTTCCAAATAATTCTTTTTTTTTTCATTGAAAAATGGTTTCAGAAAGCAAAATTTGGGACCAGGCATGGTGGCTTATGCCTGTATTCCCAGCACTTTGGGAGGTTGAGGTGAAAGGATTGCTTAACCCAAATTCAGACCACTTGGCAACATATACGCCCGCCACCACGCCCGGCTAATTTTTTGTATTTTTAGTAGAGACGGGGTTTCACTGTGGTCTCGATCTCCTGACCTCGTGATCTGCCCGCCTCGGCCTCCCAAAGTGCTGGGATTACAAGCGTGAGCCACCGCGCCCCGGCCAGGTTTTTTGTTGTTGTTGTTACTGCTAGGGTGTCATGGTTTCTAGGCCCTACCCTCTTGGCTGGTAGAGCAAAGAGATATATGAGCATATGGTAACTGTGATGGTTAATACAGAGTGTCAACTTGATTGTATTGAAGGATACAAAGTATTGATCCTGGGTGTGGCTGTGAGAGTGTTGCCAAAGGAGATTAACATTTGAGTCAGTGGGCTGGGAAAGGCAGACTCACCCTTAAACCGGGTGGGCACAGTCTAATCAGCTGCCAGCAAGGTTAGAATATAAGCAGGCAGGAACGTGTGAAAAGAGAGACTGGCCTAGCCTCCCAGCCTACATCTTTCTCCTGCACTGGATGCTTCCCATCCTTGATCATCCAACTCCAAGGTCTTCAGTTTTAAGACTCAGACTGGATTTCCTTGCTTCTCAAGCTTGCAGACAGCTTATTGTGGGACCTTGTGATTGTGTAAGTAAATACTTAATAAACTCATATATATATATGTATGTGTGTGTATATATATGTATGTATGTGTGTATACACACACACATATATCTCATTAGTTCTGTCCGTCTAGAGAACCCTAGTACAGTAACCTAAGTTTATATATATATATGTATAATATGTTTCTGTGAATATTTCTATATATGTTATTATCTGTGTATACTAAGTTACATATGTGTTCATATAGATATCTTCTATTCTAATTTATATTTTACAGATAATTCTTGCATTCTCTCCTTCCTTGCCTGTAACTTTCCTCTCCAACAATAAGAAACATGGGGCCCATCCTTCACCATCCATTTACTTATTCAACACCAATGTACATGTATAGTTTCATTCTTGGAATTGTTAGCATATAGACTAGTGGGAAATAACTTTATCAATGAGAGAACAGTGCTTGTATACAATTCCTCTTTGCCTTTAGTCTTGCAAACCCCTTTCATTTCCAAAGTTACTTAGCACCTTTTTACCTGCCACCCCCCCAACTCCAGTAAATCTGTTTCATACCTTTGCAATGCAGTTTGAATTTGATAACATTTTGCACTCCAATGTGGAAATTCGCAACCTCCTAAATATTTTTTAATTGAATACATTAAGGTTTATTCTTTGTGCTGTAAAGGTCAGTGGATTTTGACAAATGAACAGTGTAATGTATCTACCATTGCAGTGTCATGCAGAATAGGTCCACTGCCCTGAAATATCCCTAGGGTGTATTGATCTGGCCAGTATCCTTAGGTCTGTTATCTCCTGGAGCCCTTGTCAACCACTGATCACTATACTGTCTCTAACAGTGCCTATTCCAGAGTATCATATACACGTGATCACATAGTATGTGACCTTATCTAGTTGGCATTTTTCACTTAGCAATATGCATTAAAGATTTATTCATGGATTTCTGTGGCTTGTTAGTTTACTTGCTTTTACAACTGAATATTGTACTAAATGAACGCACCTGAAATTGGTCGTTCATTCCATTGACAGACATTGTGGCTGCTACCAGCTTTTGGCAATTATGACAAAATATCTCTAAACATTAATATGTTGGTTTTTGTGTGGGTATACAATTCTAGCATAGTGATTGTTTTCCTCACACTTTAAATATTTTACATCATTTTTGTTTGCATGATTTCTTATAAGAAGTTTGCTGTAATTTCTAGTTTTGTCCCTCTATAGGTGTATGTGAATTTTTTGTTTCACATCAGCTTCTTTCAAGATTTTCTTTTTTGTTTGCTTTCTGCAGTTTGAATATGGTTTTCCTAGGGACTTGTGTGTGTGTATGTGTGTGTGTGTGTGTGTGTGCATTTGATACTTATACTGCTTGATGTTCTCTAGGCTTTTCCCCCTTGGTTTTTATCGTGTGTGTGTGTGTGTGTGTGTGGTGTGTGCTTGCGCGCATGTGTTTGTGTGTGCATGAAAGCCAGACATACTGTATCAGGTATAAAGACAGGAAAAAGGCCTTCAATGTGTACCTATGTTAATCTGGTTAGAAGCTGGTTGTTTTCCATGTATGCTAGAGGTATAAGTGCCATCACACCTATTTCTGCCTCCCCTCTTGATTTTGGACTTGCCTAAGTACTCCTTCTTGGAGGAAATCTGTGTCTTGCAGCTCTTTGCCTGTAATCCATTCAATATGCTGGATCTCTGTCATGGTGCTGATAAGGTGTGGAGGAGAAAATATTCTATATTCTTCTAATTCAGTCTCAATATGTAACTGGTATGTGTCTTAAGGCTGTGACTTTCACAAGGGTGTAACTACCCCCACCCCTGCCTCCTACTGTCTCCCCTGGCTACAGCTTTCCAAAGCCATTTCCTCGAATCCTTGACCCTTAAGAACTATATATATTTCCTTGGGTAAGACTGGAAGGCTGCATGGGGACAGAAGAGAAGCACTGGGCTTCTCTCCAATAGGATAAAAGTCTCTGGCATATTCTTTTTTCCTGGAGTATAGGCTTGTGCTATGGTGAAGGCTTTGAGTATATTTCACTATGATTAATCTGTCCCTTTACCAACCAGGGAATCTTTCTCAGATCTTCACCATCAGGATCTGGTGAATTTCCTGGAAGTAAAGTGCATAAAAGTCTGGGCAGCCCCCTAAGATTTCGGACTCTGGGAGTTGTTTGTTCTAAATCTGGCCCATGTTCATCCTCTAACAATTCACCAAAATTACCAGTTTTGCATCTGTGACTTCTGCTTCAGGTTAGCAGATCTGGGATTTGTCTTTCTGGGTGAACCTCTCTTTGTAGACTTTAAGGTGTCATTTTCACCTGCAGCCTCAGGTTTTTGATGGGTCTAAGAATATTGATTGATTTTCAGTTTTTCTAATTCTTTCTTTGTACATATGGAAATAATGACTTCCAAGTCCTTTATCTGTAAGAACTGAAACTGGAAGTCCTTCCACTGACAAATTTTAAAATTAAGATGTTTATTTTCAGCTCTAGAATTTCTGTTTGTTTCATAGCTTTTATTATCTGTTGAGATTCCCACCAGGCATAGTGGTTCATACATGTAATCCCAGGGCTTTGGGAGGCAAGACCAGCCTGGCTAACAAGCTGAAACCCTGTCTCTACTAAACATACAAAAATTAGTTGGGTATGGTAGTGTGCACCTGTAATCCCAGCTACTTGGGAGGCTGAGGCAGGAGAATTGCTTGAACCTGGGAGGTGGAGGCTGCAGTAAGCCGAGATGGTGCCATTGCATGTCAGTCTGGGCAACACTCCATCTCAAAAAAAGGCAGGGGGGTGGGGAGATTCCCCTTCCCTTTAGTCATTAAGTTTTTGAATATATTCATAATTTCCTCTTTAAAATCCTCGTCTCCTAACATTCCAACATCTGGGTCATATTTTAGTTTGTAACTGTTAACTCCTTTTTTTCTTGATTATAAATATTTTTCTCCTTCTTCACATGTCTAGTGATTTTTATTGTTATTTTATGCTAGACATTGTGCATGATATGTTGCAGGAAATAGGCACCAGATTATTTTCTGCTGTAGGGAATAGGCACCAGATTATTTTCTGCTAATAAGCATCAGTTTTGTTCTGGAAGGCATTACTTTACTGGGGAATCATTCTTGTCAGGCTTGGCTTTATTTCCTTAAGGGTGGTTTTATTCGGTAGATCAGACAGAGAGTCGTGCAATCATTCAGATAAATGACAAAAGGGCTTTTTATGATATTTCTGTAATGAACATGAATACAGACATTATTAGTCTGTTTTCATACTACTGTAAAGAACTGTCCATGAGTGGGTAATTTATAAAGGGAAGAGGTTTAATTGACCCACAGTTCAGCATGGCTGGGGAGGTCTTAGGAAACTTACGATCACGACAGAAGGTGAAGGGAAGAAAGGTACCTTCTTCCCAAGGTGGCAGAAAGGAGAAATGCTGAGCAAAGGGGGAAGGGCCCCTTACAAAACCATCAGATCTCATGAGAACTTACTCACTATCACGAGAACAGCTTGGGAGAAACGACCCTCATGATCCAATTTCCTTCACCTAGTCTCTCCCTTGACAATGTAGGGATTATGGGGATTACAACTCAAGATGAGATTTGGGTGGGGACACAAAGCCTAACCATCTCACAAATATTAGCATTTTGTTATTGTATTGAAATCATTCAAAAGCAAAAGAAAAAATTTTTTTTTTTGAAAAGTAGATGTTACATAAAATCTACTGGATCACTCATACATTACCAGTGGGACTGTAAAGCAGCACAGCTACCCTGGAAACAGTGTGGCATCTCCTTAAAAAAGTATACATGCAGTTATCAGGCAACCCAGCAATTGCATTTCTGGAATGTATTCTGGAAAAACAAAAACTAATGTTCGCACAACTAATGTTCACAAATTTTATTCCCTATAGACAAATATTGGGAAACAAATCAGATGCCCATTAATAGGTTAAGGGCTAAACAACCTGGGGTACACCAATGCCATGGAATACTCCTCGGTAGTAAGGATATCTGCAGCAACCTGGAGGGAGCTGCGGAGATTATGCTGAGTCAAAAGAGCCAACCCAAGAGAATGTAGGATTCCATTCACATAACATTCATGAAATGGCAAAGTTATAGAAACGGAGAACAGATTTGTCATAGCCAGGGGCTAGGAAGAGGGTGTGAGAGGAAGGGAAGTGGTGCCACTAACAGCAGTGGTGACGGAATTGCTCTGTGTCATGCTCAAGGTCGATGTGCTGACTGTGGGATTGCACTCAGGTCTTGCAAGGCCTTAGCACTGGGAGGATAAGAGAAAAGATTATATGACATTTCTCTGTTTGACTTATTGTAATTGCACATAAATCTATGATCATTCCCAAATAAAAAGTTTACAAAATAAAAGCCATTAAAATTATTTTTGCTGATCACATTGATACAATTTAAAAATATAGCACAATAGCCAGCTTTTGTGACTATGAGCAATATACTCTCTTACTTGAAACAATAGGACTGAATTAGAACATTATGGAGAGCAATCTGGGAATATGTACCATGAAGATTTTACTCTGGAATACTATCATAGAAAAATATCTTATAAAAATAATCAAAGAAGAACACTGACATTTAGGTTGGGGGATCCTAAAAGATATTTAAAATAGTCAGTATCTAACATTAAGTTTAAAATGAGGGGTATAAATCTGATTATATATTATTATAAGCATTTCAATAAATAAATAGAAACATATATTCTTATGATATTTTACCAAAATTACTAACCTCAGAAAATTATTATTCATGTGAAATGAGATGTTGTGTGCAAAGAATTTAATATATAAAAAGCTTCAATTTCTCAATAAATGCCAGCTCTTTTTATTGTTAAAAAAATTAAAAAGAAAAGCATTAAAATATCATAAACCAAAAAGTAAATTTGAAGTTCCTTTCAAGATTTCTTAACAAAATGAGTAATTTTAAAACCAATTTGAAAATTAATTTTAAAGGAAAATTATAAGCAGGGATATGCTTTCCAGTGGAAACCTATTAACATAAAAGCAACACAATATGTTTTTACTGTATTTGTTAAGAAATACATAGAGCTTCCAGCAAGTTTTGGCATTTTTAAAAAATTTTACAGACATTATTTAGAAACAAAGTACCAAATTATTTTAAAAAAACATATTTTCGGCCGGGCGTGGTGGCGGGCGCCTGTAGTCCCAGCTACTCGGAGAGGCTGAGGCAGGAGAATGGCGTGAACCCGGGAGGTGGAGCTTGCAGTGAACCGAGATTGCGCCACTGCAATCCAGCCTGGGTAACATGAGGGGACTCCGTCTCAAAAAAAAAAAAAAAAAAAAAACATATTTTCTTCAACTTACAATGTTGTGTAAATGAATATATTTTTATCCAACACATTTGCTTGTGTTTTTCTATGTTTTGGGATAATCGTGAAGTTAATGCCTCCTGAATTATTTCATTGAATTTCTTGCTGGGTTTATTACAAATTGAATTTGCTATTGTTTAAATGTTCTGAATTGCAATTTCCTCATTTTTTCTTTCATTGAAAATAATACATAATAGGTTTACATTTTCATCTTTAATATGATCAGAGTTAAAATATTAGCATAAGCATTAAACCAGCTCATTAGAAAATATTTTAAAAATCAAGTTCAATCATTAACTTTTTTTTACCATTTAGCTACCATCTTCTTTCTGTATTTAAAAGGGTACTTCGAACTAACTAGCCTCGTAGTATAATTTGTGTTGTGAATAAAATCTGACCTTTCAAAAACATTTTTAAAATTTCTGGACCACTATAAGAAATTTCTCAATTCTAAGGCTCTAGTTGTCTTACAGGTGTGGACTGTTGGCTGTGCCATGCACTAAGAGTCTGTGCAGTGGGGCAGTGCCCATCATTGAAAATGAAAAGTTTCGAAGAAGTCTTGCTTAAGAAGGTGTATTCCAAATTCACCCACCATTTATTTCACCTTCTAAGGCATGCATTTTTTGTGGGGACAATTTATGGTGAGGACACGGGGCTGCATTATTGTCCTCTGAGCCAACCTGCTCGCATGCCGTTGAAAGTCTGCTCAGATTCAGAGGTGGAAGAACGCTTTGCCCAGAGTATCCCAGGTTATCTGAGGGTTATGTCAGTGGTTCTCCCCTGGGGGAGATTTTGTCCTTGTAGGAACACTTGGCAATGTCTGAGCATTTTTGATTGTCATGACTAAGTGGAGGGGTGTCACTGGCATCCTAAGGGTAGGGACACAATTCTGAGGCAGACCCTAAAGCAAAGAATCATCTAGTTCAATACTACAATAGTGCTGAGGTATTGTAATTCTACACAAATGCCACCCTGCTAGGAACATCTTTTTTTGAGATGGAGTCTTGCTCTGTCACAATCTCGGCTCACTGCAAACTCCACCTGCCAGATTCAAGTGATTCTCCTGCCTCAGCCTCCCAAGTAGCTGGGACTACAGGCACACACCATCACATCTGGCTAATTTTTTTATTTTTACAAAAATTACAAAATTTTAGTAGAGACCAGGTTTCACTCTGTTGGGCAGGCTGGTATTGAACCCCTGACCTCAGGTGAACCACTGGCCTTGGCCTCCCAAAGTGCTGGGAATACATGGTTGAGTCACCATGCCTGGCCTCATTTTTGTTTTTGACAAACAAATAGGCATTCAAATATTTCCGACATGGCTGGACACGGTGGCTCACACCTGTAATCCTAACATTTTGGAGGGCCGAGGTGGGCAGATCGTTTGAGTTTAGGAGTTGGAGAGAAGCCTGAGCAACATAGCAAAACCCTGTTTCTACAAAAATTGCAAAAATTAGCTGGGCATGGTGGTGTGTTCCTCGAGTCCCAGCTATATGGGTGTCTTGGATAGGAAGATCACTTGGGCCCAGGAAGCTCCTTTGAGGCTGAAGTACATAGAGATTGTGCCATGGCACTCCAGCCTGGGAGGAACATTGGGACTAATCTCCTGTATCCAAAGTGTCACAGGGACCCTATCTCAATTAAAAATATATGTATATTTTCCCACAAAACCTCTGAATCAGTCATTCCATGGAAATCCAGCTCCAGAGAAAATATGACCAGTTTCAATAATGTATGTGTATACCTCAAAGTTTCTTTTCTTTTAGGTCATTACACACACACACACACACACACACACACACACACACACACACCATCATTAAAAATGGTAACCAATATTCATGGAGACTTTACTTTGTATTGCAGGGTTTTCATGTCCATTCTATGAAAAGCAATAGTTCTTCCTTCAACTGATTATGAAACACAGCACTGGGGAGGCTCAACAGGTGGCCCACCAGGACCGCAGCTAGCAATACCAGGCAAGGCTTCAACTACAAGTGTTTTAATGACGCAGGTAGTGCCCTTCAACACTATCCACTCCCTCTAGCACCTAAAAAATGTAAATCTGCAGAAGATATGGGTAAAATAACAAGAAAACTTCAAAAAATTGACACCTTGAACTTTCTTATTAATGTAAGGTTTATTTTACTTCATTGTAGTTTATATGTGACTGAAGAACTTGGCATGCTTCCTGGCATTTACCAACATTGCTTTTGTCTTGTGTGTTCTTTTTTTCTTCCCCTAGCCATAATGACTTTTCTCTAGGCCTGTAAATCTGGCAGTTTTGTTGTGGTTTTGGTTCTACTCAAGATAACATAAAAGGCAACATGACATTTTTCAAAATTTATTTGCAAGGGTATTTCACCATATTTCTTTCTACAGCTCAATTATCTTACTTGTTCAATGAATGCATGAGTCTTTCCTCAGAGCATGGTATTTCATGTTTTTGTACATGCTCATCTTTGCTCAATATCTTTTGAAAAACTAAGCTCTTTTGGATGAATCTATCTTGTTGCTTATTGTAAAATCTAGATGGACGGGGAATAGACATTCCCCATCTTGATGCATCTAGCACCTTCCCTGAGTTTATGACTCAAAGTGACAGAACCTGGAGGAAGAACACGGCAGGTTGGAGGTGTGTGGTCCAGGTTCTCCATGAAGCCAAACGTGGGTCCTGGGACACTGCAGGTAGAGGAGATTAGTCTGGACGGGCCACTCCCAACCATTCCTTATACTACCCCAGGTCTTCAAAGGTAATGCACATACACTTACATTATTGAAGATGAATGCCACCGTGGTTATGCTAAGCACAAGGAAACACAGGCATCAGGCATTTTTTTTACCACCCCAATAAACAACATAAACCCTTCTCCCTCAAAATCCAAAGGGGGAAGGTCTGAGAAGCAGGCATGCTGAGCACGGAGCTGGGTCTCCTCTTCTCTCAAAGGGTGACAGTGGCGATTCAGAATCACGAAAGTGATGAGGATGCTGTGAACGAGAACCCCACTATTGCCTGCCCCCAAGAATATCTGCAAGAGACACATACATTTCTTCAAGGGGCAAAGAACTTAAGTTTCCACTTCTCTATCTGTTTTGATTTTAAATATTCCAGGAGGCATTTCTAACTTGAAATCCACCAATCCCTCTGATTTTCCCAACCCTGAAGTTCCTGAAGTGGTACTCTTTCATTAGAAGATTTTCAGTGGATAGATAAGGAAAAATAAAATAGAAAAAGAAAAGAAAGCAACACTATCATGATTGGAAAGAGGTTGGGGGTTCTTTAAAAATAGTGGTGTGCGGGGAGGAAGGGGATGAGGTTGGCGTCTGAGACTCTGTGTGTCTGAAATCAAGCCTGCTCTGGTCCTATTGAGACCGGCTCACAAATCCGGGGGCTGGTAATCTGATCATCTTCTTTCTGGTTTCCATGCTGTGTTTTCTTCAGAGCCCCTTCTCCTGGTTCCAGCCTGTGACAGTGTGATAAGACACAAGAAATTTAGTCATCATGGCTGCAGTAAAGGAGTTCAGGGAAGGGATTACGATGTCCCATCACCCTCACATTAGCCACGGACAGGAGCACTCTGGTGATTACAGAACCCAACACCAAATGCTTTCCTCCCCCTTTTCCTGCTTGGTGATCTTTCCTTCCTGTTTTATTTACATCTTTATTTCATAGAAAGAAATCTTTGAAAGATTAGCTCAGAAATAGTCATTGTCACAATCAGCTCCTAAATCTTGGTGCGCGGCTCTCAGAAGAACTACGTTCAGACGCGGCTGCACTTCTCCCACCATGGGCCGGACGGTGCCAGGAGTGCAATCGGAGCCTCATCTCCCGCTCCATGTTTCTCAGGAAATGCACACAGTATAGCTGAGCAAGCCAACACGCAATACAGACAAGGTGCTGGGGAACTGCAGTTGAGGAAAAATACAATGCGTCGCGGAGGCAAAGCAGGCATGGTTGCTTCCTCTCTCTCTCTCTCTCTCCTCCATGCTGTAGTGGTTTTTTTTCTTTCTGCCAAGAGGCCTTCTCTAGCAACAGTCGGTGCATGCTGGTCCAGGGTGGTTCTGGGGTGAAAGCTGGACACTGTGCAGAGATGCTGCCAACATGCCTCTCTCTAGTAAGCCTTTGCTCTGCAGTTCTTCGGCTGAAAGCCTTCATTCACAGAGCACCGTGTATAACCACAGCAGTTAAAAACAAAGCAAAGAAGAAAACTCACTAACCATCATTTTAAAACACATATATTTCTTCTGGACAATTTTTAAATATGTGGAAAAGACTAACAATTTTTCTCTATAAAGAGGAAAAGTGACATAATGTCCACGTGATAGGTAGGGAGGGAAGATGAAATACAGGCACGTGGCTTTACATAATACCAACGGGATGCCGTGACTTTTAAATAGTTTCAAACAGAACCACGAATCTAAAATAAATAAGCAAATGATAGTCTGAAGGATCCATTTTAAACACATAGAAGGCAGCATTGTCTGAGGGTCTCCTCAATTCATGGTCGTGCACTAGAACAGCCAGACGCCAGGTCTGCTGCTCAGCGATGTCTAGCCTTGGGCTCAATGCTGCATCTGTAACAGTGACAGTGATGTCTCCCTCCGGATGCTTCAGGAGGGTTTTATCGAGCGAGAGCATGCGGTTAAAGCTCCGGTAATGTAACCCATGCCCACTAGGGCCAGTGTGACCATAGCACCACCATGGCCATAGCGAGGGTGGAGTGACCACAAGTAGGCAAACAAGGGACAGTAAAACAGGGTGAAGAATGGAGGTGGGGGGTGGATCTATTGGACCAATTCTGAAATGGACTTGGTGCAGGGCTGACATTGGCCTTCTGCTTACTCTCTCTCTCTCTCTCTGTGTCTTCTCTCTCTTTTTTCTCTCTCTGTTACATAAATGAGAAAATTTGCATATTTCCAGCCCTTCCAGGTAAAGGCACTCTGCTTGCCACTCAGGCCTTGCTATCCATTGCAGTCACGGTGCCCTTCTTGTCACCGATGGTTGAGCTCTGCCATTGTTAGATTCTGTTGTTCCCACGGATACTTGGGACTCGAGGTCAGCCCATGACATGGCAGCCCTGTCCTACAGGTGAGAGCCACTATGCATTCTTTAAAGGGAGGGCCCTCTGAGTCTCGTCAAGGAGTCTTAATCGGGTGGCCTGTTGCTTGGTCTCCTGTGATAAGCCCATTTACAATCCCTGCCGCTCTGAACCTTCTGAACCTTACCTCAGTGCTCTGGCTGGGCACATTCAGCTTCTCAATTTCATCGACTCCAGGCCATATTTAAATCCAGGCTTCTAGGAGCTAGGCAGGCAGTACTTTAAGATTCTTCTTGAGTCCTGGCCAATTATTTGTTTTCCAAGTAATAGGACTGCTCTCATGTCAATGAACTCCTTCCCTATCCAGATTTAAATTCTCATCTCCCTAGTCCAACACCCTCAAAATCCATTTCCAGCATGCTCTCCCAGGTCCTGCTCGGACACATAAGAAGAAATCTGTAGTTCTTTTGGACAGAGAGCTGTATCTTTCCAGAGCAAAAAAAAAAAAAAAGAGAGAGAGAGAGAGAGAATATCTTGCACCCCTTTATGGTGATACGGATATAGTTATTGGTCTGGAAGAAAGTGTCAAAGGTCAAGTCCCAAGGGAAACAGCCACTGAGACTGAGACACAGATTCAGGCTGTTTATTAGGGAGTGCTCTGAGGAGCAGCATCTATACGAGGTGAGAACTGCACGAGGGAACGAGGGAAGGTTAGTGGGATGGATATAGCCTCTGCCATCACAGCTGTTGCCGAGGTGGCAAGTGGGCTCATCTCTGTCTGTGCACTGTTCATTCTAAATTCCTCCCACCTTGACAGTACCTCTGCTGGCGCCAGGTCCTTCTTAGGCCATGGATGCTGTACTTGTCTACTTACTGACAGGGCAGAGCAGGAGGGCAGTAGGGGGTACACAGTGGGTCACCTTTGTACCAGACACATTTCCCAGCACCTGTTATTCAGAAATGGCCTTACCTCTTTGTGGACAGTAAGCCTTCCCTTCCCTGCTGTCCATCCGTGCAAGGAATCTGAAGTGACGGAAAAGGCAGCCAGGACTTCCAACTCGGTGGCACTCCCCCTGGGTCCCCCGGTAGAAATCATTCTCCTTTGGGAACCATCACCACTAGACCCACAGAGCCTCCAGGGACAGCAGATGGAGAGAAACACAGCTCCCGGAGGAAGTACAGTGACAGGAGACTGGTGACGCCTGTCTTTGGTCCCCAGGACTCTACCTTTGTCCTTCCTCATGGGGCTCTGGCCTTTCCTCCAGCTGGTAGATGAGGACAGTGATGGCTGCTCAGGTCTGAGACATGGGCCAGGAGTCATCAAGACTTCCTGTCGGCGTGGCCGTCCTCAGCCCCCTGACCTTTCACTTTGTAATTTTTTTGGTGATAGAGATTGGATACGATCCATGTTGATTGTCTGTTTTCTTGGCTTCTGGGAACACGGTGCTCAGGATCCTGGGAGGCAGGTTAATGGTGGACACGTGTTACAGTCACCGTGCCAGCCTTTCTCCTGCAGACCAGGGGTTGGCAGTGGACCTGGCTCCTGTTGTTTCAAGAGTCCCTTGTCCACACCACTGTCAGGAAGCCCCATTTCAGACAGCATTTTCTACTGTGAGATCCTGCCTTCAGCACACGGGTATCACGGAGGGTTGTGACACTACCATGCCTTTCTAAAAGTCTATTTCTTGACATTTCAGGACGTAGAACATCTTCCAAACACTCCCAGAGCACCCTGTCCTAGCCAGCCCCCTTCCCAGGACTGGAGGTTCCTTCCTCCTCCACTCCATCATTTTCCATGGCAGGTTTAGCATTTCCACTCTGCCAGTGTGGGTCACTGCTTCCTCCCAAGAGCCGATTTAGCAGTGCCTTGCCAGAATTTTAATTCCTGTGTGATGAGTGACTCCCATGTGGGAAAGATCTAATAAACTCTAATCTACCTTTATATTCCGTCCTCTTTTATGGAACCCTGAGGACACAGTCCCACACCTAGTTCCCTGCATCCTGTTGCTACATATTTTCCAAGACCTGTAGCTTCCTTGCAGGCTAAGCAGTTCTCTGGGCAGAAGGCAGTGACAACTCTTGTTATTGGTCTGATGACGGGGAGGGGAGAAGAGCGTAAATCTTAAAGAGCGTGTACATGATTTTGTAGGGCAGTAGCCTCTGCATTAGTTTTAAGCACTCAGTGTATAAACATTTAATATTTGCATATTTAATAATATACACTATTAATTAGAGTTTTGATAGGGAGTTCCCAGATCCTTATTCAGCTACTTGGAACCGAATTATGGCTCCATCCAGCACAGAGACCAGGAGCTGCATCTCACCCATGCCCTATGCTTGGATTTGCTTTACTGTGAACCTTTAGAAATTCTTTTTTTTATCAAGAGAGCCTGCATTTTTATTTGGTGCTCTTCAAGTTCTATCTGGTCTTGGGGAAAGAGGCAGATGCAATATCTAACTGACAGAGTTCATGTCTGGAATACCGACTGTCAGGTATCTACATGCACGACTCATCAGCCACAGGAGGCAGATGGGGCTAAAAATACAGAGTGGCAAATAAGGAGCCTGCCTGTGATGGGAGAAGCGGTGGATGAGGAGGCGCTCTGCAGAGACAGCCTGTACAGGAAGACAGTGGAGAGCCCTGAGAGGAGCGTGAAGGCCTGAGGGCGCTGGGGGCCAGAAGGCCTCCAGAGGACCAAGGCCATGAGTGCACGGACATCCCTGGAGAGTCCTGGGATGTGGAGAGGAGTGGGTGTGGAGCCATGGAATGTGAGCATTTCATCAAAAGAAGGATGAGAGAAGACATGAAATGAGGGAGTAGAATGGTGTTTAGTAAGCGAAGGGCTGAAAGTGACTCTGAAATTTGGGAAAAATGAGACACGACTCTCAGCTAGAGCCCTCCCAGTTGAGTGGTGGGCTCCATGGAATGATTGGGAACTGATGTAGGAGACGCACTAATTCTGATCGCATTCACTGGGGGACTGGAATAGAAATACGTGGCAAGGGAGAAATTGGTCATTAGGCAGAATCTGAGACAAGGGGGATGTTTTTTGAAGAACTAATGGAGCTTTAGTGTGCTGGGAGAAAGAAGCCAATTGTGTGTGCGTGCATGCATGTGTGTATGTATGCAGGTGTGTGTGCATGTGTGACTGCATGTGTGTATGTGTATGTGTATGTACTTGTGTGTATGTGTGTGCGTGCATGCATGTGTATGTGTGAATGTATGTGCATGTGTGTGCATGCATGTGTATGCATGTATGCACATGTGTGCATGTGTGTGCGTGTGTGCATGCATGCATGTATGTGCATGTGTGTATGTGTGCATGTGTGTGTGCATGCATGTGTTTGCATGTGTGCACGCATAAGATCCCATCTCATAGGTAATTACAATTTTTTACATCTTTAAGTTATCTAAATTGGCCACCGTTTTCTGACCTGGACATTTTAATTTTGACAAAACCTCTAACATATCTAAAACATTTTTCCCTGCAGAATTCCTACTTTTATAAACACTGGAAGCACATTTTTTCCTACCTTAAGGCAAACACTCAAATGACAAAGCAAAACATAAGCCTTCCAAACTCAGCGAATGGCTAAATTTATCAATGTTCTCTGAGTTTATGTGAAGTATTAAGTTGAACCTTAATTGGTGTGTTTTGTTTATTTTTCTTCCTTTATTTGCCTCTTTCTAAAAGAAATGTATCATAGAACAAAGAATTGTATCTCCAAAGTTCTACGTGGTTGAGTATATTTCTTGGAGAAAACTCCACGGTGATCAAATTAAGAATCCACTCTATTTCGGGACTAGGTTGGAGGTGGTTTCCTGTTTATGTGTTTTGTTTGTTTTGTTTTTAAGTGACTGGAACATTTTTTTAAAAGCCCCAAACTTTCAAGCTGTCACACTAGGGATGTCAGGAAGAAGTGTAGTGAGCCATAAAAGGGCACTCTTTTCCTTTCGGTATCAGAAAGAACCATGAAGATATCATGGAGCTGATCTCTTGATTCAAGGTCATAGTCATGCTGGTAAGAATAATTTCCTAATAGATTCCAATGCAGCTCTCTATTAAAAAACTGTAGACAAAGAGAAATGCATGGGCGGAATGGTTTTCAAATTAGAATAAACCATACAAATATTTCTGTTATCCAAGGACACTAAATTTAGACCTGCAAATTTTAATTTCATGTGACATAGATATACATAAACAGTGGATTCTGAGGCCTGATTTGAATTCTTGGCATAAAAGAGTGTTGTGATGAACTTTTATATCCCAGTGTTAAGGTTTCAGGAAAACAGCTTTCTGCTTCTGGAGGAGTAAGATGTCTAGTCTTAGTCTAGTGAAATATTGATAAGGTTCTGATTTGCAATGATTTTCTGTCTTTGCTGATTTTCTCAGGCTGTAGTCAGTTCACATTTTCCTGTGATTTGCACACATCCAAAGTCAGATGAAATTAGGCCAGAGCTATTTCACTGGTGCCCACAGTGACAGCTATGTCCCCAGATATAGGAATTTGCCATTACAAGGCTTTTTATTTGGTCCACCATAAATATTTCATTCAGTCCCTAAACGAGGGAGCTACTCAATTCACAATGATAATGTATATATGGTGGAATTGTGTGCAGTTCATTTAGAACACAATCATTTTTAAACTGTCTGTAAAATACATATTTTTTATATTTAGAATATTAAATTTTAAAAAGATGTATCTGTGCCTTCAAAATTAAATGTCAGGTTAGACCACATGAAATCGCAAATATTTGAGCATTTTTGACATTCAAAAGGCAATTTTATGTGGTTCAACCTAAATATTTCCTGTGATATATGTACTCACATGAATCATCAATTTAAAAGTTATTAGAAATAGTTTGTAACAGAATGTATAGAAGTTTTTTTGTTTGTTTGTTTGTTTTGAGACAGTGTCTCACTCTGTCCTTCAGACTGGAGTGCAGGGGTGCCATCTCAGCTCACTGCAACCTCTGCCCTCCTAGGCTAAAGTGATCCTCCCACTTCAGCCTCCTGAGTAGCTAGAACCACAGGTGTGCACCACCACGCCCAGGTATTTTTTATTTTTTATTTTTTCATTTTTAGTAGTGATGGGGTCTTGCTATCCTCCAGGCTGGTCTTGAACTCCTGAGCTCAAACGATCCACCTGCCTCAGCCTCCCAAAGCACTGAGATTACAGGCATGAGCCACCGTGCCCGATGAATTTAGTTTTAATGAAACAATAATAATACACAGCTTATTATGAGTGCTTTGAGATTTTATTTTTTGTTTTCGTGCAATGTATACATTTGATGTTAAAAGTGTCTTAGTAATAGAAAGAGACTGCAAGAGTAGAGGGATCCAATGGGAAGCCTTATCTGCCCAATGTTAATGACTCCAAGACTGGGGGTTATATGATTACCAAGTTGAAATTAGGTTGAATATCTGACTGAAATAACTTTATTGCATTAAAGATAATGCGTCGACCTGTATGAAGTCTTTGATTGTTTAGTGACTGGTTTCAGAAACAAAACTAATGATGCAAATATCTATAGTTGTAATAGTTACAACCAAAATTTTTTTAATATTTATTTTATTTTTCATTTTTTATTTTACTTTAAGTTCTGACATAAATGTGCAGAATGAGCAGGTTTGCTGCATAGGTATACATGTGCCATGCTGGTTGATAGGTGCAACAAAAGTTTTTAAATAAAAAAAAGGACATGTGGCAGACAACGTGCTAACTGTTCATTGACAAATACTATTCTTATCACCATTTCACACCTGGAAAACAAACATGGAGTGTCAAAGGTAAGACACTCACCAAAGACAAACAGCTGCTTAGTGCTCTATCATTGCAAACTTTGAGATGAGAGAGAGAGAGAGAATGTGTGTGTGTGTGTTCCAAATATATAAAACTTATATGCAATTCCAGGTATTTCAAAATAGTGTTTATTTTGCTAAAATGAGTATAGAAGATTCCAACATGTATCGCATTTGTAAGTCTCCGAGATCATCTAACGCTTGGATATGTTAAATAGCCTAAAGAAAAGAGATGCTATAAGAATAGGAAGAAGAAGGAAGGCGCCTGAAAATAATATTCTTGCCCGTAATCCTGTCTATCTATTTGAGCTGCTGTGACAGAATACCATAGACGGTCATGTGAACAACATTAATGTAATCATCACAGTTCTGGAGGCTGGGACATTCAAGATCAAGGCACTGACAGATTCTGTGTCTAGTGAGGCCCCGTATCCTGGTTCACAGAGGGCACCTCCTCACTGGGTCCTCCCATGGTGGAAGGGGCAAGAGAGCTCTCTGAGTCTCTTTTATAACAGCACCAATCCCATTCCTGAGGGTTCCACTCTCATGACCTAATCTCCTACCAAATGCCCACCTCCTTGATACCCTCACATTGCTGGTGATGACTTCAACAAATGAATTTTACACAAACATAAAGTCTAGAGCAAACCTTATGCATTAAAATGAGATACGAGAATAAGGAAATCCAGAGTAATGTCTACTTGAGTTCTTCCTGTGCTTCCCAAATCATGGAATAGCCAGGGATCAGCATCTTCAAGGACATTCCTGATCCATAGCCAGGGATCAGCATCGTCAAGGACATTCTTGATTTTCAAGCTCCAGATGTTATTATTCAAATCCTGCTGCAAACACTTGCCAGTAGGGAGACCTGACCACATCCTGAGTGTCTTCAAGTTCCTCATGCAAATGTAGTGATGTATGGAGACGATCATACTCTATTGCAATACACAGCAGATGGGTCTTGGTTCAGCAGTGGAAACAAGAGACATGAATCAATGTGAGAAGAACAAACCCAGTGGGCTAGGGACTGATCTGGTTAACGGGCACTCCAGGAAGGGGCAAGTGAAGTGGGGAATACTCCAGCTGGTCAGCACATCAACAGGTCGTGTGATGGTTAATGCTGAGTGTCAAGTTGATTGGATTCAAGTATGCAAAGTATTAATCCTGGGTGTGTCTGTGAGGGTGTTGCCAAAAGAGATTAACATTTGAGTCAGTGGGCTGGGGAAGGCTGACCCACCCTTAATCTCATGGGTATAATCTAATCAGCTGCCAGCGAATATAAAGCAGGCAGAAAAATACGAAAAGGTAAAACTGGCCTAGCCTCCCAGTCCACACCTTTCTCCCATGCTGGATGCTTCCTGGCCTCAAACATTAGACTCCAAGTTCTTCAGTTTTGAGACTCGGACTGGCTCTCCTTGCTGGTCAAGATTGCAGAGAGCCTAATGTGGTATCTTGTGATCATGTAAGTCAAAACTTAATAAACTCCCCTTTATACGTATATATCTATCCTATTAGTTCTGTCCTTCTAGGGAACCCTGACTGATACAGATTTTGGTACCAGGAGTGGTTTTAGAGGAACAGAATATTAAAGATAGAGTTCTTTAGTTGGTTTGGGGGTTTTTGGAGTTGGCTGCTTAATATGATTAGGCCCCAAAATGCTAAGGACTCTACTTCTAATAGTAGGGAGAACACTGATAGTTTGGCATTAACTGTTTAGAGAGTTATGCAAAATAAATGCATTTGACACTGTTGATTCACCACTCACGAGAGGAAAGGAGTTTAGTGACTCTGTACATAATATCTTTGACCATATGTGAAGAATCAATGGACGTAATGAAGCTGATTTGTTGCTCCTAAGTTCAGTGGACAAAGTGATGAAAGAAAATGATGAACTCAAGGATTCTGTCTCTCAGCTTCAGAAGCAGATACTGGGCCTCTCATCTGCTAAGATTGCCCTGAGTGAGAGTCTTATCTCCTATAGAGAAAGAGCTGAAATTGTGGAAAATCAGACACAAGCTCTTATCATGGGAGTGGCTGATCTGGAAAAAAAAAAAAAAAAGTTACGTGCACAGCCTCATTATGTGTCTACTGTTAAAGTGAGGGTATTGATTGGAAAAGAATGGGACCTTGCAACTTGGAATGGGGACGTAGGGGAGGACCCTGATTGAGCTGGAAACACTGAGTTTGTAAACCTTGATGAACCTTTTTTGCCAGAAGGAACAGCTTCCCCATTTCTAGTAGTGGCAACATCTCCTCCCCAACTCATCCTGCCGTCAGCCTTTCCACTTTTGTCTGAAGAGATAAACACTGTGCTGTCTGAGGGAACAGTGATGGCCTCCCCTGAGGCAGTTGCCAGGCAAAATAATGTTGATTCTCCTCAGGAGCCACCCACTACACCCCTGTTTTCTTCTAGACTTGTAACTAGACTGAAGCCCTGGCAGGTCCCTAGAGGTGATATTGAGAGTGTGATCCATGAGGAGGTGCATGACACTCGAAAAGAACTGATTGAGTTTTCTAATTTATAGAAAAGAAATCTGGAGAACAAGCATGGGAATGCATATTATGGGTGTGGGATAATAGTAGAAGGAACTTAGAGTTGGATCAGGCTGAATTTATTGATTTGGGCCCACTAAGTAGGGAATCTGCATTTAATGTTGCAGCTCAGGGAGTTTAAAAATGTTCTGATAGTTTATTTGCTTGGTTAGCTGAAATATGGATTAAAAGATGGCCTACTGTGAAAGAGTTGGAAATGCCTGATCTCCCTTGGTTTAATGTAAAGAAAGGGATCCAAAGGCTTAGGGAGATTGGGATGGTAGAGTGGATTAGTCACTTTAAACCTACTCATCCCATATGGAGGGATCCAGAAGACATACCCTTGGCCAATGCCTTGAGAAATAGATTTGCAAGGGCAGCAACTGCGTCTTTGAAGAGCCTTGTAATTGCTTTTCTCTGTATGACAGATCTAACAGTGGGAACTGCAGTCACTCAACTGCAAAATTTAAAGACAATGGGAATTATTGGCTCTGGAGGTGGCAGGGGCCAATGGCACCATTCAACTGTCAAAAGCAAGGTGGGTGTAGCTGCCATCATGGACAGAATAGGCAAAGCAACAATCAGAATAAACTGACTCTTGTAGAGCTCTGGCACTGGCTAATTAATCACGGTGTTCCTAGAAGTGAAATTGATAGGAAGTCTACTGCATTCTTACTTAATTTATATAAGGAGAAAACTTCTAGGTCGAATGGACAAAAGACTAATTTGAAGTATAAAAACAGAGAATCATGCACCCACAATCTATTTCCAGACTTGAGCCAGTTTACAGACCCAAAACCCTTTGAATGAAGGGGAGGCTGTGTCCCCTTAAGAAAGAACCCCATTACATTACTGAAAAGTTATGCAGTGAATCTTTCTTCCATCCTTCCTGAAGGATACCGCCAACCTTTTACCAGGGTAACTGTGCACTGGGGAAAGGAATGTGATCAGATATTTTGGGGACTCCTGGACACAGGCTCTGAGCTGACATTGATTCCAGGGGACCCAAAACGTCATTCTGGTCCTGCAGTTAAAATAGGGGTTTATAGAGGTCAGGTAATTGATGGAGTTTTAGCACGGGTCTGACTTACAGTAGGTCCAATGGGACCCTGGACTCATCCTGTTGTAACTTCCCCAGTGCCAGAATGCATAATTAGCATAGACATAATTAGCTGTTGGCAGAACCCACACATTGGTTCCCTGACTGGTAGGTTGAGGCAACTATGGTGGGAAAGGCCAAATGGCAGCCACTAGAGCTGCCTATACTTAGGAAAATAGTAAATAAAAAACAATATTGCATCCCTGGAGGGATTGTGGAGACTAGTGCCACCATCAAGAACTTGAAAGACTCAGGGTTAGTGATTCCCACCACATTCCATTCAACTCTCCCATTTGGCCTGTGCAGAAGACAGATCAATCTTGGATAACGACAGTTGATTGTTGTAAGCTTAACCAAGTGGTGACTCTAATTCCAGCTGCTGTATGAAATGTGGTCTATTGCTTGAGCAAATTAACACATCTCCTGGTACCTGGTATGCAGCCATTGACTTGGCAAATGCCTTTTTCTCCATTCCTATCCATAAGGCCCACCAGAAGCAATTTGCCTTCAGCTGGCAAGGCCAGCAATATACCTTTACTGTCCTACCTCAGGGGTATATCCACTCTCCAGCTTTGTGTCATAATCTTATTTGGAGAGAAATTCATTGCTTTTGCTTCTGCAAGATATCACATTGGTCTATTACATTGACGGCATTATGCTGATTTGATCCTGTGAGAAAGAAGTAGCAAACACACTGGACTGACTTATTGGTGAAACATTTGAGTACCAGAGGATGGGAAATAAATTCGACCAAAATTCAGGGACCTTCTACCTCAGTAAAATTTCTAGGGGTCCAGTGGTGTGGGGACTGTTGAGATATTCCTTCTAAGGTGAAGGATAAGTTGCTGTGTTTGGCTCCTTCCTACAACCAAGAAAGAGGCACAATGCCTAGTGGGCCTATTTGGATTTTGGAGGCAACACTTTCCTTTGGGTATGTTAATCCGGCCCATTTATCGAGTGACCCCAAAGGCTGCCAGTTTTGAGTGGAGTCCAGAACAGGAGAAGGCTCTGCAACAGGTCCAGGCTGCTGTGCAAGCTGCTCTGCCACTTGGGCCATATGACCCAGCATGTCCAATGATGCTTAAGGTGTCAGTGGCAGATAGGGATGCTGTTTGGAGCCTTTTGCAGGCCCCCATAGATGAATCAAAGTGGAGGCCTCTAGGAGTTGGGAACAAGGCCATTTTCTGCGGATAGCTACTCTCCTTTTGAGAGACAGCTCTTGGCCTGTTAAGGGGCTTTGGTGGAAACTGAACGTTTAACTATGGGTCATCAAGTCACCTTGCCACCTGAATTGCCTATCATAAACTGGGTGCTTTCTGACCCATCTAGCCATAAAGTGGATCACGCACAGGAGCATTCTATCATCAAATGAAGTATATACGTCGTAGGGCTTAAGCAGTTCCTGAAGGCACAAGTAAGTTACATGAGGAAGTGACTCAAGTGTCCATAATCTCCACTCCTGCAGCCCTGCCTCCTCCCCAAGCCTGCACTGGTGGCCTCATGTGGAGTTGCTTATGATCAGTTGACAGAGCAAGAGAAGACTAGGGCCACAGATAGTTCTGCACGATATGCAGGCACACCCAAAAGTAGACAGCTGCAGCACTACAGACCTTTTCCATGACATCCCTGAAGGATAGTGGTGAAGGAAAATATTCCCAGTGGACAAAACTTTGAGCAGTGCACCTGACTGTGCACTTTGCATGGAATGAGAAATGACCAGATGTGTAATTATATACTGATTCATGGGCTGTAGCCAAAGGTTTGGCTGGATGGTCTGGGACATGGAAGAAGCATGATTGGAAAATTGGTCACAAAGAAATTTGGGGAAAAATTATGTGGATGAACCTCTCTGAGTGGTCAAAAACTGAAGACATTTTTATCCCATGTGAGTGCTCACTAGTGGGTGACCCCAGCAGAGGAGCATTTTAATAATCAAGTGGATAAAATGACTCATTCTGTGACACCACTCAGCCTCTTTCCCCAGACACCCCTGTCATCGCCCAATGGGCCCATGAACAAAGTGGCCATGGTGGCAGGGATGGAGGATACGCAGGGCTCAGCAACATGGACTTCCACTCACCAAGGCTGATCTGGCTACAGCCACTGCTGAAAGCCCAATTTGCCAGCAGCAGCAGAGACCAACATCGATCCCTCAATATGGCACCATTCCTCGGGGTGATCAGTCAGCTACCTGGTGGCAGGTTGATTATATTGGACCTCTCCTATCATGGAAAGGGAAGAGATTTGTCTTGACTGGAATAAACACTTACTCCAGATATGGTTTTGCCTAACCTGCATGCAATGCTTCTTCCAAGGCTACCATCTGTGGACTCACAGAATGCCTTATCCACCATCATGGTATTCCACACAGCATTGCCTCTCACCAAGACACTCACTTTATGGCTAAAGAAGTACAGTAGTGGGCTCATGCTCATGGAATTCACTGGTCTTATCATGTTCCCTATCATCCTGAAGCAGCTGGATTAATAGAATGATGGAATGGCCTTTTGAAGTCAGAATTATAATGCCAACTAGGTGACAATACTTGGCAGGGCAGAGGCAAAGTTATCCAATAGCCATGTATGCTCTGAATCAGTGTCCAATATATTTTACTGTTTCTGTCATAGCCAGGATTCAAGGGGCCAGGAATCAACGTGTGGAAGTGAAAGTGGCACCACTCACCATCACCCCTAGTGATCCACTAGCAAAATTTTTGCTTCCTATTTCCATGACATTATGTTCTACTGGCCTACAGGTCTCAATTCCAGACAGAGGATTGCTGCCACCAGGAGACACAACAACGATTCCATTTAACTGCAAGTTAAGATTGCCACCTGGACACTTTGGGCTCCTCCTTTAAGTCAACAGGCTAAGAAGGGAGTTACAGTGTTGGCTGGGGTGATTGACCCAGACAATCAAGATGAAATCAGTCTACTACTCCACAACAGAAGTAAGGAAGAATATGCATGGAATGAATACAAGAGATCCATTAGGGTGTCTGTTAGTATTACCATGCCCTGTGATTAAGGTCAGTGGAAAACTACAACAGCCCAATCCAGGCAGGACTACAAATGGCCCAGACTCTTAAAGAGTGAAGGTTTGGGTCACTCCACCAGGAAAAATCCATGACATGATGAGGGGCCTGCTGAAGGCAAAGGGAATACAGAATGGGTAGTAGAATAAGGTAGTCATCAATACCAGCTACGACCATGTGACCAGCTGCAGAAATGAAAACTGTAATTGTCATGAGCATTTCCTCTTTCTTTTGTTAAAACCATGCTTGTGCATGTATACACTTGTACTAAGAAAATATCTTCATTTTATTCCCTTCTCCTTTATCATGTGACATAAGATTATTATTATTATTATTGATTTCATATCAGCATTTAAGTGTTGTTAAGTTTATGTAATAGTATCTGGCTCAGGAATTGGTGCATTTCTTGTTGTAAGAAGGATAGTTGTATTATGTGAGGTGTAATTACGACCTTATTATTGTCTTCATTTTAAGATTATTCATGATCTCAGGAGATGTGTATGGGTTCAAGTTGACAAAGGGGTGGACTTTGATGGTTATTACTGAGTGTCAACTTGATTGGGTTGAAGGATGCAAAGTATTGATCCTGGGTGTGTCTGTGAGGGTGTTGTCAAAGGAGATTAACATCTGAGCCAGTGGGCTGGGGAAGGCAGACCCACCCTTAATCAGGTGGGCACAATCTAATCAGCTGCCTGCAAATATAAAGCAGGCAGAAAAATGGGAAAAGGCGAGAAGGACCTAACCTCCCAGCCTACATCTTTCTCCCGTGCTGGATGCTTCCTGCCCTCAAACATCAGATTCCTATTTCTTCAGTTTTGAAACTCAGACTGATTCTCCTGGCTCCTCAAGCCTGCAGACAGCCTAATGTGGGACTTTGTGATTGTATAAGTTAATACTTAATAAACTTTCCTTTCTATGTGTATATCTATCCTATTAGTTCTGTCCCTCTAGGGAACCCTGACTAATACAGGTCCCAACTGTGTCATCCCACCAGGAAAGTAGAGCATCTTGTTTTTTTTGTTTTTTGTTTTTTAATAAGCAATTGCAATTATCCTTTGCCTTTTGACAATTTTGCCATACTCTTAAGTAAAAGCCATTAATTGTGGCAACTGCATTTACTATAACTCTGGCATAACTTCACAGAGGCAATGCATCTCTGCTATTATATCAGGTAGACAAGTAGGCCCCGCAGGACACAAGGCCTGGAAATTGTGATTACCTGATAACATCCCTATTGTTTTCCATCACCCTGATATGAGTCCCAAGTCAGCTCTCCTAGCAGGAATTCAGAATGTGTCCAAGTGTCAGTGTTGGAACCTGAAAACAGTCCTCTTCCATGCAATGAACTGAGGTTGGAGTTTGTCCTTTCCTTCTGCCTCCATATGCTTTTTGTATCGTTGTTGTTGCTTAGTTATGTATATTTCTCATGAAGAGAAGCCATTCCCCAGAGCCACAGCTGATGTTGATGTTGGTTGCTTTCCTCTCCTCCTTTCTGTTTTACGTTTATATCCTGTGACTCTTTTCCCAGCATAGAATCATATTGCAGGCATCTCTTCAACAGGCAGCACCTTCCCAGGTGAGAAGAGCCAGCCCACTTTTCCTAATGGGAGAGACTGACTGCTCTACTGTAGAGCTGTCTAGGGTGGGGCTGCAGCTAAGGCTGTGACCAGGCTGAAGAAGCTTCTCCTGCAGTTTTGGTCAATTCAACTCAATCAGAGAAGCACACGAACTCTATCAGTAGTTGACCCAGGTGACACTAGACATTTCAGAACCATCTTGGAAATAGAATAGAGCCCACAAGTGGTATTTCATTCCATCAAGGACATCTGGAGAATCACTCTCCATGGGTGGGAGAAACTTTTGTAGGGAATAGGAGTTTGGATTTTTTAAAATACTGATTTACTTTCTAAATTGTTGTTCTATTCTACCTAATTCAGTGTAACTATCCTTTAAATTGTTCTTGTTTTTCAGATTGCAATCATTATGTAGTTTTATTTTGTTTAATTTTTCTTTTTAATTCATTTTTCGTTTTCATTTTTTATTATGCATTTTGTCTTTATTTATATTCTTTTATTTATATTGTTGTATATGAAAAAATGTCATATGTGCTACACCATGACATCTAGAGTGTACATAAATAAGTGTTTCCCCCTGCATTGCAGCCTCCTTGGAAACAGGTATTCTGTTTGATTTGAATCTCTGACCTATTAGCAGGGCCTGACGTTTAATGTTTGTTAGGTGAACTGATTTGAATTTCAATTGTGTAAAGCATAATATTGTAACAATTTTGCCAAGGTGATAGACAAAGCTATTAAACACAGGCTCATCTAACAGATGGGTGATGGGATCTCAAAGATTCCTCTTCTGGAAGATGTGAAGGACCAGTCATTTCTGTTTTATTATTTTGTGTTTTTCTTTTGCACTAAACTCACTTGGTGTGAAAGCCAATAGAATACAAACAGACTGAGAGCTGCATACCACCCCCACCTGCACAAAAGCCTTCCTACGTTTTTAGCCACAGTAGGGTAAGGGAACTCAATTTTTACATACGATCCATGCATTGCTATAATCGCTCCTCTGTGTCTGGCACTTATTTGCTCTGTCTCTCGTTGCCATTTTATAACAGCATGCCTAAGCCCCATCAATATTCAAGTTAGCACCCTAAAATGAAACTATAAATTTCAATTTGGAGAAAATAAGCCCTCATTTGGGTTCATAAGTTTTAAATAACACATTACCATTGGCTACAGCAAGTTTGCATTTCTAATGCTGTATTATGCATTTGACAATAGATGTTCCACTCTGCTCGAGAGAGGAGGGCAAGTGCATGTGAAATGTAGGTCTGCTTAAAATGTAGGAATTTATTAGAGCTGTCACTCAGCACTGACAAGAGAGCAAAATTATTGCTGAAGCTATTCGACACATTTGTGTAGGCTCCATTGTCTGCAAGTTTTGAAGTTTCAGAATCCGATCTCTAAAACCTCTTCAAAATATTGTCTCCACTATATATATATATATACACGCATCCTTTTTTTTTTTTTTTTTTTTTTTTTTGAGATGGAGGTTTGCTCTTGTATTCCAGGCTGGAGTGCAATGGTGCAATCTCGGCTCACGGCAGCCTCTGCCTCCCGGGTTCAAGCGAGTCTCCTGCCTCACCCTCCCAAGTAGCTGGAATTACAGGCATGCGCCACCACTCCTGGCTAATTTTTGTATTTTTAGTAGAGACGGGGTTTCTCCATGTTGGTCAGCTGGTCTCAAACTCCCCACCTCAGGTGATCCGCCCGCCTCAGCCTCCCAAACAGCTGGGATTACAGGCGTGAGCCATTGCGCCCGCGCCCGGCCTGTCTCTACAATTTAAGGACCTGAAAAACAAAGCAGTGTCCAGTTAAAAAATATATTACAGAAATAGTTCCATGCCAGGCTCAAGGGAAAAGTATCAAGAGCAATCCCAGATGCCCAGGGCAGAGCACATGTGAGGACGGCCGCCCTGGGCCTGGCAGGAGCCACGCGGTCCACATGGTTGCTTCACGCTGTGCCCACACACCTTACATCTCCACCATGGCACACGTAGGAGAAGGGATTCTGTGGATTCCTCTTTTGCCTTTTTATCAGGATTTATTTTGGTGTTGCTTCCAATAATTATTTGATCTTTTAAGAAACTAGAAAGTGCAGTACATTTATGAAAAATATACATTATCTAAAAAGGCACTACCACTCAGAACTAAGTCATGGTGAATACTGTTGTGTACTTTTTAGATTTGTCCTCTCCTAATAGTCACCCTGAATAGCAGAAAGTAATAACATGATATTTTTAAGAAGTAAATCAGGACTCGGCACTGTAATCCCAGAACTTTGGGAGGCTGAGGTGGGCAGATCACCTGAGGTCAGGCGTACAAGACCAGCTTGGCCAACATGGCGAAACCCTGTCTCTACTAAAAATACAAAAAGTTAACTGGGTGTGGTGGTGCACACCTGTAATCCCAACTACTCAGGAGGCTGAGGCAGGAGAATCGCTTGAACCCAGGAGACAGAGATTGCAGTGTGCCAGGATCGGGCCATTGCACTCCAGCCTGGGTGACAAAGTGAAACTCAGTTTCAAAAAAAAAAAAAAAAGAAGTCAGTCAGTAAGTCAGCGTGTCTGTATGTGTGGTCTATGATAGTCTGACATGGTTTTCAATATCATAAACGTTTGCATTGCAGTCACTGCTGTTTAACATCAGTGACAGGTTACAATTCCATTATGGTGTAATAGCATCCAGGTCATATCTGAAGATAAATGATGGACACAATTCTGAAGCATAGAACAAGCTGCACATTCAAAACTTGAGAACCTTACACTCTTCCTACACACCAGCCAGAGGTATTTGCTCACCACACATGCTTCCTCCCTTGGCTTTTTCACAAGGGATATTTCAGAAACATTGAGCACTGTCATCATTCACTGGGGTATATTGATCTCAGAATGGGTCCTTATCACTCCCTCTGTACCCATGGCCTTTGCCATGAGCCTCTGCTGCTCTCCCATTAGAAGGCACATTCATTT
Source organism: Hylobates moloch (assembly GCF_009828535.3). Taxonomy (NCBI): domain Eukaryota; kingdom Metazoa; phylum Chordata; class Mammalia; order Primates; family Hylobatidae; genus Hylobates; species Hylobates moloch. The sequence continues at coordinate 3,382,304 of NW_026652292.1, read as the reverse complement.
CCCTCCTTTTGAATCAAGCTGACCTCATGACCTGATGTGGCCAATAGGTTGCGGTAGATTTGATGTTGCGGTGGACACTTTCTGGACAGCTGTGGATGTTTTCTCTTGTTTTTCTTGGACCCCTGACAGCACTGATAAAAGGGCATGCCTAGACTAACACACGGAGATAAGGACTACTATCTCAGCCCTCTGAGATGAGACCACTCCTCATGGGCCTATCCCCAGCCAACCCATAGCTGATCACATGAGTGAGCCCAGCTGGCTCATAGGCTGCTGAGCAGTAATAAACAGTTATTGTTTGCAGTTCCCGAGTTCCTGGATATTTATTACACCCTAGCTAACTGGGACACTATCACCATTGCCATGACTACCATTCATTAAGATCATATATTGTACTGGATGATGTTTTATGTTTTTATTATTTTAATTCATATGAAAACTCTTCAAAGAAGATAATATCATCTCGACTTTAAAAAATGAGACATAGGTTAATTCATTCTGTCCAAGTTTTTGAATCTAGGCCTATGTTATTCCAAAGTTTTAGCAAATCATTTACTTCTTTTTATAATTTTTTTTATTTTTTGAGACGGGTTCTCACTCTGTCTCCCAGGCTGGAGTACGGTGGCGCGATCTCGGCTCACTGCAACCTCCGCCTCCTGGGTTCAAGTGATTCTCCTGCTTCAGCCTCCCCAGTAGCTGGGATTACAGGCACGTATCACCACTCCCAGCTAATTTTTTGTATTTTTAGTAGAGACAAGGTTTCACCATGTTGACCAGGCTGGTCTTGAACTCCTGACCTCAAGTGATCCACCCGCCTCAGTCTCCCAAAGTGCTGTGATTACAGGCACGAGCCACGGCACCCGGCTCCATTTACTTCTTTCACTGTAGTAGCTCTGCCCCTCTAATAGTTGGGACATATCTCATTACTTTAAGCTAAAATCTTCACGGTTTTTGTTCCTTCCTTGTCTGGACATGGCAGGCCTCGTTCTGCATTTTCCCCATGTAGTTAGTTTTAGCAGGGGAAATGGTGTTTGGTGATTCTTCCTTTCTTGGCTTCCAGGTGGCTTTTATCTTCTTCTCCAACCTAGTTGGAGCAGGAAGATGTATCAGGCTGAGTGAAGTCACTGGTCTCATCTCCTACCTGTTCAGAACTTTCCAGGAGACTAGCTGGCTAATGCAATTTTATTTCACAAGGTATTTCTTAAATGTCTTGCATAGAATGAAATCATTTGTCTTTCTATATCCTCCAATGTGTGCGGCTATCTAGTTTAATGCTATCATTTTGTAGATGAGGACAGTGGTGCAGGAAAAGTGATATAATTGCATGCTTTTATATAGCTAATGTGTCACTGCTCTGGAATATGAACCCACTTTTACATATTTCCAGTCACATCTTCTATCCGTCACATCAAGAACTTTCTTGAAAAAATATTTGGGGTAGTTATATTTTTCAAAGAGCCTACGGTTATCACTGTCCATGAAACCTGTTGTCTGGGGCTTAGACATAACTGAGATATTAAACACACACACACACACACACACACACACACACACACACACACACACACACCACACACACACACACACACACACACACACACACACACACACACACACGGTGGCAGTTCTTATTGTCAATTTGATTGGATTGAAGAATCCAAAGTATTGTTCCTGCTTGTTGCCAAAGGAGATTAACATTTGAGTCAGTGGACTGGGAGAGGCAGATGCACCTTCAATCTGGGTGGGCACCATCTAATTAGCTGCCAGCATGAGTGGAATAAAGCAGTGGAAGAAGGTGGAATGAGCTGACTCGCTAAGTCTTCCAGACTTCATCTTTCTCCCATGCTGGAAGCTTCCTCCCCTCGAATATCAGACTCCAAGTTCTTCAGCTTGTGGACTCTTGGACTAACACCAGTGATTTGCCAGGGGCTCTGGAGCCTTTGGTCACAGACTGCTGACGGCTGCACTATTGGCTTTCTACTTTTGAGGGTTTTGGACTCAGACTGGTTTCCTGCCTCCTCAGCTTGCAGACACCTATTGTGAGACTTCACCTTGTGACTGTGTGAGTCAATTCTCCTAATAAGCTCCCCTTCATATATTCATCTATCCTATTAGTTCTGTCCCTTTAAAGAACCCTGACCAATACACACACACACAGACACACACACACACACACAGAGAGAGAGAGAGAGAGAGAGATTGAAAGAGAGAGAAAGAGGACTGAGCCTGGGAAAGATCATCTCCTGCTTAATTCTTAGCTAAATTACCTATTAGCTAAATTACCTATATAGAGCTTCATGTGTCAGTGTGGCTATGCAGTAATTGGAAATTCTAAGACAAAACTCTTTAAGTAAAAAAATACGGTTTTCAAAATATATATGTATATTATGTATAAATGTACATATTTATATGTATACAGGTACATATATACATTTATATATGCACATAATGTTTATGTATATATCTTAATAAATAAAATTTAGTCCCCCTTCTCAAAAAGCTCTAATGAAGGATATACTTTTATTTTATAAAAATATCTAAGTTGGGCCAGGTGTGGTGGCTCACCCCTGTAATCTCAACACTTTGGGAAGCTGAGGTGGGTGAATCACCTGAGATGAGGAGTTCAAGACCAGCCTGGCCAACATGGTGAAACCCCGTCTCTACTAAAAATACAAAACTTCGCCGGGGTGTGGTGATACGCACCTGTAATCCCAGCTACTCTGGAGGCTGAGGCAGGAGAATCTCTTGAACCTGGGAGGCAGAGGTTGCAGTGATCCGAGATTGCACCACTGCACTCCCAGCCTGGGCGACAGAGGGAGACTCCACTTCAAAAAAAAAAAAAAAGAGAATCTCTAAGTTGCATTTTCCAGTTTCCTGTCTGGTAGTCAAGGGGCTTAGAAGTTTCTACTCCATCCTGATGACAAGTGAGAAGCTGAACAAACTGGAAAATCAATCGCTCACTTTAGAACCATCCGAGGAGGGAAGTCAGGACAAACGCCCACACACAAATCTAAGAGACAGGCAGATAGATACAGAAATCATAACCTTCTAAAGAAGAAACTTCCATGGAAACCAATTCCAGAGCAGAAAACCAAAACAGTAATTTGCTGGAAGCTCAATGTGGACAAGCCTGACAGTGAAAAGCTACAGAGGTCCCGGTCAAAGGGGCTTCTCCATACTGGGATTTGCGTTTCAAGAATTTAACCAGGTCTTCACAGTGAAGAGTGGGGAAAGATCCCCTCAAGCTTCTGGCAGGGTGCAGGGAAAAGGAATTATTTAAAAATATACTGAAGCGTTCTGTTCTACTTAACAAGACCTCCCTCAGGAGAAACTGTTTTATCAGAGCTTAAACAAATGGAGATTACTAGAACCTAACCTACCTGGAGAAAGAAAATACCAATTCAAGCCAACTCTAGCCTTACACGTGGGGAAAGGAAAATATCCAGCCCCAGCCCTCTCTAGTCACTCTCTTCCACCTAACAGGGAGAAAGGGGACTGAGAAGCACTGGTGAAGGTCACAGTCTAGGGCACAGGCTAGCCAAAATATTGAGACTTAATTCTAAGACCATAGAACACTTGCTTCCTCTCTACACCTTACCACGACATTACTAAAGGCCTATTTTCCATAGTTCCTTTTACCCAGTAAATTAGCCCCACATGTCAACAGAAAATTGAAAGTCATATTAAAGTGCAAACACACACTTTGAAGAGACTAAACAAGCCTCAGAACCAGAGTCGGATACGACAGAAATGTTGGAACTATCACAGTGGGAAATTATAAAACTATGATTAATATACTAAGGGCTTTAACGGACAAATTAGACAACATACAAGAGCAAATTCATAAGGTAAACAGAGAAACAGAAATTTTAAGAAAGAATAAAAATTAAATAGAGATTAAAGAAATACAGTAACAGGCATAAAAAATGCCCTTGATGTCCTGATTAGTAGATTGCACACACCTGAGGAAACAATTTCTCTATAGAAACATTAAAAACCCAAAAAGCAAAGGAAAAATAAATTCTGAAAAAGAACAATGTATCCTAGAATTGTGAGAAAACTAAACTAAAAAAAATGTAACATGCTTGTAATACTAAAATAAGAAGAAATAGAGAAAGAAATAAAAGCAATTTTTGTAGCAATAATAACTGAGAATTTTCTCAAATTACTCTTAAATATCAAACCACAGATTCAGGATGCTCAGAAGTCACCAAAACCAAACATACAAATGAACCAAAAAGCTACATTTGAGGCAAATGATACTGAAAATTCAGAAAATTAAAAGTAAAGAAAAAATATTGAAAGAAGTCAGAAATAAAAATACCAACAGAGGAGCAAAAATAAAAATTACACTTGATTTCTTATTAGAAACTATGTAAGCAAAAAGAAAGTGGAATAAAATATTTGAAGTGTTGTGAGAACAGCAACAAAAGACAAAAGAACTTTCCAACCTAGATTTGCATACTTTGCAAAATTATTCATTAAAAGTGAACATAAAAGACTTTCTCAGGCAAAATAAAATTGAGATATATATATGTATATATTTTTTGCTAATAGTCTTTTTTTGCAAGAAATACTAAAATAAATTCTTTCAGAGAGAAGAAGCTGACATAGTCCAGGAATTCAGATCTACATAATGAAAGAAAAAGTGTTGAGGAATCAATCAGTAAATTAAAAATAGTAGAAACTTTTATTTTTCTCATTCTGAATTGATTTAATAAATAACAATTTGATCAAAACAACATACACACATATATGTACATGTTTGTTTTTATAACGGAAATGAATAATGGCAATGACATAAGGGGCAGAAGAAAGGAATTGGAATTTTTTATTAGGTACTTGCACTATCTGTGAAAAGGAAAAATACATGAATGTAGAATCACATTAGTTTTAAGTATATATTGGAGACTCTAGGAAAACTACTGAAAACCTTTAAAAAGGAGAATAAATAATATATGAAGAAATTATAACTATCAAAACAGTCCATTAAAAACACAAAAGGCAGAAAAAATATGGAAGACAAAAGTAGAAACAAAGATCAGTCACCAAATAGAAAATAGTAACAATATGGTAGATACTAATTCAACTGTATAAATAATCACTTTAAATTTTAATAAATACACCAATTAAGAGACAGAGATTGTCAGAGTGGGTCCAAAAGCAAGACCCAAATATATGTTGCCTATAAGAAGCCCACTTAAAATATAAAGACCCATATACATTAAAAGTAAATGGAAAGAAAAAGATATACCATGCTAACATTCATCAAAAGAATGTGGAAGTGGGAATATTAATTTTAGACACAGCAGACTTCAAAGTAAGGAAGTTTTTCAGAGGAAGAGACATTACATGATGACATAAGGGTCAACACTCCAAAAGACATAGCAATCTTTAAAGTGCATGCACCTAATAACAGACAGTCAAAATATGTGAGGCAAAATCTAATTCTAATAAAACTGTAAAGAGAAGTAATTTATTATAAGAGTTAAATATTTTAACATTTCCGTCTTAGAAATAGGTCCATCAGGTAGGAAATCAGTAAAAGGATATTGAACTCAACAGCACCATCAATCAACTCAATCTCATTGACACCTATAGACTATTTTATCCAACAATGACAGATTGCACATCCTTCTTGTGATCATATGAAACATTCACAAAGATAGACCACATCCTGAACCATAAAACACACCTTAAAAATGTAAAAGAATAGATATCACAAAATGCCTGCTCTCAGACAACAATGGATTAAACTAGAAATCAATAACAGAAAGCTGGAAAATTCTAAAATATTGAGAGCTTAAACAAAACACATCAGGAAAATCTCAAGAAAAAATTTAAGAACTTTTTATCTAAATGAAAATAAAAATGTAATTTATCAAATTTTGTAGGATGGAGGAAAAGTACTTAGAGGGAAATTTATAGCATTAAAAGCATATAATAGAATTTTTAAAAAAAATCTAAAACCAATAATAAAAGCTTCCACTTGAAGAAACTGGAAAGAGAAGAGCAAATTAAACCCAAAGCAAATAGAAAAAAAAGAAATAATAAAAATCAGAGCAGAAATTAATAAAATTAAAAGCAAGAAATCAATAGAAAAAACTGAACAAAACTAAAAGGTTCTCTGAAAAGATCCATAAAATTGATAAACCTCTAACCTGGCTAAAAAAATGAGAGAATACACAAATTACTAATTCTTGAAATGAAAGAGAAAATACCACGAAAAACCACACAGATGTTAAAATAATAAAATATTATTATTAGAAATTCTTTGGTTACAAATTTGATAACTTAGATGAACTGAAATAATATCTTAAGAGACATAATCTGTTGAAAATTGCACAAGAAAACATAAAAATGTCAGAATGGGTCAATATCTGTTAGAGAAATTGAATTAATAGTTAATAACCTTTCAAAACATAAAGCACCAGGCCTAGATAGGTTTCCTGCTGAATTCTACTAAGTATTTAAGAAAGAAATTGCACCAATTCCCTCCAATCTTTTTTTCAGAAAAATAAAAAAAAAAGAAACATTTACTAACTCACTATTTGAGGCTAACGTTATCTTAATGTCAAAACCAGGCAAAGACATTTCAAGAAAGAAGACTACATACTAATATCTCTCATGAATATTAATGCAAAAATTCTCAACAAAATATTAGCAAATCAAATTCAATAGTTTATGAAAAGGCTTATATTACATGACCAAGTTGGATTTATCACAGGAAAGCAAGGTTGGCTCAACATTTGAAAAGCAATTAATATATTAAATCAACTGGCTACAAAACAAAAGTTACATAATCATATTAGTAGTTCCAAAAAAAATTGACAAACTTCACCACCCATTCATGATTATAAAAAAATACTCTTCAGGAAACTAGAAAAATAGCAACAATTCCTCAACTTTTTGAGGAACATCTACAAAGAATCTACAGATCTCATTATGCTCAACAGTGAAAAACTCAAAATTTTTCTCCTAAGCTCAAGGACAAAGCAAGGATGTTTCCTCTCACTACTGCTTTTCAACATTATACTGGAAATCCTAGCTAATGCAATAAGACAATAAAAGTCGGTAAAATGTATACAGATTGGGAAATAAGAAATAAAACTGTCTTTGCTCAGAGATGACATAATCTTTTACATTTAAAATTTGAAAGAATTGAAAGAAAAACTCTTAGAGCTAATGAAGAATTATAGCAAGGTTGCAGCATACAAAGTTAATACAGAAAAGTCAACCACTTTCCTATATACCGGCAATGAACAAGTAAAATTTTACATTAAAAACACATTGCCATTTGCATTTCCACTCCAAAACATATTTAGGTATAAATCTAACAAAATAGGTATAAGATTTCTATGAGAAAAATCACAAAACTGTGAAAAATGTATCAAAGAAGAACTAAATAAATGGATAGATATTTTATGCACACGATTAAGAAGGAAGATTCAATATTGCAAGATGTCAGTTCTTCTCAACTTAATCTATAGAGTCAGAGCAATCCCAATAAAACTTCCAGCAAGTTAATTTTTAGATATTGTCAAACTGATTCTACAGTTTATTTGAAGGGGCAAAACTCCCAGAATGGACAAGTCAATATTTAAGGAGAAAAAACAGTGTTGGGAGACTGACACTACATGACTTCTACTTACTATAAAACTACAGTAATCAGGATAGTGTCATATTGGTGAAAGAATAAATAAATAGATCAATGGAATGCAATAGAGAATGTAGAAGTCAACCCACATAATTATAATCAATTAATCTTTGACAGGGAAGCCAAGACAATACAAGAGAGCAAAGACAGTCTTTTCAACAAATGATGCTGGGACAACTGGACGTCCACATGAAAAGAAAAAAAAGAAAAAGAAATGAAACTTGACACAGATATTGGACTCTTCAAAAAATTAACTCAAAATGAATCATGGACCTAAATATAAAATAAAATATTTATAAAATGTATAGAAGATAGCATAAGAGAAAACTGTAAACTGTAACTGTAAGTTAGACTTTATGAAAATTAAAACTTCTGCTGTGTGAAAGAATATGTTGAGAGAGAAAAGACCATCCACAGACAAGGAGAAAATATTTGCAAGGTACACGTCTGATAACACGTACTTTGAATAACATGTTATTCAAAATATACAAATAACTCTTAAAACTGAACAGTAAGAAGGATAACAACCTCATTAAAAACCAGATCAAAATGTTGAAACCCCATCTCTACTAAAAATACAAAAATTAGCCGGGCGTAGTGGCATATGCCTGTAATCCCAGCTACCTGGGAGGCTGAGGCAGGAGAATTGCTTGAACCGGGGAGGCAGACGTTGCAGTGAGCCAAGATCGTGCTGCTGCACTCTAGCCTGGGCGACAAGAGCAAAACTCTGTCTCAAAAAAAAAAAAAACAGCAAAAAAAAAAAAAAAAACTGATCAAAAACTTTAACACCTTACCAAAGAAGATATACAGGAGGCAAATTAGCTTATAAGAAGATGTTCAACATCAGATGTCATTAAGTAATTGCAAATTAAAAAAATAAAATACTGCTATACACCATTTAGCTTGCCCAAGATTCAGAACGCTGACACCACCAAATTCTGGCAAAGATATGGAGATCCAGGAACTCTTACTCACTGCTGGTGGTAGTGCAAAATGATGCAGCCACTTTGGAAGACAGTTTTGTATTTTCTTACAAAACTGTGTATATTCTTATCATCAAATCCAGCAAGCATGCTCTTTGGTATTTATCCAAATAAGTTAAAAACTTATGTTCACACGAAACCTGTACATGGAGTTTTGTTTATGGTTGCCAAAACTTGGAAGCAACCACAATGTCCTTCAGTAGGTGAGTGGATATCCAAACTCTGGTACATCCAAACAATGGACCATCATTCAGTGCTAAAGAGAAATGAGCTATCAAGCCATGAAATGACAGGGGGAAAACTTAAAAGCATATCACTAAGTAAAAGGTGCCAATCAGAAGAGGCTACATACAACAGGATTCAACTCTAAGGCATTTGGTGAAGGCAAAATTATGGAGACAGTGAAAAGATCAGAGGTTGTCAGGGAACGAGCAGGGGGAGGGAAGGACGAACAGGCAGAAAACAAGATTTCTGGGGCAGAGAAACTACTCTGAATAATACAATAATGGCAGATACATGATATCATCTGTTGGTCTAATCCCATAGGGTGTACATCAGAAGTGAACCCTAATAAAACATACGGACTTTGGTGATGACGATGTGTCAGTGTAGGTTTGTTAATTGTAACACATGGACCACTCTGCTGGAGAATGTTGATCATGGGGGAAGCCATGCATGGGTGGTGGCTGGGGTGTACAGAAACTGTCTGCCCTCTCTGCTCCATTTCTCTACAAAACTAAAACTGCTCTAAAAATAATGTTTATTAATTTTGAATGGACAAGATTAAATAATCTTGATACTTAATCTTGATAAAAGAAGAGAATCGAATGATGATCTTGACTGGTAGATAGATGATATCAGTCAAGGTAATAACTTGATTCTCTTCTTTCTATTTGCATTTTGTATGTCATGGTCCTTCATACGAAGGAAATAAAAATATGGATACAGAAGTCCTTGTTTTATCACTTCTTTTAAAAAAGATTGCACAGAAAAATATAAATATAAATCGCAAGGCATCCAGTCTAAAAATAAAAGGGCACTTCCCACAATTTATGCCTTGATATTATAGTGGGAGAGAATTTCTTTCCAATAATGGAAACCTCTATTATCATATTCTCCCAAGAGAAGCTCTAATGATCTGAATCCAGAATTTATTTTTAAGTGAGAGGAACAAATTGGCTTAGTAGGCCATCATTTGTTGCCAAATGAATTGAAAAAAAAAAAAGTGTTTAGGCATGCAAGGATCACACATTTGTTGAGGAAAAAAAACTAATTTATTTTAAAATTGATGAATAATGCCTCTTGGCTTAGAGAACTAAGACCTGCAGCAGTGAGTAGAGTTCCCCCTGTGCAAAGCATTGCAGCGGATGGATGAGAGGAGACGTGTTCCTCTGCATCTCCAATCTCAGCCCTCTTACCCCTCCTTTCTCAGGAGACAGACCCTTCTGCCCACCTTCCACCTCTCCTTTCACCTTCAAGCTGGTCTGCACTAAGCTTAATAGATTGCTCATTTTTCTCAGATGCCAAAAAGTTACCCCAGGGATATTTGCATTTTGAGAGCTGTCAGAATTTTAAGCAAAGACATGATGTTCAGATGACAGGCCAAGACCAAGCAGTGGAGGAGGGAGGGTTCTAATTCCTGGAAAATCCCGGTGTCTTCAGGCACATGGGCTTCATCTGCCAGCCCTGACCGGTGGGTGAGCCTGCCAAAAAAGATGCCCACTTTTGCTTTACAGCATATGCCATCACACCGAGTGCATTTCCCAAATAAGAATCTCGACATAATTTTTTAGCCATTAAGCCTTCTGATTTTCATTTTCTCTCTTCTCCTTCACTCAAATGTTCTTAAATTATGAATTGTGTCCAAGGTAAAAAGAGCAGGAAGGGAGGATTTATCCTGAACTTCTCATCCAACCTGGATGAGGACACAGGCAGGTCATGATGTTGGGGGACGTGCCTGAGTTCCCTGGGCTGCTGGTGGACACAGAGTGGCATGAGGACCCCAGCCTCACCGCACAACGCAGCCCCCTCTAAGGCCACGGGCATGCCACCTGCTCAGACACAATGTGGAGAACGGTCTGCCTCCCACAGACTTTGTCAGTGCCTTTGTTCTGCAAAAACAGGAACATGGTATTACTGGGTTTCTTAGAAAGGGGCTAATGAGGAACTTGAACTTTATTTGAGTACAATATATGAGAAACATACAAAATGCATTAATGTTTAATAAAGGTGGGAGGGTGGGAGGGGTGCTTGATATTTGAATTCTTTATTAAGGAATTAAGAATATTCTATGTCCTGATACCTTTATATTCAGGAAATTACACTCACCTAATTCTGTATCTTTTGGCAATAACAGCAAAGAAAGGAACATGGTATATTATGACTTCTCATGATCTTGGAGAAGGGGACATGCCTGCTCATTGAGTGAGACTTTTTAAATTTAATTATGAAGAAAAAGTAACTTGATTTCTTGAGTTATGAACAAGCAGAAGCTTGTTCCTTGCAAGGTCCTGGAACTGAGCCTCCCTTCTGGGACCTTCCCTTTCATTTCTGCCTTTCAGGGCCATCTTCCACCTCATCATCTTTCGTTTGCTTCCTTGTATCTCCTGCCCACATTTTCAATCAGAATTTAAATAGAGCTTCCACTTTTATTGCAGGGTGTGTGTCTGTGGCTTTTTTGAGCATTGGTACATCTGGCTTATAGATATCACAGATCTCCCAGGCAATTCTGAGTATGGCTATACTATAAAGACTTAGGTAAGTTTTACTTCTGGCCCTTCAAGGGACGTTTTGCAAAAGACCTAGTTCTCCATCATGCTGCCCAGAGTTACCCTGGGCTAGCCCCTGGAGGTATTCCACCCTTTCAGGAACCCTGGTACTTACTAGAAGGGCTGTCTAGGTGCCTCCAGGCATGGGCGGAAGCAAAGAAAAGCCACGAATAATAGGTCAATTGGATTGTCCCCGGGCAATGGGACTCTTTATGTTTTCTGGCTCTGAATGTGTGGTTCAGTATGTCTGAATTGGACCTGACACGTCTTTTCAACCCATCATGATTTGGTCTTGATTCAACAGAAAAGGTCAGTGCACTGCTAGAAACGCCACCGAGCCGTGCCCAGCCAGGGCCTTTCCCAATCAAGCAGCCGCCGACAAAAGGCTGCAGTGATGGGTTGCCGTTGCTGTTGTTCAGCACTGTGTGATTGCCACCCTGTTCTTTTGAACTCTCTCCAGCTTGGCATTTTGTCTCCGCTTCAAGCAGGTGTTTTGTTGAAGCCAGGAACACAGGCCTGCGCTGGAGTCTTTCAAGTGCGCTGATTGTGCAAATGAATGTTGCCTACGAACTTTCCCCGGGCGATGCGCTCATCCCCAACCTGCTCCCGCCACGCTAATCCAGCTCAGGGACATGTGGGCACATGAAAGCCTTTTCTTTTTTTTTCTAACTCGCACTTTTTAATTGATATATTCTGCCCACTATAGACTTCCTCTGTGTTTGATACAGCAGTTTAATTATGCGGAGAGAGAAATCCACAGAGGCTGGATGAAATGAACACGGAATCAAGGCGGGGAGAGAGTGAGAAGATATAATGATGATGAGTGTGCGGTCGTGGATTCACCTCTGACTTGAAAGGTGGAAAGATGGGGAAAATGATCGTCTTCACACTGAAAACAAGGGGAGGTGGTGATGTTTTAATAATGTGACCCACACGGCAATAACTTCTGTGTGGATCTGTGTCTGTGTGTTTTTGATAGCAAGACATAACTCACAGTTTATTAAATTCTGGCTGGAGATATTTGTATTTTCAACCACCAATCCTTCTCCCTAGAAATTTGATTAGGAATTAAATGCTAATGACATAATTGAGCACTTCCATTTCTTTTTCTGGGGCATTTTTATGACACGAGGAACTGGATATAATTGCTGAAAAAGGGCATTGCGTGTTTGGGTTTAGGAGCTGTGTTCCTTAGTATTCATATGATTTTTACAGTTAGTTTACCACGCTAACGCCTATCTTAAGAGAAAGAATAGGATATTCGCTTTTCAATTCCCTACTTGTATTTGTTTATGCCATGGAAGGAGTGTCTACTTGAACACAGAGTTGGAAGGCTCACCGTCCAAACCGTATCAGGAGACATGACTCACAAGAGAGACAAACCAAGACAGAAACGGCCAGGTCTCTTGGCTGAAGCAGGAGGTGCCAGGGCCTCCTTCCTAACAGGGACCCTGACCAGGCTGGCAGTTGTGCAAGTCACTCAGCAACCATGAGCTGTTATGGGGGGATCACTGCCTATGCCCCAGCTTTGCTTATTTACACTGAAAACAACATGACCAAACAACCTACAGCTCCTCCCAAAAGACGTGGGATGAATCTTAGAACGAACAATAAGAAAAGTAATTTCATTTGAAAAATGTATGGGTTTCTTTAGTACTGAATTATTATGATGATTATTTTAAATATAACACTTTTAACATGGCAGAGACTGGTTTACATCCCTCTACAAAGAAAAGTTTAGTATGAAATCTGAGACTTCTGATTCCCAGTAAAGTAATGGGCCTCTTAACTCGAGGAAAATTCAAGTTGCCTATTTGAGCTGTGAGGGATTTCATGTGCGTTTTATTATTTAGCACCGTATTTTGTTTCTGTCATATGGAGATAGGGAAGAATCAAATCTGTCCTTAAGTCAATGAGTTACAAAATTGTACTCAGCCCTATAAATGTTCAAGTATCAAACTTATTAATAATACTTTTTAAATACCTTTGAACATTATTTTTAAAAGTGTTCTAATAACACAAAGAAACAATACTCCTAGCAACAATTCTTACGTAACTGACATCATATGTCCACGGTGAAACTTACTTTATATAAGTGGCGAGATCCCTTGCAATGTCATATATCTGGATTACTGCATCCTATATGCCCATGTTTTTCAAATTTCTATGCAGTTTATCCAGATTCTGGGCTTATGGTTTTTAACAAAAAATGGATTAAAACTTCACAATATTCAACCACACAACTTAAGATTCAACCATATCACTCAAAAATTAGGAAAAAGTAGTATATAGAGAAAATAGTCAAGGCTTTTTGCTGCTGTTTTGTTTTGTTTTGTTCCCCATATCTTGAAGTGTATTTTCTCAGTGCAGTTATGTATTGAAACCTGGTTTCCTGAGCGAAGGCAGTTACTGACTTGTGCATGTGTCTCTCGTCTGGAGGGCTGGGTGTCCTATGAGAAGAGAAGGCCAGTTCTGGGTTCCAGAAGAGATGTCCAGCAGCCTTAGGGGACCCCGCAGACACCCTTCAGAGCCCCAGGTGTGTGCAGAGTGGGGTGCCAGCTGCCAGGCCGTCATCAGCGCAGGACAGCAGCCCTGGCAGCCCAAGGGTTTCTAAGGCTGCCTTTGTCTTGTTATCCTCAATGAGTGAACATGGAGCAGCAACTTCTCTCCCTCCATGGAGAAGCAACTTCTCTCCCTCCATGGAGAAATGATACAATTTTTCTGCAGGCTTTTGAAACAGATGTTCTTAGCACCAGAGATAATTGACCCAGGCCATTGCCATTCTTTGCTTGGTTAATTCCTATAATTACATAATTTGTGTCCCATGAACTTAGCCTCTCATACAGCAGAAGAGACATTGTCCTCATATGCAGTAGTTTGAGACCAGGACCTCCAACTGGCCCTGGAGCACCCTGCCCCCACCAGTGCCATCCTGGTCAGCAGGGATTGCCAAAGCTGCAGATCTGATCCTTCTATGCCTGCATAACCCCTTCTTCCCAAAGGGAAAAGCACAATGAGGGTAGTAGGATGAGAGCTTTTAGGATAAACACCAAAGCCTAATCGGATCCGCATGGCCCCTGCAGGATCCCAACCTGGGGTGGTCATCTTCAGCCTCCTCCTGGGCTCTCCCTTCTCCTCCCTGCACTTCTCCCGTGGAGCTTATCCCAGGCTCTGCAGGGAGCTTCACCCCTTCTCAGAGAGGCCCATGAATCCCTTCCTGCAGGGCCCAGCTTCCAGCTTCCTTCCTTGCCTGGCACATTCTCATCCTCCAGACCTGGACTCAAAAGCTCTTTCTTCAGGAGAGCTCCCCAATGCTCTCATCATCCTCCAAATGGCGTCCTGTTGCTGGGAGGAGCTTTCCTAACCCCGCTTCTCTATCTTGCTGCCCAGGCCCACCACAATTACGTTGCTAATTGTGACTATTTTACTTTTGTGCCTTGCTTCTCAGTGAGAGCATGCACTCCATGAGAGAAGCAAATGGCACTGACATGGGACAAAAAGCATTTGAATGAATGAAAGATGGTGGATAGGAGTGAAAAAGTTGAGAATATAAAGGGAGACACATTGTCACTCCCCAGTACTACCATGGCACCTATCAACAAGCATAAAAGAACTGATGGAAGGAAGGCATGAGGATGATTGAGATGCAATGGAGGCCAGACCACCATTAAGGGGGCTATTGTTGCATTTCAGGCAATGCTTTATTGGAAAATAGAGAAGAAGGACAATATAGGAGAGAAGTTGTGGCAGCAGTATCAACTGCTCACAGTGACTCTTTGGGTGCACAAGGAAACAAAAAGAATCAAAGATGACTTCAAGGCTGGTCTGCAGCAAAAGAAAGTATCAACAGAGTAAAGAGACAACCTGCAGAATGGGAGAAAGTTTTTGCAAACTATGCATCTGATAAAGTCTGACATCCAGCATCTATAAGGAACTTAAACAAATGTATAAGAAAAAAAAACAAAAAATTGAGCAAAGGACATGAACAGATGTCTTTAAAAAGAAGACATACATGTGGCCAAAAAGCATAGGAAATAAAGCTCAACATTACTGATCATTAGAGAAACACAAATCAAAATCACAATGAGATACCATCCACACCAATCAGAATGGCTAGTTTTAAACAGTCAAAAAATAACAGATGCTAGTGAGGCTGTAGAAAAAAAGGAATGCTTATACCCTCTTGGTGGGAATGTATATTATTATGGCCACTGTGGAAGACAGTGTGGAGATTCCTCAAAGACCTAAAGACAGATCATTCAACCCAGCAGTCCCATTATGGGGTATATACCCAAAGGAATATAAATCATTCTATTATAAAGACACATGCATGCATGTGTTCATTGCAGCACTATTTACAATAGCAGAGACATGGAATTAACCCAAATGCTCATCAATGATAGACGGGATAAAGAAAATATGGTATATATACACCATGGAATACTGTGCAGCCATAAAAAAGAACAAGATCATGTACACATAGACACATAGAGGTGAGCAAGAGACACTGGGATCTTTCAAGGGGTGTGTAGGGGGATGAGGGAGGGGATCGGGAAAATAACTAATGGGTACTAGGCTTAATACCTGGGTGATGAAATAATCTGTACAACAAACCCCCATGACGTAAGTTTATCTATTCAACAAACCTGCACTTGTACCCTTGAACTTAAAAGTTAAGAAAAAAAACAAGACTTTGCTCTGAGTTGAGTGAAGAATGTGGGAATCATTAATACAAACAGAGGAATCAAGAGGGCTGTAAGAGTCTGGGCAGAAGTGTTAAGGATGTGTTTGGGATGCAATTTATTTGTGAGACTCCAAGAAGGTCCAGCTTGCGAATCCAGGCTTGGAGCTCCAGAGAAGAGTTGGTCACAGGGAATTCCCTCCCATGGAGGTGGTAGAAGTGGAGGGGATGCCGAGAAGCATGGGTGAAGACAGGAGCAGGAATAAGTGTCCAAGGCAGGATTGACATGGGTGGGCAGCGAGACCGGGACAGAGGGAGGCAGCTCAGAGTCAGGAGAAGGCCTGGCTGGGAGGATGGTAGGGGTCGTGGTGAAAATAGCTGCATCAAATGAAAGGAAAACACCCTCCAGTGAACACATGAATTTGAAAACACAGTCGGAATGGGAGAGTCCCAGCAGGTCCATTTCAAATACTCTGGCCCAAGGCTGAGGAGGATGGCCTATGGGAAGAGGGCCATGGGTTCACACCAGGGAGTCTGAGCTAAAGACCTAATAAGGTTGATGGCAAAAGGCAGGTGTCAGCAGGCACGGGGGCTGTGTTTACTGGGGGGTGGTTTAGATGCCCAACCACTGAAGAGTGCCCAGAAACGGCCAATGGCTCCCTGAAGTACCAGATGAGAGGAGGCTGTGTTGTATAAAGAGACAAAAGTGGTCAGAGTTGGAGAAGCTAGGCCAGAGTCAAGAGGGCAGCTCAGAGACGGGGAGAGAAACAAATGGGTATGGACAGGTGGGTGAGGACTTCCGGGGTAGGAGCAGCCACCCTTCCACAAGAGCAGCTGTACTCTTGCAGCCTCCAATTCTTTCACTAGACAGCGAGCTCTCTGAGGACCATGGCCCCAAGGAGACCCATCAGGAGACCACTGCAGCTGACCTCACATCAGAATAAGGTAAAATGAAATGAAAATTAAAGACAAAGCCCTAGACCCCCTAAGAACATTCCAAATTCATGCTGTCATCTGATGTTCAAAGACCATCAAAAGAGAAACTTCAGACAATTAAGTTTAAAGGAGTTTAGTTGAGCAAAGAACAATTCAAGAATCTGGCAGTACCTGAACTGGAATAGATTCAGAGAGAGACTGCATTGCTGGGTGGTCAACGAGGATTTATGGACAGAACAAAGGAAGTGAGGCACAGAAACACCTCGGGCTGCCGTATTTGAACCTGGCTTGAACAATGGACCACCTGTGATTGAGCAAAACTTGGTGATTGGCACAAGAGCAGGTTACAGTCTGTCTACACATCCAGTTAGGTTTCAGTTCACCATGTACAGAGAGACCTGTAATGCACACTTAAAATATGTAAAGAGGCAGCTTTAAGATAAATTTAATTTAACAAGACAATCATTGGAAAGTGGAGAAGACGTTTCCATGTGCACATCTTTTGTTATGGTAGTTGACAAAGAAGATGGAAAAGGGTCAGGTTGTGCCAAGAGAGAAACACCAGGTCTAAAGACCTAAGAGGCAAAGAAGCTTGAGCAAATGGCACAGTGGGGTCATGCATGCCAAGCATTCACTCAAGGCCAAGTGCCCAAACATCTCCCGGGGTGAGGCCACACGCACAGATACCATGAGGACAGGAGAAGAGAGAGAGATGCTCTTTCTTCTGCTGAGATGTTGGACCTCATTGAAAGGATGAAAGTATATCTCCATAAGCAACAGAAGAACCTAATTAAATTATTAGTGCTGCAGTACACACAGCCCTCTAAATACAGAAAGGCAGGCGATGAGAAGGCAGTGTGATCTCTCTGACGGGTTCTTGCATAAAGGCAGAGGCTCAGCTGCGTCTGAAAGGAAGCCATCCTGGATGAATCAGAAGATAAATGACTTCAGGAATTTTGAGGATGTGGGCAGCAAGGCACAGGTGAAAGGGTGTCACTGATGGAATGGGAGAAGGGATGCATCAGGCGGGCACATAGGGCAGACAAGGGCCGAGTGCCTGGAGGGGAAATCCAAGAAATGCGACCTGACACTAGCCCAGATCTTGACCCTGGCTTCTTTGTAAGCAGTTACTTAAAACTCGTTTTAAAAAAAGTAAACCACGACTAAGAGGAAAAATTTGGCCTCTGTCTAAATGTAACAAATAATCCATTGTGTCACTGCCATCCTAAGAAACCTGCTTTAGAAAATCCTAACCCTTTGCCTTTGAACAGCTATGCTGTCAGCACACAGAACGCCAGGCCATGCCCAGTGAGTGTTTTCACTGGACTGAGTCTCGCCTGGCACAGAAAGATCTTCTACATAACCAAAGACACAAGGTGGCTGTGAAACAGATGCCTCAGCATGTAGCGGGGGGCAATGGCATTTTAAAAGGGGTAATTCAGGCTGGGTGCAGTGGCTCACACCTGTAATCTCAACACTCTGGAAGGCTGAGGTGGGAGGATTGCTTTGGGCCGGGAGGTCAAGGCTGCAGTGAGCCACAATCCCATCACTGCACTCCAGCCTGGGTGACAGAGGAAGACCCTGTCTCCAAAAAAGATGGGAAATACCACATGGCCCCTTAGTCTCCTTTCATGAGGCACTGTGGTCAGTTTTTTATTTGTCCACCTGTCTTGATATCACAGGGTCTAAATAATTGCTTTGTAGTAGGAGAACCTGTTAAGACAGCCATGTGCGAAAGTGCCAGAGGGATCTTCCCGGGATTTCTGGATAGACGACTTTGTAAATAAGCCATACTTTTTAATTGCTCTGTCAGGAGGATCACTCTTTAAGCAAAGGTGACAGGGACTGAATGCAGGAGCACTGGTCCTCCGTTCAGTCTGGCAGAGGGCTCCCTGCACTTGTCCTCAGCCTCCAGAGCACCCCTCAGATTCCAGGCACATAGTGACAATTAAATGCACACAATGGCGCGGCCATGTTCACTGAGACCAAGGCAGGTTGGCTGCTTCCCAGAACAGTCCCCCAGCCCGTGCAGAACAAAGGGCCCGGCCCATCTGCATCTCGAGCTGAATGCCTCCTTCTCCAAAGGCTTTGCTCTGCTTCTCCAGTGCCCCAGGAAGCCCTTGCACAGACAAAACTCAGAGGTCCAGGGGAGCCCGCCCTGACATTAATATGATAATGAATTCTGGATGCCTCTGACAGACGCCACAAAGGAGTGGGTTCATGGGATGCTAACTTGGCAGGGCGAGGGCAGAGCTGTGTGGACTCTGTGTGGACAATGGGAACACAGGACGGGGTCAGCCACACACCTGAGCCTGTCCACGTGGGTCCCTTTGATTGAACTTTTTCTTGCAGTCATAAGAAAGAAGGGTCCGTCATGGCTCTATGTACATAGTAGAGAATCCCGCTGTCTTTCTGCACAGCTGAACATGTCCAGGTGGCCAGATTTATTTCCATGCAGATGAGGGAGAATTCGCTGTCTTTCTGCATACCTGAACATGCCCAGGTGCCCAGGTTTATCTCTATGCAGATGATGGAGAATACTGCTGTCTCCCCACACACCTGAACATGCCCAGGTGCCCGGGTTCATCTCCATGGAGACAGTGGAGAATCTTGCTGTCCTCCTGCACACCTGAACACACCCAGGTGCTCAGGTTCATCTCTATGCAGATGATAGAGAATCTCTTTGTCTTCCCACACACATGAACATGCCCAGGTGCCCAGGTTCATCTCCACGCAGATGGTGGAGAAATCCCACTGTCTCCACGCACACCTGAGCAAGCCCAGGTGCCCGGGTTCATCTCTATGCAGATGGTGGAGAATCCTGCTGTCTTCCCACACACATGAACACGCCCAGGTGCCCAGGTTCATGTCTATGCAGATGATGGAGAATCCCGCTGTCTTCCCGCACACGTGAACATTCCCAGGCACCCAGGTTCGTCTCTATGCAGATGGTGGAGAATCCCATTGTCTTCCGGCACACCTGAACACACCTAGGTACCCAGGTTCATCTCTGTGCAGATGGTGGAGAGTCCTGCTGTCTCCCTGCACAACTGAACGTGCCCAGGTGGCCAAGTTTATCTCTATACAGATGGTGGAGAACCCCACTGTCTTCCTGCACACCTGAACATGACCAGGCACTCAGGTTCATCTCCATGCGGATGGTGGAGAATCCCGCTATCTCCACGCACACTTGAACATGCCCAGGCGCCCAGGTTCATGTGTATGCAGATGGTGGAGAATCCTGCTGTCTTCCTGCACACCTAAACAACACAGACACGCAGGTTCCTCTCTGGAAGCTCCTACCTGCTGTGGCTTCCTCTGATGAGTCTAATGATTGACTAAAGGCAGCTTGACATTCCCAGTGCAGGCCTCTCATTTATGGTAAAGAAAAAGGAGAGGAGATGAAAGCACTTGCAGCAGGTTTACGTGAGGATAGCTTCCAGTCAATGCAGAATCCTAAAGGTAAAATAGCTCTTTAGCTAATAACTATGACACGTTTCTGATGACAATTGCTTTGACCATTGACCACCTTCAGAGAGAAGGGCTGGAGTTCTCAGGAGGCTACAGTGGCCTTGTACCCTTCAGGTTTGGCTTGAGTAAGCCTGCAGGCTGATAACTAGTCCTCACTTCAATCTGATGTGTCTAGCCTTCCTGTGCATTCCCTTAAATTCTAAAACATGCCTTAGGTAAATCACAGAAGTTGAAATGTTGGCAACATCAATAACAAGGAAAACAACAGCAAGTATGTCTTTGGTGCAAGGGGAGGAGAAGGAGTTGAACCTCGTGTCATACGAGGTCCCCATACAAAGTGGCACCAGTGTGCGGCAGTTAACAACTATTATATAAACATAATGGAATGTGCCTGGTGCTCTGACTGATGGAAAAAAACTGGTCATTAGCCACTGGGGGATGCCCGATGCCCCGACAGCTCTCCAGCTGCGATCCAAGCGTGTTTAAATAAAAACTTAGCACTCTTAACAAGGAGTTTGATAGAGTGTTAACAATCTTCAGCTTCAGGTCGAGCTGTTAACCAACAAAGTCGTCATTAACTGCTGGTAATGACTGCGTTTCTTGGGATTATTGCTTAATTATGAAGTGGACGGCCAGAATCCTGCCTCCCGACTGAGGGAAATATTTTCTCATCGCAGTTGTTTAACTATAACCTCCTTTATTCCATACCCAGTGTCTGCCATCTGCAACTATGGAAGATGTTGTAGTGTCTATGCTGCTGTCCAGAGGCTTTGTTTGCACAGCATGGGGTTGTTTTGGGGCCTCCAGTGACCCTGGATTCTCTGCAGACAGTTAGCAAACACAGCAGAGCTGCTGGAAACCACTGATTTCTCAGGGGATACTGATTTATTATGAAACCAAGCAGGTCGCTGCAGTAGGGAGATTTCTGCATCCCAAGTGGCTGAAACCATTTAGGACTCACATATATAGAGATATATATATATATATATATATATACACGCATCTACACACTCTCCTATTTCTCAGGAATGACTTGAGGGGGTAGTTTCAGAGGATCTAAACCTTCACGCTCACTCTGCAGTATGCCATTGCATGGGGAAAATGGATGGTGACTTTCAGGTTTGGGTCAACAAAATCCACCAGGTCTGGTTCCAAGTGGGTGACCCCACAGGGGTCATCCCTGGGAGCGTTCCCAGACCCGCAGCAATGATTTTCCCCAAAAATGACCACCTCAGGTAGCACTGACTATTTTTTTTGTTTGTTAACATAAAATGCTTCAATAATTTCTTTAGAAACTGAAATCTCACATACAACTTATTAGTTAAATCAAATTTTGGGAGGAATATTTTTAAAATTTTCTTTTTAATTTTGTAGGCACATAGTAAGTGTATATATTTTGGGGTTACGTGAGAAGTTTTTGATACAGGCATGCAATATGTAATAATCTCATCAGGGTAAATGGGTTGTCCGTCACTCAAGCATTTCTCCTTTGTGTTACAAACAATCTAATTATACTCTTTTAGTTATTTAAAAAATGTACAATTAAATTCGTTTTGACTATAGGCCCCCTGTTGTGCTACCAAATACTAGATCTTATTCATTCTTTCTAACAATTGTTTGTAAGCATTAAGCATCCTCACTCTATTCACGCCCACTTCTCTTCCAGACTCTGGTAACCACCTCTATATCCATAAGTTCAAATGTTTCAGTTCCTACAAATAAGTGAGAGCATGTGAAGCTTGTCTTTCTGTGCCTGGCTCATTTCACTTAACATAATGACCTCCAATTCCATCCATGTCGTTGCAAATGACAGGATCCCATTCTTTTTGATGGTGGAACAGTACTCCACTGTGTGTGCGCACCCCATTTTCTTTGTCCATTTGGCTGTTGGTGGACACTTGGGTTGATTTCATATCTTGGCCTTTGTGAACAGTGCTACAATAAACATGGGAGTGCAGGTATCTCTTTGATACACTGATTTCCTTTCTTTTGGGTATATGCCTAGCAGTGGGCATATGGTGGCTCTACTTTTAGGTGTTTGACGAACCTCCCAACTGTTCTCCTCAGTGGTTGTACTAATTTACATTCTCACCAACAGTGTACAAGGGGCCCTTTGTTCCACAGGCTCATCAGCATTTGTTATTGCCTGTATTTTGAATAAAAACCATTTTAACTGGGGTAAAATTATATCTCATAGTAGTTTTGATTTGCATTTCTCTGACATGAGTGATGTTGAGCAGATTTCCATATATCTGTTTGCTATTTATATGTCTTCTTTTGAGAAATGCCTATTTAGGTCTTTTCCCCATTTTTAAATTTGATTATTAGATTTTTCCTGAAGAGTCGTTTGAGCTCCCTATATATTCTGGTTATTTATCCCTTATCAGATTGGTAGTTTGCAAATATTTTCTCCCATTCTGTGGGTTGTCTCTTCACTTTGTTGATTGTTTCTTTTGCTGTGCAGAGGCTTTTTAACTTGATGTGATCCCATTTGTCCATTTTTGCTTTGGTTGCCTTTGCCTTTGGGGTATTACTGAAGAAGTCTTTCCCCAGACCAATGTCTTGGAGTGTTTCCTCAAAATTTTCTTTCAGTAGCTTCATAGTTTGAGGTCTTAGATTTAAGTATTCAATCTATTTTGATTTAGTTTTTTGTGTATAGAAAGAGATGGAGTCTAGTTTCATTCTTCTGCATATGGATATCTACTTTTCCTGGCACTATTTACTGAAGAGACTGTCCTTTCCTCAGTGCATGTTCTTGAAACTTTTGTCAAAAATGAGTTCACCATAGATGTGTGGATTTATTTCTGGCTTTTCTGTTCTGTTCCACTGGTCTATGAATCTGTTTTTATGCCAGCATTATACTACTTTGTTCACTACAGCTCTGTAGTGTAATTTGAAGTCAGGTAATGTGATTTCTTCAGTTTTATTCCTTTTTGCTTAGAATAGCTTTGGCTATTCTGTGTATTTTGTGGTTCAATATACATTTTAGAATTGTCTTTTCTATTTCTGTGATGAATGCCTCCAATTTCTTACATCAATGTTTTATAGTTTTCATTGTAGAGAACTTTCAGTTCTTTGGTAAAGTTAATTAATTTCTAGGTAGTTTATTTGTAGCTATTATAAATGGGATTACTGTCTTAATTTCTTTTACAGATTGGTTGCTGTTTGACACATAAAATGCTACTAACTTTTTTATGTTGATTTTGTATCCTGCAACTTTATTGAATTTACCAGTTTAAAATGTATTTTTTAGTGGATTCTACACATTTTTCCAAATATAAAATCATATCATTTTCAAACAAGGCTAATTTTACTTCTTCCTTTCCAATTTGGACGCCCTTGATTTCTTTCTCTTGTCTTATTGCTCTAACTAGGACCCCCAGTACTATGTTGAATAACAGTGGTGACACTAAGCATCCTTTACATATTCTAGATCTTAGATGAAAGGCTTTTGATTTTCTCCCATTCAGTATGAAACTAGCTGTGGGTGTGTCATACATGGATTTAATTGTGTCAGAGAATGTCCTTTCTATTCCAAGATTTTTATCATGAAGGGATGTTGATGTTTATCAAATGATTTTCAGAATGAATTGAAATTATCATGTGGTTTTTATCCTTCATTCTGTTGATATGATGTATCACATTGATTGACTTGCCAGTGTTGAACCATCCTTGCATCCCTGAGAGAAATCCTACTTGATCGTGATGATCTTTTTAATGTGTGGTTCAGTTGAGGTTGCTAGTATTTTGTTGAGCATTTTTGCATCAGTATCCATGAGGGACATTGTCCCGTAGTTTTATTTTTCATGTGTCTTTGTCTGGTTTTGGTATCTATTTTGCATTAATTTAAGTGTCCATGGAAGGGGGTACTGGCTCCTTTATCACCATATTGGCCTTTTTAATTTATTCTAATTGCTAACCTGCTACTTCTGGTGCAATATTTTTAATGGTTTTAGAGTTTATGAAACTTTTTATTTGAAATATGCAAAACTCATGGATCTGAAGGACATTTATTTTGAATGTACCTTCATTAGTCAAAATGTGGGGACAGATTTATGTGGGCTTTTGTGGACATTATAATTTAATTCAAAGTAATTCATCAACTTTTGTTGATCTCATAGTTTACAATGCACCTAAGAAGTGAATTTCATAGTAGTTACTCAAGAAATAATTGCTGCAAGGGATGTGTGTATTTCTGTATATGTATATATAATATTGTAAATTATGAATTGCTTTTTTTTTTTTTTTTGCCCGTGTGAACACATGACCTGCCTCTCCTTCCCCTGAGGTATTCTTGTGCCTGGGGAGGGGTTAGTGTTTCTCACAAAATAAATATAGAGAAGATCCTGGAAACAGACAAATACTGAAGTGCCAAAAGAGGTTCCTGCATAAAAAAATTAGCTTAGCAAGCCAAGCAATTGTCTTGATGGAGGACGTCTTTAAGACCTCCGTCACTAACCTTACCATCTTCCTTGCTTAGGTCAGTCCAGACACCGCCTCAGAGAACCTCCTTGGAAGTTCCCCAGGCCTAGGGAAGTTGTGAAAAGGGTAGATTCCCAAAGTGAAGGCCTCTCAGCTTCCTCCCTTAGGCCTCTAGTCCAGTCAGGGAATGGTGTGCCCCAAGTGAAGGGGACCCCAAAGGCAAATGGGAACACAGTCCATTCTCCCTTTCCCTTTCAGATTCTGAGAGGAGGCTGCCATACCACTTGGGAGTCACCCCCAGGTGTGCTTCCCCAGCCTCCCTGGGGCTCCAGGGCTATGCACTTGCAGAGAGTGTGGGCTACTGGTTCAGACAAGGGATCTAGAAAAAGGGGCAGGCCCCCGGGATCTGAGGAAGCCCTCCAAGGGTCCATCCAGGAGGGAGGCAGGTGAAAGGGGCTCAACCTGCCCAGGACCTGCCCATGTAGGGCGGGGGACACGTTGGCCCAGGCTGGACAATAGCTGGTCCTCGACCAGCGGATGGAGTGTCCCACCCAGGGCCCCAGTTCTCCCTTGCTGTCCTGAGAATGGCAGCCCACCTGTGGCTCCAAGTCAGCCTGTGAGATGGAGACAGAAGTTTGGAGAGGCCCTGAGGGCTGCACATGGCAAAAGAGGCCTGACCCATCCTCAACAAGTGTGGATGTCACTAGTCAGACTAACTTCAAAATGCTATTGGCTGTTGAGGTCATTCTGGTTCCTGTGTCCTAGAGGGTAGGGATGGGGATGGGGGTTAAAGATAAAAGAAGGAAAGAAGGACAATAAAGTGTATGATCTTTTTTGGCTCCTTCAATTGAAAGCTGCCTCTGACTGTACACCTCTGACCCTGATACGTGAGATGCGTGAGTCTACGTGTATGAACCTCTTTAACATGACTTTCTACATCTATATATGGTCTCGTTTCAGAATATGAAAGGCATAGCTGACATTTTTTTCCTGTCTCCACCCCATGTGTGTTAGAAGCTACAAACAGATTTAGGGGAAAATATTGTGAAGACACATTTCTCTGTGCCAGTATTAAATTAAAGCAATATTAAAAATGCCTTTGAACACGTTAGGCAATTTTAAAAGAGTATTTATATACTCTTCTTGGGAACACACACTAATCTGTTCTCCCCAAGCCCCATGAGATTCCCCACCCTCAATGCCACCTACAGCCAGGTCTCCCAGTGAGAGGTCTAGGACCAGCCTCATGGAAATGAACTCTAAGCAAACTGAATTTCAGATCAGTAGTGCTAACAATATGTGTCATGTTACTGATACTCTTAAACTCAGTAAAATAAAAGAATATTAAGGTTGTATATATACACTATAAACACCTGGAAGGTAAAATTAACTCTGTCTGTCTCTCTCTCTTTCTTTGTTTCTCACTCTCTGTGTCTCTGTCTTCCTGGAAACACTAAGCTGGCCATATTTTCACAGTAATGCAAAGGGCACTTGCAGAATATAGAACCATGTAGACAACTGATTGTAGAAAATCAGTAGTTATTTTCTGTGGATGTGCTGTGTGTTATTTCAGGCTACCAAAACACTAAATTCTGAAAAGAATGGCATGTTCTATATAACGCTTCTCACAGCAAACAAGCATGTTAAAGAATAGTGAATATAATGCAGACACATAAATCTATGATGTGTGTGTATGTATGTATGTGTGTGGGTGTGTGTGTATATATATATATAAATATATATATATTCAACCCCACTACACACACACACACATACACACATGCGCACACACACGTACACATTTTAAAGCATTCACAGATGGTAAAAAGTCAAACTTAAATGGGACTCTCATCTCTGTTAACCAAGCCTGTAACTCTGGTTTCTTTCTAAATTTGCTTACATTCCAAATTTGGGTATTCTCTCCTTTATATGGTTTTCTGTCTCCTACTTTGCCCATGGTCCGCAGCCATAAGGCTCTGATGGGCCTCTCACTTTCAAAAATGGTAGGCTGTAGACAACATCCTTAGCAAACGCTCCAGTTGTCTTTGGCCATCCAGCCCCCTGAATCAGTCCATGGAGTCTCTCCAGTAAAGTCAGGGGAAGCCATACTCCCTGCTGGGCCCCCTCTCTAGACATTACTTTGAAATAAATGATATGATTGAGTTTGGCATAGGATCACAGCACTACACATAATCCGAATGTTGAAATATTTGTACCTGCTCACTAACACCTTGGTGTTATAACCATAATGCAGAGCACTGCATTTTTAGAAAGGCTAACATGATTTTTAAAAAATAAAACATGTCACATTTATGAATGCAAGATAATTAGAAAACTGTTTTTAAAGAAAATTGTTAATCTTTTTCTTTCTCCTTTATTTACTCCACATTTCCTAATGTCCCCCAAAAGTGTTAATATGCCACGTGATGGTTTTTCTCATCTATAATAAGAGGAATGGCACAATAGGTGCTATTCTTTTGTGATTGACATTGGCATATTAATCATTTATTGAGTGATTTTGTGATCTCTTAAATTATACAACATTCTGCATCATAAAATTGTAGCCTGGAATAGGATTTTAGTTCTTTGTCACTGAATTCATAAAACTACCTAGTGACACATAACTTGAAGTCATATAGTCATGACATTTTCAGAAAATTTTTTTAATGAATAAGCAACCCAGTAAAATTCGCCATCTTGGAAGTTCTATGCCCCCCATCCCTATTTTAGGAATGTTTATTCTATAAATTTTAAAGAAACATCCAAAAAGAAAAACCACAGAGGGTCAAAGGGGCCTTTGATAGCTGTTATATAATTTTTGACCTTATATTGCATTTCATATGTATCTCAAATGTGATTTGAAAATAAATTTATAAAATATGATTTTGTTACATAATATCTGCAAAGTGACAAAATAACCACCTCCAAACCACAAATTTCAAACTTAACTAAGGAGACCATAGTGGACACATGAACCAAAGGCTAACATCATGAAGCTGAATCTTAGTAAACCAAGAGAAATCGAATGACAAATGAAGAACAATGCTTTCTTTCTGTGGATATCTTCCAGTAACTTGCCTCCCTGTTTCTAACTACAGTAAATAAATACACAAGAGGATATCATGTATTGGGCCATATTGGAGACGAGAAAACCACCATGTGGCATATCATTAACACTATTTTGGGGTTATTAACCCACGTGGGGTAAAGAAAGTACTAAAAACTCCCCATTTCTGTGGTAATCACTCAATAATCCCTAGAATCTTGGGCCAGGACATAGCATGCTCCGCTTTCCATGTGGCTGAGAGTCCTGTAGCATCTAAATTTTGGGGGTAAGGGACCACGTTGGTTTTCTTCATTTCTGTGTCCCCAGTGATTAGAACACTTCTTACCACATAATAACCAGTCATTAAAATGTTTATTAAATGAATTCCTGGACTAGGAAGAAGGACTAAGAAAGTAGTGGAAAGAAAAGAACCTCCATTCATTGCTTATTGTTGATAGCATTTTTTATTGTATATAGATGATTAAAACGCCAAATTCCTCTGCTTCTAATCTGCCCTCATATTCTTTCTTGAAGTTAAAGATATTTTGGACTGGAAGACATAGATAAAATAAGTACTGGAACAGGGAATTGAAGTCCAAGTTAGGTAAAAGGTTTGTAAGAAGGGACCTTTCAATCTGTAAACGAGGTCTTACCTTTTGGCCTGGACAAATTATATCCTGGGATCCTAAAATAACATATGAAGCACACTGAGGATATGTTGCAAGAGATTTTGAGCAGCCACAGGGTAGCACAGGGACAGGATAACTCAGAGGAGCAAGTGCAGTCCTGACTCTACTCAAGAGGAAGCTGGACGTCAACCTGGGTCAGAGGTAAACAGGTCAGCCTAGGAGCAGGAAGTAAAGGGGTGGCTATCTCTGGTTTCTACCTGGGCTCCTCACATACACAGGTTGAGTGAACTTCATCTTCTTTTGGGACAGGATTACTGATTTCTAGATAAGAAAAACAGCATAGACATAGTAAATGTCAGCAACACACTTGCAAATATCACGTTCTTTTCTTCTGGACATGAGGAAAGCACATAGACGGCATGCTAATGCAATTGAGATGCCTTACTGGTTCAAAGAATATTGAAAGACAGTTCCCCAAGAATGTGGGTCATAGGTTCAAGGCCAAGCTGGAATTTGCCATCACTTGGCTGTGGGCATTGAGGTAATGCTGTCTACATTTTTGCATGGCATAAGGCTTGATGTAATAATGATTTCCATGGATGATGAAACCTTCATCCAAAACATGCTTGTGGTATAGACAATGAGCTGAATAGAACACAGTGGCATTTGCCTGGGGTAGATAGAGCCCTGCACAGTCCCAGTGGTCCATGGGTGGATGTGCTCAGGGTGCTCCTTGATGCTGAGATAAAGGTGTCCCCAAGGGTCATTGCTTTAACAAGTGCCGAGCTGTCCCAGGTTGAATCATTGCTAAAACAAGGACGTTGCACTGGTTAGAGAATGTGGTGCTTGATCCTACATCTTGAGTGTAAAAGGGGCCAAAAAATATTTCAATAAAAAACAGGCAAAAATAACTCAAAAGCAAGTCAGAGGAAAGAAATTAGGACTCTGTAATATAAGATCTGAGAAAGCTCAAAAAAGGGGAAAAAAAGACTCCCACTATGTGAAAATATTTTGTAAAAAATAGATTCACTTAGTTCTATGTACCTCTAAGAGTTAGAATTAGAAGCAATGAATGGAAGACACAATGAGGAATTTTGGCCTAAATAGGGAGAAATAATTTAAAAAGCTGACTGAAGATAAATGGACAACTTTAGAAGACAATGTTTCCTGTTATTTAGACGTGTTTGAGAAGTGACTGAAAATACTGTATTGAAACATCATTGAAAATGATTTAAACGTTGGATCACTGTGTGAGCTAGCTCTACACTTTCCAATTGCGTAGAGCACATGGCCACTGGACACTTGAAATGTAGCTATCCACATTGAGGTGTGCCTTAAATGTAACTGACCCACCAGATTTCAAAGACTTAGAATAAACAAAAAGGAAATAAAATACTGCGTTGGTATGTTTTTAATTGATTGCATGTTTACTTGATAACATGTTAGATGAATTGGGTTTCATGAAATCTATTAAAACGTTGCACTATTTTTTGTCTTTACTACTTCTTCTGGGACTACTAAAATATTTGCATTTGCAATTACTTGTGTGATTTGCATTCCTTCTATTTTGCAGCACTGGTCTAGATCCCAGCTATTCGAACTGTGGTTCTTGGATCAGTAGCAGCAACATCACCTGGGAGGCTGCAGAAAATGAGGATCATCCACCCCCGCGGAGACCCATTGGATCCGAGGCTGCATTTTCACATGGATTGAGCAACCCTGGTCTGGATGATTATTGCTCTCAAACATTTTTTAAAGCCAGGAAATCTTTTATTCAAAGGAAATCTAAGTGGAAGAATGCTACAAAGATACGCAATGGTGGGACACTCTGCTTTTCAGGCCTCGTGACCGGGAAACCTTAGTCCTTCTGAGGTGCTTTCGTCACCCTCCACAACTTCACCCTGGATTCTGCCCTCTTGAGTAAAGCATAGTTGGAAAACCCCTGATCTAGAGTGTCTTCAGAGTCTCGAAGGTATATGGACACTATAAATGCCCAATGGTTTCATAATTCAGACCTGCATTCAAGTTTATGAGGAGCAGAATAACAAACTTTGCCATGACTGTGGACATATTAGGTTGGTGAAGATGTAACTGCAGTTATTGCCATCACTTTTAAAAACTGCAATTACTTTCGCACCAAGCTAATGGTTTCATGGTGCAGTCGTGAACTTGTCTGGGCCAGTGGCTGCCAAACTGGTCCAGTCATCACAATCATTAGAGAATGTTCTTTGAAAAACGAAAATCCTGTGGAATCAGAATTTCCAAGGGAAGTAAGCCGGCAGTCTATTTATTTAAGAGTTCCCCAGGTGAATTGAAAAGAGTTGCAGGAAATTCAGCTACAACCTTCAAAAGAGCAATATCATCTTTCTCAAGAGATGTTTTTTGACTTGAGTTACTCAAATAAATGCTTCAACTGTATATCTTTTAGTTAAACCTAAGTTTTTTGCTTTATATTTCTAACTCTATATTCTCTTAATTACTACCTAATAAAAGATGCTAAAAAACACCTAATGTCATCAATTTAAGACTATTCTAACTCAAACTAAAAACTTCCCTTCCTATTATGAATAATTTCCTCATAGAAATTGAAGCAAAAGATTTATTGCTCCAATTTTTACTAAAAAAGGAGTTGTTTTTGCTTTGTGCTTGTGTGTGTGTGTGTGTGTGTGTGTGTGTGTATACATCTGTATGTGTGAGGGGGCAGCCTTGAGTTGGAGAAATATTTTGTATTGTCCTAACATGTTTTTTAAATGATTTACTGTAAAATGCAAATATACACAAGACTTTTACATTTATATGGTAAATTAGATTGACATCTATTGTAACTGAAAATGAGGAGGTAAAATGGACGGGAGGAAGGAGTATTCTTCCCTCTCTAGAACGCGGAATCATCCACACACTCTGCGCTGGCAGCCTGAATTCCCCCGTGTGGAGGGACTGACTTGTCCTCTCTTTGTCACTCACCTCTCTGATTTAGAAAAGGACCAGAGACCTTGTATGTAAAT
This sequence comes from Hylobates moloch, assembly GCF_009828535.3. Taxonomy (NCBI): domain Eukaryota; kingdom Metazoa; phylum Chordata; class Mammalia; order Primates; family Hylobatidae; genus Hylobates; species Hylobates moloch. The sequence continues at coordinate 3,350,706 of NW_026652292.1, read as the reverse complement.
TGTGTCTTCATTTACATTTTATGTATAAAATTGTACCCAGGAGCTGAAACAATGACATAGCTACATGCAACAACAGGAAGAAAAATCATTTCTAAAAAGCCTGTGTCCTTGAGGTCAGATGCCTGTGGTCGAATGGGTTTGGTAATGCAGTCATGATGACGGTGAACCATTTTCCTAACAAGCAAAACCCATAAAAGCCATCTGTGGAGATGTTAATACGCAGTTAAAAACAGATTTTTTCTGGTTTGGTTAAAATGGTAAGAAATCGTTTATTCAGAACTATTGCAATAGCTGTCAAAACTATTACCATGGGAGAGAGAGAAGGGGTTCAGCCACAAACACAGCAAAGTGGGGATCAACAGCCAGGAGGGGAGTGGGAAGCTGGTGGGCGGAAGATTACCAAGAAGAGGTATTAAGAGTCGGGGGATTCTTGCTAAACCAACTCAATAGGATTTTTGCTGAAGATAGGCCAGGGTGAGCAGATAGCAAGGGTGATCAAACATTAGAGGGAGGGAGTTCTCACCAAACTGGCTTAATAGGCTTCCGGCCACAACTGGGCTGTCTCTGCAGGCCCCACAAGGGCAGGGGCCAAGGTCAAAGAGGGCTCCGAGGAACCTCAGTCCAATTTGGTCCAGGAAAGTCTTTGCCAATATTCATTGTGAAAACCCACATGATTTTATAGAGACACTCAGTGATATGTGTTAAGGATTGGACACAAAAATATTTTTACTGGCTGTGATGTGGTTGTTTTAAAGGACCCAGCTATTCCAGAGAATCTCACAGGTAAGTTACACACGTAGTAAATGAAGAGCTGACCGGAGGGAAAATGAGACCAGTGTGCACCTCCTGGAGGAAACGGCCTCTCTGCCACCTTCTCCTAGCTTTGGTTTTAACCACACAAAGAGAGGATGCCGCTGTCACTCAGCACTTCAGCAGCCATGCACAAAGCCCACTAGCAAAGCCAGCAGGTCTTCTTGTTGCAGAGAGACTTCTGCAGCAGGATAAGTCAGTCTCCTCCTCTTTGCACCTTTCTTCTTTTTTTTAAATTATACTTTAAGTTTTAGGGTACATGTCACAATGTGCAGGTTTGTTACATATGTATTCATGTGCCATGTTGGTGTGCTGCACCCATTAACTCCTCATTTACATTAGGTATATCTCCTAATGCTATCCCTCCCCTCTACCCCCACCCCACAACAAGCCCCGGTGTGTGATGTTCCCCTTCCTGTGTCCAAGTGTTCTCATTGTTCAATTCCCACCTATGAGTGAGAACATGCGGTGTTTGGTTTTTTGTCCTTGCGATAGTTTGCTGAGAATGATGGTTTCAAGCTCTCTACCCAGGAAAAGGTGCATTTCATTCCCCACAGAAAGCTCAGTGGGAGCCAAGAGGTAGAGGGCACAGAGCCGGCCCCTTAAGCCCACCTCTGGCCCAGGCCTCCTTAACGGCTCTTGCGGGGCCTATTCCTCCCCCACATAGTGAGGAACCACAGGGAGGCTTGGGAGCCAAGTACATACCTGCCTGGAGGGTCCTCAGGATGGGAGATGTCCCCTGTATAACCCTGAGCCTATGGTACAATGGGCAGTGATATGGTTTGAATATTTGTGTCCCTCCAAAATGCACATCAAAACTTCATTCTTAATGCAATAATATTAAGACATGGGGCCTTCAGGAGGTGATTAAGTCATAAGGCTTCTTCCTGGTGAAAGGGATTAAGGCCATTATAAAAGAGGCTTCACATGCTCTTCATTCCTTTTTTTCCTCCTACCTTCTGCCGTGTGAGGACACAATGATCGCCCCTTCCAGAGGACGCAGCTGCAAAGCTCCATCTTGGAAGCCAGGAGCAGCCCTTGCCAGACACTGAATCACCTGGCTCCTTGATCTTGGACTTCTCAGCCTCCAGAACTCTGAGAAATAAATTCTATTGTTTATAAATTAAAAAAAAAAAAAGACAGCAAGGCCTCCAGGCATGGCCTGCCCATGTGCGATGGCCTCTCCCGGGGCCCTGGTGCCCACACCCTGGGCTCTGCAGCAGCCCTGAGAGCATCTGATGAGTGGTGACTGCCTTCTCCAGAGGACCACAAACCGTGTTGGTTTGAATTACCAAACTTGACCTTGTGTGCAGCCATTCCTCCCACGGGCTTAGCACTTTTATGTCATCATCTCACGTGCACACCTCCTCATGTGCTTTGTCCCCATTAGGTGACGGCCAAATTCTCAGTGGATGTCATCTGAAGATGGATGTGGCTGGCCCCTTGGCTTCGTGGCTGGAATCTGAATATTGTTCAACTGAACTGAAAATATCAGGGAACGAAGAGTTAGCTGGGAGAATGGGAGACAAGCCAGCAAGAGTTGTTTCCTCAGCAGCTTCCACAGGGCTGGCACTGTGCACAGCCTTTGCTGCTAGAAGATGTGGGGTTTTTCCTCCTGTGTCTTGGCCGGGAAGGAATAGGGCAGGTATGTAGGTGGGAAAGGAAATCAAGCTCAGATGGTGTTGGATTTGAGAGCAGTAAACAAACCAGCACAGGGGGGCATCAAAACCTTCATTTGTGGATGCAAGAAGCACCAGCTTCCTCCATCTGTGGCTGTGGCATGTGCCCTGCTGGGGCGTGTGTAGGGAAGGAATCAGATGCAGCACCTGCCATCGTAGCTCACTGCAGCCAGTGAGACAGCTAACACGACCCAAAGTCCAGGTGATAGGGGATAAACAAGGGGCATGTTCAAATAGGAAGAGTGAAGAATGCAGCCCCAAGTGGTCTGGCAAGTGCTTCCAGGGGAGGTCCCTTTTAACTGATGGTGGAAAGAGGAGACAGTCACACACTCACAGGCACCTAGCTATGTCTGGAGAAAGAGAAGCTGTTACCTGGGATTGGACCTAGGAGTAAAGTAGAGCATTGGAGGACGGAGCCAAGAGAGGCGGCAGTGGCGAGACAATGGTGTTGAAGAACCAGTCACCATCTGGTGGCCATGGAGAACCAGAAGCCCCTCAAAAGATCATCTCTGTGTTTTAGATAAAGAACTATTCTAACCAGAGACAGAGGCACAGGCTGAGGAGAAGAAAAACTAGACCCCAGGCCAGCCATTAAGGGGGTTTTATAATGGACAAAGGCCATCTAAATAGGGAAATGGACCATGAGAAAGGAAATGAGGGCACAGAACATTGAGGAGAAAAACCCTATGGGAAACAGAAGAACCTCAGCCCTTACTGCAGACGGGATTGAGGGAAAGAGAAAGCTAAAGATGACTCCCAGTGTTTGGCATGGGCGATGGCCAGAAATGCAGGGTCAGGCACAGGCTTGGGGAACATGGGGAACATGGGGCTGGTTTTGCATACCACGAGCATCAGGGTCTGGGGAATTACAAGGTGAGGGAACAGGAGCTGGAGATCTTGGAGATCTAGAACTGGGTAATCATCAGACCCTATGTGATCTTTGAGGAAAAGGGAGCCCAGGAGAGCTCAGAACCAAAGTAGCCAAGGACAGACCCCTGGGAAGTTGCAAATGACTCTGCGGAAGGAGTTCAGAACAGAGCCTAAGGGGTGGCGGCCCTGATGCCAAAGGGAGCTGGGGAGAGGCTGGGAAAGTGAACCTGGGGGCACAGGTATGCCTTAAAGAGGGCTGGCCATAAAGGGAAATGGGAGAGTGCTGAGGTGTGAAAAGCAAACCGTAGTGAGGAATAAGGAAAGTATTTGCTCTTTGAATCTGGGTTGCACTGAAGCGTAATCTGAGATTGAGAAGAAGGATCAAATTGAGAAAGAGAACTGTAAGGTATCAAAGAGGAAGTAGTCAGAGCTTATAAATTTAAAAAAAAAAACACTTCTCACCTGGTTTGTTCAAGATCAAAAGCTTAGATATTTTAAATTTTGCTTTTTCCTCTAGGACTTCCTCAATATAAAAGAGCAACTATTGAGAGAGGTTGAAAGTTTGTCCACATGCCGCAGTTCGACAAAGGCATGAGCCAAATCCAACACCGGCTTTAGGAACTTCTCCTGGATGGCTTAGCTGAGAATGTGGCTCCTCAGGGAGCTTAAATGAAGAGAAAAAGGCACTTTGCAGTGGCCGGGAACACGGACATTTGAATGCAGGGGGCCTAGATTTGACACCCGTCTCCAATTCATGTGTGACCTTGGATAAAACCTTAGCCTCTCCATGGCCTAAATTTCCTCACCTGCAAAGTAGGGTGTTTAGTAAACGTGTGCTCCCAATGGGTTACTATGTGTGGTACGGATAAATCTATGCATCCAACACTGTAGCAATTTTATCTGACTCCTAAATCTTAACTTCTGTTGTTGATATGAATGCTGGACACGCATTCATTAATTCTGAGTTTTTATTTTACTAGGACGCAGTTAATTAGTGCCTGTTTACTGGATAGATGGCTTCCATCCATATTTGCCTCTTTCCCTAGAAAAGCCTGGATATCTTGTTAAGGATCAAATGTTATTGTGGCATATATTGCCACCAAGTGTCACAACAGAAATGTGTTGTTAATTAGCTTACAGAAATCTTACTCTGCGTGTATAGGCAGAAACCGCGCTTCACTTCAGGAAAGAAGCTCCAGGGTGCAGACTCAAAATTAGAGAAGAATTTAGCCAGATCACGCACAATTAGAAGGATGTGCGCCGTACACACCTGCCCTGTGTCCCTGCAGCTGTCAGAATTAGAGGTGATGAACCAGCTGGTACAGAACTGGGGAGACCCAGTGACCACCCAAGACTCAGCAAAAGGCAATGAGAAAACACGACTAGGTTCACAAAAATTCATGCATGTTCAATATTAAATTGAATTTTACTTTATTTATTTGATTTTTTCAAATCTTGCTGATTGATTTTTCTTTGGCCAGAACTCCAAAGCTTTTTGTGGAAGCAACAGAGGTGGGCTGCAGAGAACTAAAATGCTGAGAGGCTGAGTGTGGACAGTGTTGCCTCTCAAGGACACATCTGTTTGGAAAGTGTATTTTATACAGCAGTTCAAACTTAGTGACATTTGATTCTGGGTAGTGATTAGAGTTGAACTTAAATACACTTTATGGTGAGAAGACACACCCAGCTCTCTTTTCACAATGGACACATCAAGTTCCCAATAAGTTAAACTGCTTTCCCCGTGTTAAGTTGGATTTGAGTATCAGTTCTTGGATGACGTTTCATCAGAATGTTCTCTCATTCCCATTTAGAGCCTGTGTACTTTGCCACACCCAGTTATTCATCAAATCGATGTATTTGCAGCATCCCATACATTTTTGGGGAGAAGCACTGACTGGAGGTGTGGAGAATCCTCTTTTCTCCTTTTAGCCCTAGAGGAGCCTCTGTTCACTCCCCATCTTCATGCCTGGCTCCTCCTGGTCCCACAGACTCCCCAGTCTGCATGAGACAGTGCTGGAGCTCACCAGCTCTAAATGGAAACATTCTTTGCAAGCCCCTCTTTCTACTCTGCGCCTCTCGTTCCCCTTCTGCTTTTCTTGTGATTATTTGTGCAGCCCCTCCTCAATCTGTCTCTTTATCAGGTTGTTTATTTATGGCCTCCGAAGCTTTCCACTTATTGGCCATCCTGCTCTTCCCATCATGTTTGACCGCACTGACCCCTCTGCCCCTTCCTGTTTAGAACAGCCTGGATGGGTTCCAGGTGTGGAGGCACCAGCCATTCCTAAGCATCCTGCCCCTTCAGCACATTTAAACGAACTATGCGATGGGCCTTTCATAGCAATCGTGCAGGGGAGACGACTGGTCCAGCAGCAACAGACTTTCCTTACTTTTCTTTTATTATGTTGACTTTTACTTGTTTCTTCCAATTATGATTATGTCTGCAGTGGCCTAGAATCCTGCAAGCTTTCTTTTTTCTTACCAGACATAGCTAACTTCATTTTAGCTTACCTCAAGAAAAGCTTGTATTTTTACAATTTGCATAGATTTGAGCCCAATCAATGAATGTGTAATTAAAAATCACATGGACGAAGGGGGCCCAGTCCTGCCTCCTAACACGTCTAAGAAGCATGAGGATTGGAGTCAGTAGGCTCTGAAGAAGGAGAACCACATGCCTGACTTTCTGGGACACCTGAGGCAAGAAAGGAGGTGGCAGCCTTTGCGGCTGGCACTGGGCTTTGACAGAGGTTAGCTGCACTCTGCAGGGCAAGCCCTGCCCACCACTCCAGACTGGTAGGAGTGGAAGTGGGCACAGCTGGGAGTAGATGGGAAATGGAATCCCCAAATTTCCCTTCTCGACTAGGTGATTATAGCATCTCTTTCAGATCTTTGTGTGATGACATGATCCCACATACCTGCCTAGCTTGGAGAGTCTTGGAGGCTCCCTGTGGTCGACCTGTCTTCTCAGTGTCCAAGGACCCCAAGCCTCTGTCAGCAGCCCAATCCCTGTCCCTCATGCAGCCCCTTCACAAGCTCTGGGCACAACTCAAACCCAATGATGCTCTTGATGATGCAGTACGCACTCCAGCCCTGTTGCTTTTCCTCACACTTTTCTTTGCCTTAAAGATACGTGTTTTGTTCTGTCCATCTTTTTCCTGGGAGTTCTGAGATTTAAATACATAGACACAGAGAGAGAGGTCAGCCTATCACATCTGCCATGACTGGCTGGGAAGTCTCCCTACTGGAAGGAATGATGACCTTTACAATGCTCCGTGATGAACAAGGAGAGGGGCCTCAGCACGATTGGACCCCGAAAGCTCAGAGCCAACTGTGTTTTGGGGAGTGAGGAAAGTTTGGTGAGTTCACAGGGCAGATGGGTCCAGCCCTGGAACCCAAGTCTCACAGGTCCCAATGATGAAGTCTTTCATGGGCTCAACTCAGGACGTGGCATCTGTCTCCCGGCACTGCGATTGCCGAGTTTTCCAGGCAGTACACAGTGAACAGGAGGTCTGTTTGGAGAGAAGTGGACCCTGGCAGGAGCAGAAGGCTGCTTGAGGCAAGAAGGACTGCAGGCAGAGGATGCTCAGTGGTCTAAAATAAGTTAGGGTGGGCTGGGTCCAAGCTGGGGGCGGTGGGAAGAGACACACTGAGGAGACATTTGTGCAGGCTTCATAAGCACAGACGACAGGTGGTCCCCTAGCATGTTCCTGGCGTGCTCTGAGCCCATCACAGATGCTTCCCAGGGAGGACCTTCACAGCCACACCCCACATGTCTCGGGCTGCATGGAAAAGGCAGCCCATATCCACCCTCAGTGTCTGGCCACCCCTTACTTCTCTCTATGGAAGAAGGATGAGTAGCTAATGGGTACATTTGAGTAAGGAATAGGGTGCCTGTGCCCAGTCCTTCCTCCTGCTTCCCCCTGGGAGCCTTCCTGCCATCCTTGGGGAGAAGGCATGCAAGCTTGGGTGAACAGGGTGCTGAGTGGGGAGACCTCGCTCCATGCGTGTGGGGAGTGGGCTTGCTGTCTATGTTCTGCCCCGATGGGATGGACCACTCGGTCAGCTTGAGGCACAGCATTCAGAGGCATGTTTGCCTGCAGACATGGCCAAATACTCCAACAGTGACTTCATCAATAAGAAAAGTGATATAGTGATATGTCGGTCTCCCATCTAGATTATCATGTTTTAAATTTCACGGTTGGTCTAGAACTTAGACAAGAAAAGGAGATACCATTTATTGGGAGCACCTTGGGCCTGGTCTCTGGGAGGAGAAAAAGTAAGGGCTTCTCCAGTGACTCCTGACATGAGCTCTGCCCTCAGGCAAGCTTGGGATTCCTATCTACATCCCAGGATCAGAGGAGCATAGGAAGCATCTCAATCTAGTCACACCAGGACACTAGGAAGAGGCAAGTGAAAAGCTCCTCTGTGATTCTGCAGCCTCATTTGCTACAGGGTGTCCACAGATTTAGGCCTCAGAGGCCTAAAAGTTAAACAATACCAAAAAAGTATAAAAATTCACTATGAGCAGGGATCAGCATAGAAGACACAGCACAATTACGCTCAGAGAAACTCAGATAATAGAATGTTGTATGTCCACTGTAAAATAATAATAAAAGTGATTATGATGATATTTAAAAGTCAAATTACAAGTTTGATCAGTGAACAAAATTCCACCATAATCAATAAGGGAATTTGAGAATTAACCACAGAGAAGTTCAAGAAATGAAAAATGTGCTTAATGAAATGAAAACATAATAAATAGGATGGGTTAAAAGATAGATTAAACAACAGCTGAAAAGGAAATTAATAAGTTGAAAGTAGAACTGAGCAAATTACCCAGAATACTGAAAAGAGAGAGCAATAAATAGAAAATATGAAAGAGAAAAAAATGGCAGATAGAATGGAGTCTAACACAAATGTAATTGGAGTTTCCAAGTGAGAAGAAAGAGAAAATGAGGAAAAAGCAGTATCTAGAGAGGTGATGGCGATGAATTTTCTGAACTTAGAATACACCAGACTCCTCAAAGTCAGGAAGCATAATCAATCCCAATCAAGATAAATTAAAATAAAATAAACACAAACTTCAAAGTAGCACAGTCACAGAAGGCCCCAGGGGTCAAAAAAGTACCGGGAAGAGAAGCTAGATTGCAGAAGCTTAAGAAAGAATATGCAGTTAATAAATGGTAAAGACAAAAAATATCTCAAGTTTCAGTGGACATGCATCTATATGTTACAGAATGAGAATATTCTCTTAAATTACTGGCCAATTCTCTTTTTAGAGGGTAAGAAATCTTTGGAAAATACTTTAGACAACCTCTTGGGGAAGAAAGTGCTGTTCTCAGGACACAAGAGTCAGGGGAACCTGGGCAACGCAGACTTGGTGAAGTGGGGGCAGAACTGGGGGAAAGAGGAGAGAAGGAGGATGGGGCTAGGAAGAAGCTTGGGATGCTCTGAGCTGCAGCAACCCCAGGAGCCAATTCCAGTGAGATTTCATCACTGATGTGGCAGCCAGGGGACCATTTACCTGTTCATGTCATTAATATTCCATGGTGATTTGTAGCTTTGCTAACAGATGGACACTTTTGCTTTGTCCTATAACCTCCCACTATGCCATGAATGTCCACTACATTGACACATTCACTGAGTGTGTGTTAGGTGTGTGAGTGGTGTTCCCCAATGAGGGATGGAGCTGTGTTTTACCTCAGGAGAGATATGCAAAATAAACATACTTGCATTGAAGCATAAGTCCAGAGGCAGATATAAACATAAAAAACCCCAGATTTCCACAAAGTGGAATATAATCTTTAACAAAACAACCCCTTGGACTACTATAAACATGGCACCTGCCAGGTCGACACCATGGCCCAGCACGGACGCATGGAGTTGCAGTTAAGACCACATGGCATTTTGTATTTTACAATGTAATCTTATTGAATTCCCATTATAATATTGTAACTTAGGAGCTATTATTGTTGCTATATTACAGAAAAAGAAATTGAAGTATAAGAAATGTAATTACTAGATAATTTAGAGAATTAAAGATCACAGAATGGCTAAATAAAGAAGCTGGATCTCAAAAGCATGCCTAAATCTTTTTCAGGGAAAAATAAATGGAAAAAGTTGTTAGTTACTAGGGAGGGTAGTATAGTTTGAATATGTGTCTTTCCCATACCTCATGCTGAAATGTAATGGCCCATGTAAAGGTTTTGGGGGTTGGGGACTGTAAGAGGTCAGTAGGCTTTTAGGGCTTAATGCCTTTCAAAAGGAGTTTCGAGAGTAGGTTCTCTCTTGCCCATTTGCTTTCTGCATGGAGTGACACAGCAAAAAGGCTCTCATCAGATGCCTACTCCCTCAGTCTTGGACATGCCAGCCTGCAGACCTGTGGGAAATACATTTCTCTTCATTATAAACACCCAGTTGGTGGTATTCTGTTATAACAGCACTAAATGCACTGAGACAGATGGCAACAAGAACTTAGGGAGTAGCCTGACTCTCACTGTGCAATGGTACCTCCACATTGACAGACATGGAGATGGCCGCATGGAAAAGGCTGCTGACCAAGCGGACCAAACTTGGCTACCCTTGGCCCTTCTAAAAATTACACTTTTGAAAAATGTAGTCAGGCATGAGAGGTGCAAGAAAGTCACATGGAAATTATCCCTAGGCGGGTGAGTCATTCATGGGCCACCTCTGAGCAAGGTCTTCCAAGGTCATCTGTGGCTCCTGGGATGCACTAAGGGTGGCAGCCCTGCTAAGAGGGCCAGGGAGTTGGTCAAAATACAGGATGAGGAAGAACGTCTAAGAAGAAAAGCTACCACATCTTCCGAAAAGCCTGTAGGCGGCCCTTCAGAACCCCCCTGGAGCTACATCTTAAAAGCTTGTATCTTGCCGTTACTCAGTATGGGTATCAAATCTCTGTGTTCCAAAAAGAATATGATAATCCCATCTTCCGGCGAAAATCCAGATTTAGTTCTCAAAATCCCAAGCAAGAAAACAATCTAACCTCCCAGAAACCCATCCATGTTGTAAAGGCAAAGAGCACCCGCCCCCTTCCAGGACGAAAACAACTTCCTCAGGTTTGGAAGTCTGATCCGATTCCAGCTTCACCCCCTCCCCCAGCTTAAAATAATATTTCTCTTTGTTTTCATAAAACTTTGTCCCTCTTCTCTGCGCCCTGCAATTCCACGTGCTTTCCCACTTCCTGTATTATAGCATGAGTTCTGAGGACAAGGACTATGACGCCCTCATATCTTCATAACCCTCCATTTGCAGGGTGTGGGAGAATTTGGTAAATGCTCACTTAATTGTAAGTCTGAGTCTTAGGAGGAAATAGATGATCAGTGCTGAAAAAAAAAGAAGTATGCTGGATTCATAGCAGTGAAAATATTTTAAAAGGAGACTTGAGAGATTAAATACATAGACTTTCTGAATTTAATACTTGCTTGAAAATGTATTTTTCTCCTTCTATACATCTTAGCAAAATTAAAGGTTGCTGCAAGCACTTCATCGACAAATCATTTCTTGGTCTCTGACCACGGCTATTTGAACATCTGAAACTTTATTCGAGCCGTTGGTAATTTTTGTTTTCCAACCAACCGTTATAACTTCCTCAGGATGATTAAGGCAGTTTTTAGACAATGGCTGAATTTTAACTCCCAGCATTTTGTGAGAGAAGCCTGAGGTCACATGAGGGTTCTACGCAATCTAGGAAGCTTCGACATCTGGCCATAGTCACATGCTGGGTTAATCCAATTATATGGAAATGGTAGTTTTTAAAGAAAACAAAACTCATGCTGTGTTTTGGCAGAAAACTTAGTAGAGTAGATGAGAGGCTTCTTTTCAGAAATCACTGGTTCTGGTCATGTAAGTAATTGAGTTTACATAAACTGGTGTTTGGGAGGTGAACAGTTCAGTTGGCACTAGTTACTATTTTACACAGGTTCCTCATGTAATTGGGGAGGGTACAAGCCCTCTGAGAGCACTCAAGCCAGCCCTCGGGACTCTGATACTCCAGCTGTTGGTTGACTGTCTTTGTTATCTTTTCTGCCGTGTCTCTCCTCCAAATGCTTAAGTGCTATTTACTTGAGGCCACGTTCTGACTTACTTGATTTAGCTACATAGGGACAGTGCTTTAAGATCCAGCAACTTATCTTAGGGCAGAACAGATTTTATCAACATTAGGTGAAATTACTCCTGTAAATTTGCAGTGAGGAATCCTAACCAAATCAGAATGACCATCAAATTAAAATTTCTGGAAGGCAGAGAAGGCAATCTATTTCACTCCAGTTTATTTAGTTCCTTTTGTTTTATCCATCATCATCATCATTGCATATTTTCACAAGAGACAATGTTATTATTAACTTTTATATAAAGCGTGAATCAACAATTCGTTTTTTAAATATACATTTTATTTTAGGAGGTTTTAGATTTACAAAAAAAAAAAAAAAATGCGAAGATAGTCCAGCTGTTCCCCCTATGTCCAAACCTGTATTTCTCTATAATTGACATCCTATCTTAATATGTCACATTTGTCACAGTGAGGTAACCAGTATCCATTCTTTATTATTAACTAAAGTGCATAGTTCATACAGATGTCCTTAGCTTTTCCCAGAGGCTTCCCTTATTTGGGGACCTCATCCAGGACGGTGTGTTACATTTAGTCCTCATGGCTCCTTGGCTTCTCTTGGCTGTGCTAATTTCTCAAGCTTGCTTTCTTTGTGATGGCCTTGACAGTCTTGAAGAGCACTGGTCAAGCGTTTTGTAGGCTATCCTTCTACTGGGATTTGTCTGATGTGTTTCTCATGGTTAGACTGGGTTATGGATTTTTGAAAAGAACACAGAGGCAAAGTGGCCTTCTCATCGCTTCACAGCAAGGGTACGTGGTGTTGACCTTGCTCATCAGGCTGAGGTTCTGTTTGTCAGTTTTTTCTACTGTGAAGTTACTCCCCACTATTTTCTTGCTATGTTCTTTGGAAGAAAGCTGTTACGGGTACTTAGGGAGTGGGAGAGTTATGCTCCGTTTCCTTAAACGTGATCTATATAAATTATTTCAAAACTTTCTGCATAGGATATTTGTCCAGTTCCCTCATTTATTTATTTATGCAGTCAGCTATTCACATTGGTATGGAATCTTGAATAATTATTTTATACTTTGGTCTATAACTCAATACTATTTTATTTTTTGTTGCAAAGAGAAAATGGTTTTGGTCACTGTGGGTTCGTTCGGTTAGTGCTGGTGTCCGTTTGACAGGCCCCTGTACTGCATGAGTGTGCAAGTCTGTGTGTTCGTTCGGTTAGTGCTGGTGTCCCTTTGACAGACCCCTGTATTGCATGAGTGTGCAAGTCTGTGTGTTTGTTCGGTTAGTGCTGGTGTCCCTTTGACAGACCCCTGTATTGCATGAGTGTGCAAGTCTGTGTGTTCGTTCGGTTAGTGCTGGTGTCCCTTTGACAGACCCCTGTATTGCATGAGTGTGCAAGTCTGTGTGTTCGTTCGGTTAGTGCTGGTGTCCCTTTGACAGGCCCCCGTATTGCATGAGTGTGCAAGTCTGTGTGCATTGTGTGCTTTAACTTCTGGAACTAAAAGATGCTCAGAGATCATCTTGGATATTTCCTTCCACAGTCCTAAAATTAGCCATTTCTCCAAGGAGCTCTGGTTCCTTTGATTGCAGAACGGCATTAGAAAAGAAGATTTGGGTGGTAGGTATGCTTGTTGCTAGTGAGGAGTCCTTTGCATGTAGGCTTTCTTAGCTGAATAAAGAAATCCAGGGCCAGGCGCGGTGGCTCAAGCCTGTAATCCCAGCACTTTGGGAGGCCGAGGCAGGTGGATCATGAGGTCAGGAGATCAAGACCATCCTGGCTAACATGGTGAAACCCCATCTCTACTAAAAATACAAAAAAACTAACAGGGTGTGATGGCAGGTGCCTGTAGTCCCAGCTACTCAGGAGGCTGAGGCAGGAGAATGGCATGAACCCAGCAGGCGGAGTTTGCAGTGAGCCGAGATCACGCCACTGCACTCCAGCCTAGGCGACAGAGAGAGACTCCATCTCAAAAAAAAAAAAAAGAAAAGAAAAAAAAGAAATCCATGTTATGTATACTAAATCATGAATATGCACATGTATAGTAACATCTCTATACACAATCATCTGTGTCTATATTATGAATTCATGCTGTCGTCTGCAACTCTAATCCACCATTACATGGATTCTTCACCCTCTTCATAGCTGTAGGCTTCCAGCACTGAGAAACCTGGGTCTCACATTCTGCCATACATTTACTTAGTCATTTCCAGTAGTTATATAAGGTTTCTGAATTGTTGACCTGTACGCATATGGAAAATACTATCAGCTAGAATACAGTGCTTATGCTGCACAGGTCTGTTTTTCTGGTGTTTTTTTGTTGTTGTTGTTTGTTTGTTTTGTTTTGTTTTAGTCTTACTATTTCCACTTACTTAAAAAGTTACTTACGTCCACACCTTTATCTCCACTCACCTCAGTAAAGTGGTTTCACATATTTATACTAATTGCAGTTAGATTACTATGTCACTTCCTTATTTCCACACTAGGATTTCCTTACTCCTAATTATTTTAAGTTTGCATGCATTAAGGTTTCCTTGTGCTGTAGAGTTAAAAAATGCATAATGTCATGTATCCACCATTAGAGTATCATCATATAAATATATATATATATGTATATATATATATCCATAAGAAATCTGAGCTCCTCATCTTTCACCCTCTTGGGACCCCGACAATCATGGATCTGTTTATCATCTCAATCTCTATAACTTACTTTTTCCAAACTGTCATATAAAATCATACAGTATGTAGAATTTTCACTTCCTTCTTTTACTAATGTGTATGAATTTCGGAATCATCCGTGTCTTTTCACGGCTTGGTAGTTTATTTCTGATTGTGGAATAGCACTCCCTTGTTTGTATATTTGAGAATTCATTCATCTATTAGAAAACAGATACTGTATTGCTTCTAGTTTTTAGTAATTATAAAAATAGCCACTATAAACATTCACACACACGCATTTGTGTGAATATAAATTTTCAGTTTGGTTAAGTAAATATTTGGAAGTATGATTGTTGAATTGTGTGGTAATAATATGTTTAAAAGAAGCTGGCAAACTACCTTCTGAAGTGGACGTAGCATTCTGCATTCCCACAGCAATGAATGAGAATTTCTGTTGCTTCTCATCCTCACCAGTAATTGGTATTGCCAGTGGTTTGGAATTTTTACTACACTAACAGGTGTGTAGTGCTATTTTTATCTTTTTTAAATTTGCAATTCCTTCATAACATCTAATATTGAATATCCACTCATGCTTACTTTTCATCTGTATATTTTCTCTGGTGAGGCTTATGTTCCCATGCATTGCACATTTTAATTGTTTGTTTCCCACTGTTGTTTTAAGTGCTCTACCTATATTTTGAATACAAGCCTTTTATCAGATGCGTGTCTTGCAAATATTTCACCCAGGCTACGGCTTTCTTTTTTCATTGTCATAACAGTGTCTTTTACAGAGTAAAAGTTTTAAATTTTAGTAAAGTCAAATATTTTTTCTTTCACAGATGGAGCTTTTGTTTTATGTCTCAAAACTCATCATCAGTCTCCCAGTCATGTAGATTTTCTCATTTATTTTATTTTAAGTATGTTACAGTTTTTACATTTTATACAATCCAATAATCCATTTTGAGCTTAATTTTGTGAAAGGTATAAGGTCTATGTCTGGATCTTTTTGTTTGCATATGGATGTCCAGTTGACTCAATACCTTTTATAGAAAACATTATCTTTTCTCAACTGAATTTCAGTTGTGCCTGTGTTAAAAATCAGTGGAATGTATTTCTCTTGGTCTTTTACTTGGCTCTCTCATGTTCTATTGATTTACTTGCCTATTCTTTCACCAATACAATGTGGTCTTGATTACTGTTGCTTTATCGCAAGCCTTCTATGCTTTGATAGTGTGGGTCATGGGAGTCCTCCAAATTTTTTATGTTTCTTCAGTATTATGTTGGCTAACTTAAGTTTATAAAGTTTAGGAAGAGTTTGCTGATACCTACAAAGTAGCTTTCTGGAAATTTTATTGTAATTGCATTGGAATGCAGATGAGTCAAATTGGGAAGAATTTATATCTTAACAATATTGAATCTTCCTATTCATGAACGCAGAATAGATCCCCATTTGTTTAAATCTTCTTTGCTTTATTTCATCAGTGTTTTTATCTTTTACTTGCATATTTGTATAGTTTTATGCCTAAGTATGTTTATTTTTGGTGCTA
This sequence comes from Hylobates moloch, assembly GCF_009828535.3. Taxonomy (NCBI): domain Eukaryota; kingdom Metazoa; phylum Chordata; class Mammalia; order Primates; family Hylobatidae; genus Hylobates; species Hylobates moloch. The sequence goes on along the minus strand of NW_026652292.1, from coordinate 3,335,066 downwards.
TCATAAATTCTATTGGTTTTTAATTTAAAATTCTAATTGTTCACTGCTGGTATGTAAGAAAATAATTAACTTTTGGATATAGACTTTGCAACCTTGCTATGCTTGCTTATTAGTTCCAGGAGATTCTCTAGATTTTGAGAGATTTTATACGTAGACAATCATGTCACCTGCAAAAGAAACAATTTCTTGTTTTATTTTTACCTTTCCCATCTGTGCATGTGTACACACATATGTACATAGGTATAGGTGTTTTTCTAACTAATGCTCCAGCTACAACTTCTTCACATGAAAATGGTGAAAGGGAACACTCTTGCCTTATTCCTGACATTAAGGTAACATTGTCCAGCCTTGCTTTACCATTAAGTATGATGCTAGCTACAGGTTGTGTGTGTGTGTGCATGTCCTTCATCACGTTGAGGAAGTTCCCCTCTATTCTTATTGTGTTGAGAGTTTCTACCTTGAATGACGCTGGATTTTGCCAAATGCTTGTACTGTATCAATTGATATGATTATGTGGTTTTATTTCTTTAGCCTGTTGACTTGGAGGATTACATTAATTGATTTCTGAATGTTGAATCATTCATGAATACCTAGAATAAATCCCACCTGTACATGATGTATAATCTTTCCTATACATTGTTGGATTATGCTTGCTAATATTTTATTGGATGTTATGCATTTATGTTCATGAGAGGAATTGGTCTATAATTTTTACTTTATGCAATGTCTTTATCTGGTTTTGGTATTGGGATAAAGTTTACCCTATAAAATAAGTTCAGAAGTGTTCTCTCCATTTCTATTTTGTAAAAGAGATTGTGGAAATATTTAATATTATAGTATTATTGTTAATTACTATCATTATTATTAACTATATTATTAAGAAATAATTATTTCTTCTTTTAATACTTGATAGCATTCCCCACAATGTCATTTGAGCTTTGTGCTTTCTTATTTTGGTAATTATTATTGATTGAACAACTTTAATATAGATAGATAGATAGATAGATAGATAGATAGATAGATAGATAGATAATAGATAGATAGATAGATAGATAGATAGATAGATAGATAGATAGATAGACAGTATCTACTGTTTCTAAAGATATCCAAGCCCTATTCAAGTCCTGCAACATTTTGTATGAGTTACGATACTTTCCTTTAAGGAATAGATACTTAATCTAAATTGTCAAATTTGTGGGCAAAAAGTACTTCTTAGTATAGTATTTCTTAATTATTATTTTAATGTCGATGCTGTCAATAGAGATGACCTTATTCATATTTCTGATGTGGTAATGTTTTTTTCTTGATTGCAATGACTAGGTTTATAAACTTTATTAATTTTTCCAAGGAATGTTTAGATTTCATTGAAAGTCTCTTTTATTTTCCTGTTTTCAATTTAATTGATTTCTGCTTTAATTTTTATAATTTTGATTATTCTGATTGCTTTAGGCTAAAACTCTCTTATTTTTAGGAACCAGATTCCTAAGATTAAAGCTAAGATTACTTCTTTTAAATTTTTTTCTTTCTTAGTTTATTCAGTGCTATTAATTTATCTCTAAGTACTGTTTTTGCTTCATCCCACATACTTTGGTTATTTGTATTTCTATATTTATTTAGTACAAAGTATATTTTAGCTTTCTGTTAAGATTTCTAATTTGACCCATGGGTTATTTAGATAATGTGTTGCCTAATTTCCAAATAATTAGGGATTTCCTACCACTTTTCTGTTACTGACTTTCAGTTTGATTCCACTGTAATCTGAAAACATACTTTGTATAATGCATAATATTTTAGATTTGTTAATGTGTCCTTATGGCCCACATGATGAAGTTTATCATGATGAAAGTTTCATGGTAGCTTGAGAAGAAAGTGTATTCTGCTGCTGTTGGATAGACTATTCTATAAAAATCAACTAGATAAACTTTTGGACTCGAGCAGTCTGCCCCCGTTGGCCTCCCAAAGTGTTGGGATTACGGGCGTGAGCCACCAAGCCCAGTGTCATTTGCTTCTTTTAAAGAACTTATCTTACCATTTCATGAAAGGCATGTTTATTGACAACAGATTTCCCTAGTTTTTGTTTATTTGAGAAAGTCTTTACATTTCCTTCATTTTGAAGGCTAATTTCCCTGAATGTGGATTTTTAGATTAGGATTTTTTTTTTATTGTACTTTAAGTTTTAGGGTACATGTGCACAATGTGCAGGTTTGTTACATATGTATCCATGTGACATGTTGGTGTGCTACACCCATTAACTCGTCATTTAGCATTAGGTGTATCTCCTAATGCTATCCCTCCCCCCTTCCCCGACCCCAAAACAGTCCCCGGAGTGTGATGTTCCCCTTCCTGTGTCCGTGTGTTCTCATTGTTCAATTCCCACCTATGAGTGAGAACATGCGGTGTTTGTTTTTTTGTCCTTGTGATAGTCTGCCGAGAATGATGATTTCCAGTTTCATCCATGTCCCTACAAAGGACATGAACTCATCATTTTTTATGGCTGCATAGTATTCCATGGTGTATATGTGCCACATTTTCTTAATCCAATCTATCGTTGTTGGACATTTGGGTTGGTTCCAAGTCTTTGCTATTGTGAATAGTGCCACAGTAAACACAGGTGTGCATGTGTCTTTATAGCAGCATGATTTATAGTCCTTTGGGTATGTACCCAGTAATGGGATGGCTGAGTCAAATGGTATTTCCAGTTCTAGATCCCTGAGGAATCGCCACACTGACTTCCACAATGGTTGAACTAGTTTACAGTCCCACCAACAGTGTAAAAGTGTTCCTATTTCAACACTAAATATTTTATTCCACTGTCTCCTGGTTTGCATTATTTCTGATGAGAAGTGTGCTGTAATTCTGATCAGCATTTTTCTATATATATGGTGATTTTGTTTTCTGGCTTCTTTGAAAATTTTTGTATTTGATTTTCTGCATCTTTAATATATCATTTAGTGTTTTTTGTGTGTAAGTATTTGTTCATTTATGATTTAGTATTTTGTGTAAGTATTTGTTTATTTTGCTTGGTTTTCTCGGAATTTTCTCAATGTGGAATTTTGTATCTGTCACTGGTTATAGAAAGCTCTTAGCCTTTATTACTTTAAATATTTCTTTGGCTCCATTCTCTCTTACTACTTCTGCTGGCATTTCAAGTGTGTGTGTGTGTGTGTGTGTGTAACTTTTGAAATTGCTCTACAGTTCATGAATGTCCTATTCTACTTATTCCTTCACATTTTGTTCTCATTATGTTCAAGTTTGGGATGCTTCTACTGACCTATCTTGAAGGACCTTTATTCTTTTCTTGGCTATATTGAATCTAGTGATAACCTTATTGAAGGTATTCTTTTTGTGACTGTGTTGTTGATTTCTAGCATTTTTAAACTTATTCCTAGAGTTTTCCTCTTGCTGCTTATATTACCGACCTGTTCTTGCATGTTACCTACTAATTCATTAAATCCCTTGGCATATTAATTATAGCCATTTTAAATTTCCTGTCTGATATTTCTAATATTTGCATCATATATGAGTCTGCCTTGCTTTATCTCTTTAGAATTTCTTTCTTGCCTTTTTACACGTCTTATAATTTTTGGTTAAAAGCTGGACATATTGTATGTGATCTTACAAGGAGTTTCTAATTCCAGCATCTTTGGCTTCAGTGTCTTGCATGTCAGGTAGGCAGATCTCACCTGTTACTCTCTGTACGTGCTGTCTCTTCAAATTTCAGGGTGACAGCTTGCCCTGCAAACTCACATATCTATTAGGTCAAAGAAGTCATTGATTTTTAATTTGTCCAGCCTTTTTTTATGTTGTTTTAGGACAAAAATGATCTCTTTTATGTTCTTTATATGTTGGAACTGAATTTGTAAGTTCAAAAATTAGATTTTTAATCTATTACAAAAAAAATCACTGTGTCTTATTCAACCAAGATATAGGAAAACAGACACTTTATTTCATGTCTACCATAGGTATGAATCACTACATATTTTGAATAAATATAGCTATACAAATTTTAATTCTAATAAAAATATTTGATCCAATCATTTCACTTTGGTAAACATTCCACTAAAATAAATGCAAATGCATAAAGATAGATATGTAAAAACATATACTCCTGCTAATAATAACTTATAACACTCTGAAAAGATCCAAAATAGCAGCTAACATGGGGAATGGTTGAATAAAAAATGGAAGGTTTATACTATGGTAGGTTACAAAAATAGTCTCAATTTTTTCAAATCTCTTGCACTCTTACCCTTTGCCGTACAACTGTGCAGCCCTCTCTCTCTCTCTATGTGATCAGCCATATGACTTGTTTTGGTGACTGCTGATATAGAACTTCAGCATGCGCGATAAAAGCAGCAGCCTAGAAAGCACTTGTGCGCTTGCACTTGCCTTTTTGCCTGGGAGCCTCTGCCATGGCTGTGAGAACATGATAAAAAATAAATAAATAAATAAATTAATTAATTAATTAAAATAAAAAATAAAAAGAAATAAAGAAATTCAGAAATGGATGAGAAAAGGACAAAGCATCCCTGACATCTCTCCCATCCCAACTGTTCGAATGTTCTTCCATTTTCAACCACTACAACAACAACAAAAAATTGGAATATTGCCTTGGGTCTAGTAAACCATTAGCAAATTAAGAACCTGTTTTTAATAACATTTAACTTATAAAAAATGCATTAATTGACTAGCCTGAATGTTAGTTTGAGCAGCTGAAACCCTGCTACTAAATTTACAATGAAAGAAATGTGCTGCAACAGTAGGTTACATGGTGAATATAACAGATTAAATAGGACAGTGGATATCTGTGAAAATGGGGTTATAATTAGAGGACACCTGCAGCTCTTTTCCAACCAAAACAGCAGAAATTAAACTTGCATAAACTGTGAAAAAAAAAAAAAAGATCATCCTCAGGCTAGCCTCCTGGAGAAACAGAGGCACACACAGAAAAGGTGAATCGCCCCATCTCCCCAGCCCAAGCCATCTTAGATCAGCTAAGGGCCAAAGGACGCTTAGACGTGAGAACAAGCCCAGTCAAAACAAACAAGGCTGCCTAGCCAAGTAGCCCAGGGACATGCATATTTTTGCACACCCCTTAAGTTGTTTGGTTATTTTTGCACAGCATTATTTCAGCAATAGATAGCTAATACTACATAACTATTTTTAAGAGTAATAGCTACTCTGGAGGCTGAAGTGACAGAGTTGCTTGATCCCAGGAGTTTGAGTCTAGCCTGGCCAACATAAACACGAACCAATCTCTTAAAAACAATGAAAAAACTAATTAACTATGGACCTCGAAAGATGTCCATTACTTATTGTCAAAATTTTGAGAGTCAAGTTGCAGTGATATATGTTTCCTATATGCATGCATGAATGTTTATAAAATCATGGCATTGCATATAAGGTACATAATACACATATGAATGGAAAGCCAAGACACACCCACCTCAGCCATCCAGGAAAGAAAAGGAAGAATAGTAAAAGATTATTCTTTTCTGTAAGTTTCTTATATTGTTCCACTATTCCTGCAAACATGACTTTTTCTTCAATTTGTAAAGTTCTCATAGGAAAAAAAAATTAACTTGTTTTATTTTCTAAATTTTTGACCTATATTTTGAAAACAACTTTATTTTTTTCTCTCTTTTCCTGTGGATTTCCTCTTCATTTGTAGTAGCCAATATCTTATAATGTATATATTTTAATAAGATGTTTTTGATGAATAATAATATAGGAAAAATTTTATAATGACAGCTCCAAATATCAATAAATATTTTAAACAAAATGATATATCAAAAACTACTCAGTTACTCTCTAAATACAATTAGTCCCTTATTAAAATCATGTTTAGCTCTTTTTAAAAATGTGCTCCCATGAACATCACACACTGGGGCCTGTCAGGGGATAGGGGACAAGGGGAGAGAGAGCATTAGGACAAATACCTAATACATGCAGGGCTTAAAACCTAGATGACTGGTTGAGAGGTGCAGCAAACTACCATAGCACATGTATACCTATGTAACAAACCTGCACATTCTGCATATGTATCCTAGAACTTAAGGTAAAAAAAAAATGTGCTGAGGCTACAGGAGTGGGTGCACTCTCAGATGTGCCCAGTTCCCAGAGGACCCTGGTGATATCCTCATTGGGTGTCACTCTCTGCCATAGTGCGTCTCCACTGACTGATTTCCCACCATGCTTTTAGGAGTTAGATCTTATTTTTGCCTAGTTCGTGTTGGGGAAAAAAATGGTAATACATTTTTTAAATAAGGAGCAGAATGAGTCGATTGCAATTTATTGTATAATTGACTGTAATAAAAAAAGAAGACATCACTGCAAATGAGTAACTGTTTATCACCAACTACATTAACTGGATACTAGGAAGCAATGTTGTGAGCATTTTACACCCTACCACCATAGAGTAATTGTGCATCTGCTATGTTCTATAATACTAGTTGTAATTTTTAGACTGATGTGTCATACACTACCATTTTTTCTATGTACAATATTTGGAAATAGTCTTCCACTTGATGCTTGGCAAAATGTCTGATATAGTTTGGAATAGATGTCTGAGATTCAGTGTGTGAGTTAGGGCAGATCTTGGATATAGTTTTCGTTGAAACTACACCAGAAACTTAAGAGGAACTCAGGATTGCAACTAGCTGTAAGGTTTCTCTCTGTGGATTAGGTAGAGTTGCAGTATTACAGGCGCACAGCTTGGTCCATGGACCACAGGTGAAATTGTACCCTTCTTACTCCTTCAGGCAATGCCCCCAGGATGTGCAGGATGTGCAGTGGCAATGAGTGAGGGGCAGGGCCAGCATGTATCAAAGTGAACTAGGTGGATTGCATCCAGAATTGCTTACTTTTTATGTCATGAGCCAATGATATAGTCACCATTATCCAAATCTCATAGCCCTGGAGAATAAAGCTAGACAACTTAAGTACCCTTCCCAAGTTTACACACCTGGATAGTGTCAGGGCCTGGGCCCAAACTTAGGTCTGTCTGAGCTGGGGCAGCTTTCTGCACAAGGGTTGGAAGGCAGCATGAGAACACTGCCAAGTATTCACTTGAGCTGACCTTCACCAGCCAGCTCAATAGGGTTTAAAATTCTATGTCCAGGGTAGAGAGAAAGAGTAGATTCCAGAGACTAAGGTGAGTATTCTACATGCCTTTGAAGAATGAAAAAAAGAAAGTGAAGAGCTCAGTGATTCAAGCAAAACAGCTGACTTGATAGGAACAGCAGATGAATGGCTGTGGATTGAAAAGTTAGCCCTGGATGGAAGTTCATTTATCTAATGTGAATTGGTAAGGAGAAAAAGTAGCATCTGTTAGAGGAAAAGAAACAAGTGGTCTAACTGTGAAAATCTTTGAGAGATAAGATGGTTGCAGAATAATGGAAGACAGTTTATCTGACTCAGCCTGCCAAGGGACAGAAAGCAAGTCTAGTCATGCAATACTATTTTGTTCATCCAGACCAATGCTTCCATATAATGGAGAAAGCTGAAAGATGTGGCATGGTCTTCATGAGAGAATGACAGCTAAGGAGCTCATGAAGGCAACAATGAGTGCTTTAGAGAAAGGCACGATGAAGGTGATTATGTCAGTACTCCCAAAAGCAGGGCCCTGTTCTTGAGGCAAATTCATTTTAACCAACCTCAAGAGATGAATGCATAAGCCTGTCTTAGTCCATTTTGTGTTGCTATAACGGAATATCTGAGGCTGGGTATTTTATAAAGAAGAGAGGTTTCTTTGGCACACCATTCTGCAGAAAGCATGGGACCAGCATCTGCTTCTGGTGAGGCCTTAAGAAGCTTCCATCTCTGGCAGAGGAGAGGAGGCAGGACAGCAGGGAGGGAGGTGCCAGGTTCTTTAGTAACAATTAGTACTCATGGGAACACTAGAGTGAGAACCCACTCATCACCCAGAGGATAGCACCAAGCCATTCCTAAGGGATCCACCTCCATAACTCAAAAACCTCCCGTCAAGCCCCACCTCCAACATTGCAGATCAAATTTCAACAGAAAATTTGAAGGGGGTAATATGCAAACTATATCAAAGCCTAAGTGTATTTGCCAAGTTATTATGAAATTGTTATTGCTAAAGGGGCCAGACAATCCCTGCGTTGGCCAAGTCACTTCATCTTTATGGGAAAACAACATAAATGGCCAAATTCTAACCCAAATGTGAGCAAGCATTCAGAGGAAGGGGCATGAATGCATGCATTTCATGCACTAGCTCTTCCTGGAGGGCGGTGTTGTTCTCCTGCCAGGCATCTCTTCTGATCAGCTCTCTGAGACACATCCTGACCCCTTGCCCAAGTCAAGGACTTCAGCACTTTCTTGTAGAAAAGCCTTCCTGCTCTTGCTGTGGCCTAGTTCAGGTGGGCTTGGGCTCCGTGGACGCCCACCTTCTGCCCTGACTCATCCCTGCATCTCAGTGCCCTGTCAAGCTTTTAACACACAGGAGACAGCATATGTGTTTTGGGGTACTTTAATCCATTAAATTGTGGACACTGGTAGAACTTCAATTATTAACATAGAATGAAATATCAGTGAGAATGCATGGCTTGGGGAAGGAACCAAACCCTGACTGCGGAGCATGAGCCCCCAAGGCATGGCCGGGATGACTTCTCTCACCACCGTGGCCAGCTCTGTCGATTTGCATGTCCTTAGCAAAAAGCCCTCTCCTTCCCATGGTCTTCTTTATTCTAGTGCATTTTTATGGTATACCTTGGCTCTAGATGGAATTGTTATCCTTCCCTTGAGTTTGTATGTTGAAGCTCTAATCCCCAGTGGGATAGTATTTGGAGTTGAGAACTTTGGGAGGTTATCAGGGTCACATGAGGTCATGAGAGCAGGACCCTCATGAGAAGATTAGTGCCTTTGTAAGAAAAGCCCCAGAGATCTCTCTCTCCACCAAGTCAGGACACAGTGTGGAGGTGACGATCTACAAGCCAGGAATAGAGAACTCATCAGATCCCGTCCATGCTAGCACCCCGATCGCAGACTTCCAGTTCCCACCACTGTCAGAAAATACTTTTCTGTTATTTAAGCTCCAGTCTATGATATTCTGTTATGGTAGCCCAAGGTGACTAAGACAACATTTCCTTCTAATTTCACTCAAAAGTCATGAATATTTTTCCAATAGCTAAATATTATCTTATCAATGATACCTACAGTTCTAGGATATGCACAGGGCATAATGAAGAAACTAGCTCTCATTACCTAATTTAATTCATGACCTGTTGGTCAAAATTCAGTCAATGCAGCATCTTCACAAAAATCATAACTACTCAAACAGTGAGGTCATGGCCCAGTTCTGCTATTTTACATAATCCATTATATGATTTTTATTTTCTCTAAGACACTGTGTATTAATATTGACTTAATGAGTTCTTTACATAAAGCATACAAAGATAAGTCCCTCTTCTAAAGAGTGTGCACAGTTCATGCCCTTAAGTTTGGCATAGCTGTGTGGCACCCAGGACCCCATACACCTTTCTGCAGGCGTTGTCCTTTAGGGGCGCTGACTCGCTTTCACTCCCCCTCCTCCCAGGGGCAGCTCCACAGGTTGAAGTGGAGAGCTGACCTCAACACACAACAGCAGGCAGCTGTTACGAAACAGGAAGCCCCTCACTGAGCTTCACAGGTCAAAGACTGGGAACTTGAACCTCATGAGAAAAACAACTCATGATTTTGGTTAGCCTCAAATAATTTGGGTCAACAACACAATGCAACTGTAAAATGTTAAGGTGGTCTCAGGCCTTGCTGTCAGAGAAACACAGACTTATTTCCAATCCAGCAAGGTCATAGGGCATGGAGATCCTAGTAGATTCTAGGGTCATGTCCTCAGGGAGGTGAACATCCTGAGGTGGTGCAGGCCTCAACAGTGGAGGGTTGTAGCCTGCCCTGCACCCCAGGATCTGAAGGGCACGGCCTCTGAAGCTCCTGAAGGGCTAGTGGCTACCTGCCTTCCAGGGCACTGCTGCTGTCTTCTGGAAGGAAGAGGGCAGACACTTCTTTCTGCTTCATTACAAAGCAGGAGATTGTAGATCTTCCAGTCCAAGTCATGAAGACCCTGAAAACGGAGCAGCATGGGCTGGCATTATCCATCGTGGGGTGGAGGTGGGACGATTCGTTTTCCAGGTGGCACTTAGTTCTTGTGGTGGTAGGTGGCTTAGACTAGGCATGCCTGTCACCTACAACACGGACCAACACCCATGAGTCTGAGCATTCCAGCCCCAGAGTGGACGATACCTCTGTCTAATTTGCCCTGGAAGTGCAAGAGCAGTGGGTACAAGATCAGTTGAGTCTCAGCGATGCTACACTTGGCACCAGCACCTACAGCAGCACTGAGCAGCCAGTCAGTGCTTATGGTGCACTGCTGAATGACTGCCCAATGGCAGCCCACATGGGAACGAATGGAGTGATTTACTCAGAGCTTGCCAGGACGGGGAGTCAGCCACCATCACTCGCGTTTCAGCAGAGACTCATATGGAGGGGGGAAGCTTCTTGGTGGGAAGGGAAGCCTCAGGTAGGCCCTGATGGAGGCTGTTGGCCTGGAGAAGCTGGGTGAGGCCCACTTGAAGCCAGGTATCCTTTGAGATAGGTTAGGGGAGCAAATTTGGTTTCCCCAGGCTGGTCCTGAGTTGAAAGTGGAGGTAACATGAGGGATACTGGTAGTCATTGATTAAGTTCTGACTATTCTGGGCCAATTGCTGCAGAGGCTGTGTTTTGGCTCCTGGCAGACGGAGGCAGAGGTCTTGTGCTGGAGCTCTGTGATCCTCTATGTTCTAGCCATTTTCTGGTGAACATTGAGGGTCTCAGAGCCTCTCAGGCTGGGATGGTGCCACGTGCTTCTCTCAGAGGGGAGCAGTAGGAAGCTTGTAGCTGCAATCCAAAGAGTAGAGTCTTCAGTGGTAGAGGTGGCTGGGCTGTTGGAGTTGCTGAAAGTCTTGAGGTTCCAGTAGCATTGTCAGTACCATGGCAGGAGAGGGGTCCTCATCATGATGGTGAAAATGTACGACCGTATTTCTTGCACTCCAGCCTACGGTTACAATTCAACCACATTGGGATTTATCTTAATGAGAGAAGGATGGGTTATTTGTTTCATGATGAAGGTGACATTTCGGTTTCCTTTAGTGCAGGGACAAGGAGAGCATTCTGCCTCCCTGCGTGGAAGTTGGTATTTTACAAAGCCAGAGTTGTGCCTTTTAAAAGCTCACTGGGGCAGAAAGGCCCCTTGTCAAGGGAAAGTCCTCGTCTCTATTAATTGTGCTGTTGCTAATAAGCCAGAGAATGACTCACTGGTAACCTCAGTGCCCCATCACGTTTTTATAACCTATTTAAACTCCAGAGAAAAGAACACTACAGCTGCTACATAAATCACACTCAAATCTGGTTTCTGTCCTTTCATGTTAATAAAATTCCATAGCCACTACACAGAAAGTCCCAAATCCTTCACATCTCAGCAGCATGTATCCACTCAAACAGGTGGACTCGTAAAAAGCCATTTTCATTTTTGTGCTTGACTCACTGCAGACTAACAGAACACAGCTTTTTGATACCTGTAGCCCCAGCATGGGTGCAAAGAGAGAAGAATGCAGAAACAACAGATCCCAGGGACCAGAGTGGCCAGAGCTCAAGAGATACCATGGCCTGGTGTCGAGCCATCTCCGGTCTGCAAAGTTCCCAGTACCCAGTGGCCAGGCTGGTGGCTTCATTTCGGTCATGCACAATTTGGGCAGCCCCCATAGCTGCTCACAGGGACAGACTGTGGGGACTGGCTCTGGAGGCAGTGGAACGGGCAGAGTGAGGTCTTCCTTCTTCCTGGGTCTGAGGAGGCTGAGGGAACCCAAGGTCTAGCAGCTGGCAGCACATGGATGCTCGCCTCTGGGTCCCCACCTCAGGGTCCACATCCAAGATCAACTTCTTTTAGCAGCTGGCTCTGGGCCCCCAGATTGGTTCTGCATTTTATGGCTGCTAACCTGTGTCGGCCTTATTTCTCCGCCTAAGGGTCCCCATCCCTGCCAGCAAACCCAGGACAGGGCTAACTCCAGAACACTTTGAACTGACAGCTACTCACCACAGGATTTTTAGAGATCTGTGTGAAAAGAGCTGGGAGGCTGCTGGCTGGAAGAAGCCCTTGGCTGGCAGACTTGACCCAGCTTCCAATGTGTGGTACACTGTGCAAAATCTCTCCCACACCTAGAGATGGGCCCTTGAGTCCCTGACAACACAGCCCTTTCCCATCAAGCGAGGTTTTTATCTTTGGGGTGTAAAACAAGGGCCAAGCTCTGCCCGCAAGGAGCACCTGGGGACTTGCTGTCTTGCTGGTGCAGTGGCGGAAGCGTGCTGCCTGCACCGTGTTCCTGAGGCTCAGGTTTCAAGGCGGCATTGCTCTACAGGGGCTGACTGGAGCTCTGCAGGTGTGAGGAGCTGCCCAAGAACCATCGGGAACTTTCTCCGTCTGCCCCCAAGGGGAGCAACACAAGCTCCTCGCGTAATAATGTTGGACAAAGGCTCAGAACTTCACCTGAAATGGTAGATTTAATCTCCGGGTCAAAGACACAGCTATCACTCATGAGTTCTGAAATAAATTACTCTATTAAAAATGACATAAACCACACAACTGAATCAAAAATGCTGTTTCTGGCATTTGCCACATTTTCATTTGACCCACATGCCTAGACAACTTTGAACAATATAATTCCTGGAATGACCTGATAAATAATCAGGAACTGATTTGTTTACGGTGGGAATACCATGATATACAATGGTTGTAATAATTATGGGAATTACAGAGATTCTTTAACACTTTCCAAATGAGATGACTTTTTTGTCAAATCTAGAAGACCGAGTTTAATTTAAATCACAAATACCTGAAGGATTATTATCCTTTATTAATTATAATAAACATAAGGTGGCTGGGCGCAGTGGCTCACGCCTGTAATCCCAGTACTTTGGGAGGCCGAGGTGGGTGGATCATGAGGTCAGGAGATTAAGACCATCCTGGCTAACACAGTGAAACCCCATCTCTACTAAAAATACAAAAAAATTAGCTGGGTGTGGTGGCGGACACCTGTAGTCCCAGCTACTCAGGAGGCTGAGGCAGGAGAATGGCATGAACCCGGGAGGTGGAGCTTGCAGTGAGTTGAGAATGCACCACTGCACTCCAGCCTGGGCGACAGAGAGAGACTCCATCTCAAAAAATAAATAAATAAAATAAAATAAATAAATAAATATAAGGTATACATTGTTCATTGTATTGTCAGTACATTATGCATAATATGTAACATATAATAATTATGTATAACTATTTATAATAATCAAAAACAAATCAGATCAGGAGTCCAAATTCCTGCAGACATATGTTGTAAATATTGACAACAGGTGCAGATTTATTTGTATTTTGTTTTGGATGCCTCTTCTCTCTTTGCCCGGGAACCCTCTATGACTCTCTTCTATTAGGTGAGTTCTATTTGTGTCTTAGGTCACGACGCACCAAAAAACCATCTTCCTGACCTTGACATTTGACTTTGATTTCACATCATCCATTTAAATAGGAAAATGGGAAGCTGGCACCAGTCAGATAAAGCCTGCACCTGGGCAGATTTGTACCATGGGAGGAGGAGGCAATGTTGGCCATGGGCATATGGAAAAGCTAAAAGCCAGATAAAAATCGTTTTAACGACAGAAAATAATGAACATGAGGAAAAGAGTGGAAAAAAGAGATAGGGTTTTTGTGTTTTTAAATGCAAAGAAAAAGTTTCTTCAAGAAAAAAAAACACACACACACACATTCTTTTTTTTTTCTCTTCTCCTGAGATGGAGCTGTCTGGTCGGGTTCTTCCAGATTAATCAAGTGTTTAAGCAGAGGGGCTTCTTGACATTTTGAAGTGAGTTGAGGCTGAAGTGGTTTACCTCTGACATCAAGTGCTCAGTAGTGAATTTTTATACTTAATGGGATGCAGGGTCATTTCCCAGGAGCCGTTTACGGGACCTTTGTAGCTTCAAAATGTGATTCTACCCTCAGAAGTGCCTACAGCTGATTATTAACCATGATTCATAAATTCTTCAGAAGGTGATCAAGTTAAGTTTATACATTCAGACGGTGACAGGAAGCAGCCTTCTCTCCAGCTGTAAATACCCCAAACCACAATGACAGGGGTGTTTTAAATTGTTTTCTTCTCACTGCCTTTTATCTGTACAACAGCCTTTTTGAAAAAAAAAAAAAAAAAAAAACCGAATCCATTTATACACATTTAGAATGGGCGGTGAAGGCAGAAATAAGAATGAGGTGGGAGGTGATCCCTTGCCCCCACCCAGAGCTTGTGAATTACAAAATTTCCCGAAATCGCTGATGATGGCACCAAAAAACGTGAGGGACAGAAGAGACAGGAGATAATCGCCAATGGGGCCGTGGGTTGTGCGCCTTAGGCACTGAATACATCCAGCTCCACAGTTTCACCCATGAACTGCGGGTATCGCCTGTGTGTGGGGGAGCAGAAGGCCTTGCACGAACCCCCTCACCATCTCCCGAGCCCACCTCTCCTAAGACAAGGGGCTGTTCCTGTCCCAGGAGAAACAGCCTTTCATTCCCTGGTCAAACAAAATAAATTAGGACCCAGGCCAAACGCATTCACACTGGAATATGTATGTTACCTGTGCTTGTCACACGAGAACAATTATGAAAAACGCATTCGGAGTCTGGCTTATTCTTCCCTGGGTTTTGAGGGAGTGAACATGGCTCCGCCCCGGCTGGGCAGGCAGGGTCAGGCTGGGTGCTTTCCGGAGGTCCCAACACAGCCCTGGCCCCGCAAACACATATCCTTTCATTTTATCATGAAACTACCGGGTTTTAATTGTGCAGTATCACATGTGTCCTGGATCTTGACCCAGAAGCCAGGAACGTCCAAAGTCTCACATTTAAATGTGACCAGCCATCATTTTGTGGGTGGAAATTTCTCTTTGCTCTGGTCTTCCCTCTGTAGAGACTGGGGAAGGGCACAGCCACGTTTCGCTTTTAGAGCCCTGAAATGAGAGGCCTAATTATCGAAGGGTGAAGTGGTCATTTTAGTAAAGAAAGGCCTGTCTGCTGTGCACCCTGTGAGCCACTGTCCACCCCGTGAGCCACTGTCCACCCCGTGAGCCACTGTCCACCCCGTGAGCCACAGCACGGATGCGATGGGACGGCATGCGAGTCTTCAGGAACACGTTGGCTCCTTACCTCAGAGGATACTTTAACAATAATCTTAGAAAAAGCAAAATGTTAAGTTAATACCTATAGAGTTCTTTGATTTTGTGAGCTCCTCACCTTGCAATATTTATTTTGATCCAGGCTCCAGCAGAAATATTACTAAGCTGACAACTGAAACACTGGAAGTAATTTCAGAATTTTGTTACTAATCGATAATCTACATTAATAATATGGTTACCACTAATGTCTCCCTCTGATATTGGATGTTCTATGCAAAAACGACGGACGCCTTTCTTTGTGGGATTTGGTGATGATTCTTAGACTAGCACTATTCAGTCTGTTATTAAGTCTGTTGAATCTGTTTAACAGTGCTAGTCTAAGGGACATCAAGTTGACATGACAGTGTAATTTCATTCCTCTATGCTCTCCAATTAATTTTAATAGAAATAAACTGCTGCCTGCATTGGGATTATCCAGAAACATCATTCAGTGGTTCCTCTTAGTGGTCAGAACGTTCATGTTTACTCTTGTAGGAGGGCGTTACAGGCCGAATCACGTCCCCACAATTACTATGTAGGAGTCCCGATCCCAAGTACCTCAGAATGTGACTATATTTGGGGATAGGGTCTTTAAAGATGTAATTAAGTTAAAATGAGGTCATCTGGATGGACCCTAATCCGATATAACTGATGTCCTAATTAGAAGGGGAAATGAAGACACGGACGGGTGCAGAGGCAAAAGTATGTAAAGGAATGAGGGGAAGGCGCCATCTAGAAGACGGGGTGCGAGGCCTCAGGAAAAACCACTCCTCCGACACCTCCGTATCAGCTCTGCACCCTCCAGGACTGTGAGACGAGGCATGTCTGTGGTTTAAGCCCTCCGGATTGTGGTATTTTGTTATGGCAGTCATAGCAAACTCACGCACAGCATGAGTGATTTTACCTTTTTTTTAAAAAAAAATACCTATAGATAACTCCAGCTACCTATACTTTACTTTAAAGGTATTTTAGTGGAAACCTCAAATCAACACTCCCCTGTGACAGATACTTGTCCTCTGGAGTAGTCCTCATGGAGATTGCACAGGTTCTCACCGAGATTGCAGAGCTGGTGGCAGAGAAGGAGGATGAGCTGTAAGCCTAAGCCTCACCAGTCAGCCCATGCAGGTAGGAGGCTGACAGCTCCACCAAGCCACGCGGGACACTGAAGAACAGAGAGAATCACGGGGTCCAGGCCAGGCAGCAGGACGCATGAGACTGAGAGGCATGAGTTATTTTATAAGGCAATTCCCATGTCTAAATCTGAATATTAAATGCAGGCGGTGAAAAGCAAATATTACGAAATTAATCTACTTAAAACAGAACTATAAATCTTATTATATTTCCGGCCACTCTCGGTTCACGCCTGAGCAGCAGATGTTAAGATTTGGGTGTGAAATTGCTCCCACCAGTTGTTTAGCAACCCCTAGGCTCTCCCAAACACAACATCAGCTTCTAGGCCACACATGCATTTCCACAAAGGTTTTGAGGGGTGTGGTTTTGCATTCTGATGGGTCAATACTTTGAAGAAACATTCTGACCCAAATGAAGAATACTAGGAAGAAGGTGTCCATTTATTTCACCCAAAGCTACTATAGGGTTTGGGCATAGGGATGCAGATGCGCACAGCCATGGCCGCACCCCGGGTGAAACCTCCTATGCCCCCTAGGTCCCCAACTTGAGGTCACCCACACCACAGAGAGGACTCCTGGGGGTAAAGTGCCAACCCCATGTGGGCTTCCCAGGCTGCCTGCTCTGCCCCTGGCTCTCTGACCACCGAGGCACAGAGCATCTGTGCCCCATCCATGACAAGACTAAGTGGCCGCAGCTTTATATTCATCCCCCCTTCCCAACAGCACATATTCATTATAGGGGCATTTTATTGTTAGTTTAAATTAAATGTGCAGAGAGGAACTGGGACCTGAAGGAAAGCAATTTTAGATAAAATATCCTGAATTTGGCAAGCATTTTTCAAAGCTTAATGAGGAATATTCAGGGTATATAATTATAGAAACCTACTGAACTCATTCGCCTCCAAGGATGGGAAAGGGAGGGCTGTGGAGGAGAGCAAGGGGCTCTCTGCTGAGGTGGCCAGGACATCCACACTTGCTCATCCACACTCACCCACTCACAAACACACGCTAATGTCCACAACCATAACCACACACTTACGCACACACACGCTCACATCCACACACAAGCACACACGCGTGTGTACACTCACTCACACACACATACTCTCGCATGCACATGCACACATACTGATATGCACCAGCTCACTCGCTCTGGGACACACACAACCTTCAGGAAGAGGCCCTGCATCGCCACTGGTAAGCTTCACTCTGTCATCAAAGGGGCTGGACGAGGGTATCTGTTTCTCCTGAGACTTGGGCCCCATGCTGCTCCACTGGCTGTCCCATACCTGGGGCCCTCCTGGGGCTCATCAACAGATCAAATGTGTGAGTGCAAGACCCCCCCTTATGGTAAGAGAACCTCAGGTGTGCGTTGTGTGTGGGGAGCCAAGGGATTGCACACAGCCAGGTTCCAATCTCAGGGGCTTCTGGCTCACACCCGCAGAGTAATATGGTTGCCAATCTCTGTATTGTCTCCGTGCATCCACAAGGCTGCAGCCAGAGGATGCCTGGCTGCAATGGGCCAGGTCCATACCAAGGTCAAGTTCCAAATCGGAGCAGTTCTCTGCAGGAGCACTCAGACCTCCAATGCTCTTCCTTGCTCCTCTCGTCTGAGCATTTCTTGATCCAACTCCTTTCTCTTTCTACCATTTCCCCACTTGCGACCAGCACCTAATTCCTTTAAACCCTGGGATTCCTGACCCAGTGTCTCTGCGGAAGTGCTCCATCCACCATAACAACCCCTGGGAGGGCCTCTTCCTTTCCTACCTCATCCCCGTGACCCCACAACTGTCCTCTCTCATTCGCTGCCCCTCCGTGTCATGCCTGGAGGTCACAGGGTCTGAGGGAGCCATGCTTATCATGAGAGGGTGTCCAGGCAAGCAATTGGCTGCATGGCTTCTGCACGGTATAACAGGTAGGGCCCAAGCAGGTGAGAGACAGCGAGTAAGATGATGGCAGCTTGATGGAGATCCTCAGTGTATTAGTCTGTTCTCACACTGCTAATAATGACATACCCGAGAGTGGATACTTTATAAAGGAAAGAGGTTTGACTCACAGCTCCACATGGCTGGGGAGGGCTCACAATCACGGCTGAAGGAGAATGAGGAGCAAAGTCATGTCCTACATGGCAGCAGGCAAGAGTGAGCATGTGCGGGGGAACTTGCCTTTATAAAACCATCAGATTTTGTGAGACTTGTTCATATCATGAGAAAGACCCACCCCCATGATTCAATTACTTTCCACTGGGTCCCTCCTATGACACATAGGAATTATGGGAGTTACAATTCAAGATGAGATTTGGGTGGGGAAACAGCCAAACCATATCATCCAGTGCTGATGATCCCCCAAGACTATTGAGTGACAAACAAGACCTCATACTTTCTCCTGACCAGAGCCTAAACCTCTGGAGAGAAGGCAGGCAGAGGGGAAAGAGCAAGCACACATTGTGGCTACAGGGCATAGTCCCCTGTGAATGGGGGAGTTTAGGGCTGGACAGAGGAATTGGCCCAGATGTGAGTGTCAGGGGTGGAGGAAATGACAACCAGCTGAATCCCAAGGATGAGGGTTGAATTTGGAGGTAGGGCCTTGCCTGAGCCCCATGGTCTGGGGTAGCAGAGGCTTCCTGGGGGTTAAGGTGCCCTAGAATGACTGGGGCTGGCAGGGAGACCTGAGCAGTAACCGAGAGAAGGACCATGAAGGCCTAGAGAAAAGGGGAGGCCTGGTGCAGGCCAGGAGAGAGCCTGGTGGAAGCGCAGGCAGGCTGGGGGCTGTTTGTGTTTGCAACGGAAGCTGAGAGGGAACCTGAGCATCTGCCTCCCATGCTTCCTTCCCCATGGACAGGAAACGACCCATTTCTGCATCATAAGTCCCAGGCCTTGCTGTGTGGTTGCAAGTCTGCTTCCCATCCCAGGGACGGAGAAGGATTTACCATGGCAGATTTCAGAACCCAATCGCACTTCTTCTCTCTGAGCAGGAGGAAAATGTACACCCCAGGCACCAAGAGTCCTGCAGGAGCTCAGGCAGGGCCACCTGGGACTGGATCCAGAGGGCAGCAAAGGCTGGGGAGGGTGGCAGAGTCAGTAGGCAGCCAAGGCCTCCACCGAGCCAGACGGCCCAGCCTGGGCTTTGCACATAAGAAAGGGATGCTTGGGTGGCTGTGCAACTGAATCCCGAGTGAGCCCTGAGCTGGTATTGAGCCCGGGCACAAGCATATCCCCACTATCCTGCAGGGACACAGCAGTCACTGGTCCACTGATGAGAGCAGTGTCATCGAAGGGGTAAAGACAGGAGGCAGGATCCATCATGAAATTAGGATTTCAGGTTTCATGCACCCTCAGGGCCTTCAGCCGAAAGCTCCCTGCAGATGAGTCAAAGTGGAGCAAACTAAAGCCACATGGAACCCACAGAGCAGAGGACAAAGGAACCGGGCGCAGGGGGCCAGTCCGCAGAAAAGAGTATACAACAGAAACAAAAATGACAAGGACAGGAGGGGCCCTAGGGGCCTGAGGAAGGCAGGAGGGAGGGGCTGAAAGAGAGAGAGGGGCGGAGACCTGGGGAGAACCAAGGTCTGAGTCTGGAGCCGGCCCGAGCTCCAGCTGTGCCTCTGTCACTTGTTCTGGATGTCGCCTCTGTGGAAGGCCAATAAATCTCGATCCTAATTTGCATAGCTCCTTTTTAAGAGTATAAAAGGGTCCTCAGACCCCAAATTACGAGAACCTCTGGGCTCCCACAATATACACAGCGTCTTTATGTTCTTCACAACCACAGAAGCTTGAGTATAAAGCCATGGAAATGGAGAAAAGAAGGAAAAGAAGAAAGTAGAGTGAAAAACAGGCAGAGAGCAAAAGGAATAGAGAAGATAGGGTAGGAAGGGACAGAGGAAGAGAGGGAGGGAGAGGGGCCATGGAAATGAGAAAAGGAAAAGAGAGGATGCCCTGTATCCGCCCAACACCCCTGGAGCAGAGCTGGATCCCTGGCTGAGGGGAAAGCGGGGAAGGGGGAGCTGACCTCAGACCAAGGCCTTGATCATCAAATATTTTTTAATCCATTTTTTCTTTAGACTGCATTGAATATTATGCCCATTATTTCTACAAGAGTTTCCCTAACAGTGGCCATTCTTTCTCTCGGGGCTCAGTTGGAACCCACTGCTCCCAGCAGTCTGTCCTGTGTGCATCAGACAAGGCAGGAGCTTTTCACTCCTTTCTTCACTGTGCAGGTTGCACTGCAGATTCACCTAGACTTCTCCAACAAGCCAGGGTAGATCAGGGTGCAGCCATGCCCTCTTCATGGGGCTACTGAGAATCCCCCCACCAGCACCACGCTGCCCAGAACCATGTACGGAGCTGTCTTTAATGTGTGACATGCACAGACCCTGCAGGAGGTTTGCTAAGAGACAAGAGCCTTATTAGAGATCCTCAAGCCCAAGTGATGGGTGCAGCACCCCCAGGGCAAGTCACTCTTAGGACCAGGAGTGGCCCAAGGGAGATGGGGCTGCCTCTGAGGGCTTGGGATTCAGGAGACTGAGGTAAGGCCGAAGGCACAGGAGAAGATGGGGTGAGCTTCTGCTTACCCACCAGAAAACTGAAGGACGACACCAGCCACGGGCTAGGGGAGAAAGGCATGGGGGGGAAAGGCAAGAAGAAGAACAGAAGAGGAGGAGAAGGAGAGCTGGGGGAGAAGGATTATTCATCAGTGATGTAGGACCTGCTGGCCGGGTGCTGATAAGGGACCACAACTCACACCTGTCATCTCAGGGCTTTGGGAGGCTGAGGTGGGAGGTTTGCTTGAGCCCAGGAGTTCAACACCAGCCTGAGCAACATGGTGAGACACTGTCACTGAAAAAAAATTTTGAAAAATTAGTCAGGTACGGTGATAAGTGCTTGTAGTCCCAGCTACTCAGGAGACTGAGGAGGGAGGAAGTTGAGGCTGCAGTGAGCTACGATCATACCACTGCACTTCAGCCTGGGTGATACAGCAAGACCCTGACTCTAAAAATAATCACAAAATAATAATAACAATAATGATAATAATAATAACAATAAACCTATTGCTCATTTCATTTGATTTGCTTCATAGAATTTGTTGTTTGAGTTAGCTTAATAATAAAATGATACACATTTGCTAACCTGATGGTTCTCACTGATTTTTTGTCTCAGTGCCCAATTCATGGTCTCAAAAATTATTGAAGAACCTCAAAGAGCTTTTGTTCATGTGGATTTAATCCATCAATATTTATCATATTAGAAACTAAAATTGAGAAAAATGCTAGCTATGTATGTGATCTTTTAAATATGAATCCATGGCATGTTAACATATATAATATTTTAATAAAAATAAATATTTTCCAAAACAATACAGGAAATAGTGAGTGAGACGGGTGGCATAGTTTTACATTTTTGGATACCTTTTTTATGTCTGACTTAATAGAAGACAGTTGATCATTCTGCGCCTGTATTCAATCAATTGGTTCAGCCAAGGTCTTATACTTTCTGCAAAACTCCACCATGCACTTGGGAGAAAATGAATGAGAGAATAAAGACAATTAATGTCTTATGATTGCGAATATTATTATACAAATGGAGGGGTGCCTTTTGTGCAAAGAGGAGAAACTCAGGTAAATGCAGTGCAACAAACTGAAATGTTCACATCACATGCCAAATGTTAACGTTTGGAAATTGGTGAGTTATTGGAAAAGAAAGGTCTTAAATAGACTGCTAGAAACTTTTTAATACAATGCTCTCAACTTTCAAATGGAGAAAGTGATGTGTGGGTGTTATGGTCACAATGCATTCCCCCAAATCCATAAGTTGAAAGTTAATGGCCAACCTGATAGCATTAAGAGGTGGGTCCCGTAGGAGGGGATTAAGTCATGAGCATGAAGCTCTCATGGATGAGATGAGGGGCTCTACACAGCAACTTGAGTTAGTGTCCATTCTCTTCCACTCTCTTGCTGGGTGAGGACACTAAGACCACACTGCCTATGTGAAACGGGTCTTCACCAGACACCCAGCATGCTAATGCCTTGATCTGGGACTTCCCAACCTCTAGAAACGTGAGAAAGTAAATACCTTTTCTCTGTAAGTTCCCCAATCTGTGGCATTTGGTTATAGCAGCATTGATGGACTCACACAGGAGGCAAGTTTATGTAATAGGCAAATTCACATAATTGGTGGAAGAGCTGAGCCTGGAAGCTGAGTCGTGGATGGCTACTTCAGTCCAGTGTAATATCCACTGTAGTTCTCTGTTTTTTACAAATACCTTTAATTCATGAATTGTTCTTCCCCCATTTAGTAGATGTTGCAAGTAATCTACCTAGTTCGATTACAATATACGGTCTACAGAATGTCATAGACTGACCTACGAATTGAACTCAGTTTTCTGTTGGATTGCATTCTGAATTTCCAGCTAACTTACAGCTGATTTGAAGGTGAGCCATCTCCTTGTTAGACACGAGATTCCTGCAACAGGGTTTCAGGGCCCCTGTGCTTACATCTGTATGAAAACTGTCCACTGGGATGATGGAGTCAAGAGCTGAGAGTCCTGACTCAGCCGTTCTCCAGGTGAGTGGATCCGTCGGAGCACGAACACCTCAGGTGTTACCAGAAATTATTCTTCAGTGACTTCACTCCTTACACGGTGGGTTCTAGTAAAACCTCCTTCAGACTTGCCCCAAGTCTTACCCATGAAATGTCTCCTGCCAGTGAATCGTGAATGTATCTTTTTGTAGATGACAAGAAATATTTAGCATTGTGTATTACGTGCAGGATAATAATCCTGCCAATTTTCTAATAACAATAAACAATTATAAGTTCCACTTTGTTATCCTGCACTTCCCAATTTACAATTACAGAGCTTTGTAATTGTTTTTGAACGTTTTTTAAAAATAATTGTCTGTTGACGACACGGTTATTTCACTTGGATTCCACCTCCGGGGCTTCTGTCTGTGTTGAGTTTGGCATCTCTGTTACTCCAAATGATTGCATTGGTTTGGACTCACCAGGATCTCCAGCTACACACAGGTGTCTACTGTCTTTTCACCTGGAGCAAGGAGAGAGGGCCAATGAGACATGAGGTCTCATGCGTGGAAACTGAGAAAGAGATGAACGTGATGTACTACTGTGGGGTCCCCTGGTGCTGGCCCAGGGACTTGGCACCTTCTTACAGGATAAGTGAGAATATCATTACATAAAATGAGCATAAACTGTTATATTTTGCCAAATTTTGATAGAAAAATTTCTGTCTGCCTTCGTCATCCACATAATTATCAATCTGGAACCACTTCCTTTTTCCAAGACCTCATATTTTCAACAAATATTTAATATTCTTCATATATTATTCAATATGTTTATACTTGGAATAAAGACATTGTGTTTAATAAAGACATTAATTGTCTCTATTCTCTCATTCATTTTCTCCCAAGTGCACCATGGAGTTTTACAGAAGATATAGGACCTTTGCCATCCCAGTTGATTGAAAATAGGAGCAGGGCGTCCACCTGCTCGGCACACGTGGGAGCAGGGCTGGTATTCACGGAGGGGTTTCCCAGTGAGAGATCCAGCACTCGGAGGCCACGGATGGTGAAACTTCACTTATCCTGTAGCTCCTGGACACGAAGATGAGACTCTTTTTTATAAGATATTAAAATAAGCTTCGAGACAGGATGTTCGGGCCACATCTGCTGATGATCAGAAAGAAGAGAAACAGGCACAGACAGACAGGTAGAATATTACATAAAGGAAAAGGACGAGGTTGGCAGAGTCAGATCAAAAATAGCTTTTTTAAAAAAGCACTATGATAAAATGAGTCCATGACTACTATTAAGAAAAAGAGAAATATTCATTTCTGGGGCCTTGCGAGGCTATTCGGGTAAGCTTTTCTTTTTTAGGGATGAGCGTGTGGGTGTGTACGCAGGAAAACCTTTTTCTCCTCCTTTGTTGATTTCAATTGTTTTGCTGGAGTCTTCTACTTAAGGACTTTAAGTCTCATAATTTAATCAGTGCAATTGGAGCGAGTCACCTCTCTGTTGATCCTGAAATTGATAAACTTAGATCAAAAGCTAGAATTCTCTCAGGAGGCAGGGCTCTCTCCTTTGTGCCCATTTTAATACTGAATGTAAATTGACCCACTGTACATTTCGAGATCAAACTCAGAGCTCAATTTAGATTAGCACACATTCAAAGTTCTTAAAAACCCAAGTTCTATTCAAATGGGAGGTTTTCACTGCACACACAGCCTTAATCAAAAGTAGAGCTGTATAGAATGGTTTAAATTTAATCCAAATCTCGGTGACTTTCATGAATCTGCCCACTCAAGCTTCACGACAGTGGGTTCATAAATGCCATTTCTCCTTTGATGCATGATGGAGTGCAGGCTGCCTCTGCTCCTGGGCTCCACACAAACACCCCAAACCGGGGGGTTCCTTCTGCCTTCATGCAGATTTTATAGCATAAGCAAAATAAAATTCATTTTATTGATTGATAATGGGTAATAAAGCATGACTTCTCCTTGAACAAGCCTCACTGGCGACTAGCTTAGGCCATAGACAGGGAGGGTTAAAAATCTGATGATTTTAAAAAGGCAATATACATGCAATAACAAAGAATCTGTGGGGTGTGTGTGTGTGTGTAAATTGTGAAGTTGGGGGATTTAGGGGGTAAGGATGACTTCAGGAGGAAGAAAATACAATTTTATTAAATTAACAACTTAGGGTACATTTCACACTGGAGTAGAATGGGTGATCTCACACACAAGGAGAAGTATTGCAATTTATTGAGGTTTTAGAATTTTTAAAAATATAGTAGGTAATATGCAGCAGTTTTGAGATTTCAGTACTAAAATCTCAGTCTCTTTTAATACTATCTTTAAAAAAAGTCACCCAAAAGTGAAGAGCCATTTGTCAAGGTTATAAAAGAAACTTGAATTGGAAGTCAGTTAATCCTTATGTCTAAAAATAACTTTCAGTATTCCAAATACACTAACAGAAAACTGATTCCTAAGAATAAATCAACTTATAAAGGGCAGTATACACCGTGTGTGAAAAGAACTGAAATGGTAAAGGATGATTTTTGACGTGAACAAAATGAAATGTTTCCACGTCACACACAGCTCCATGCTGGCCCTGGGCAGAGCCCTGAAGGACACAGTGGCATTGAGCTGGTGATTCAAGCGGAGTGTGTTGGGTGTGCTGTGACCCAGGATACACAGCCCCAGCCGTGAGCCAGGAGCAGTGAGGTATTTCCTCTCTGTGGGGAGCGTGTGAGGCAGTTCCGGTCTGAGACACCTATGCTTTGCTCTGTTTCCTTCCCCTTTCTTCTTCTGTTTTACAGAGAAGGATCTCACTATGTTGCCCAGGCTGATCTCCAAATCCTGGGTGCAAGCATTCCTCCTGCCTCAGCCTCCCAAATTTCTGGGATTATAAGCATGAGCCACCACACCTGACCCTTCCCTTTTTCTTATCCCCTTCCTTAGGTATCCCTGATAATTGCATGAACAGACCAATGGCCTTTGCCTTGTCTGCCGCCTGGAGAATGTTACCCACGTCTTGCCTACACTTCCAACGACATGGAATCTGCCTTCAGATCCATATGGGAGAGTCCACAACACTCTACAGCATGACCTTGTTTTCTCTCCCTCTTAGATCAGCACAGGAAATGTTATTTTGTCTTATGCCCGAGAGAAGTAGTAAAAATCAAACCTAACTAAGAAACAGTGTTTGATTCAATATGGCTTATTTCATCAAAGTTACTGAAACATAATTTACATATATAGTAAGAATCCCCTTTTTGTGTTTCTGAGTTTTGATCAGTGCTTGCAGCTGTGTGACCACCACCATAGTCAAGAGAGAACAATCCCATCAAATCAAAAAACCTCCCCTGTGCCCCTCTGGAGTGACCCCTTCCCCTCAGCCCTAACTCCTGGCAGTGCAGGTCTGATTTCTGTCCCTAGAGGTTCCTCTCCCACAGTGCCACATCAGCAGAATAATACACTTGCTATCCTTTTGAGCCTGGTTTTCTTCACT
This sequence comes from Hylobates moloch, assembly GCF_009828535.3. Taxonomy (NCBI): domain Eukaryota; kingdom Metazoa; phylum Chordata; class Mammalia; order Primates; family Hylobatidae; genus Hylobates; species Hylobates moloch. The sequence continues at coordinate 3,308,681 of NW_026652292.1, read as the reverse complement.
TGGAGTAACGCTTTTGTGGTTTGCCCTCGTTGCGTGTCAGTGTGGATTCACTCAAGCCTCACTATTGCTTTTTATTGCTGACTAGAATTCCATTGAATCGGTGGAGCAGCATTTGTTTCTCCATTCACCAGTTGACGGGCATTTTGGTGGTTTCCGTTTTTTGGATAGCATGCATCATGCTGCTTTGAACACGTGTCAAGTGTTTGTGTGAAAGTATGTGTTCACTTCTAGGCAAAAGCCTAGGAGTGAAAGGGCTGAGATGTGTGATAAATACATGTTTATCTCTCTAAGAACCTGCCAAACTATTCTCCCGGCTCATCATACCATCCCGCATTCATACGAGCAGCGCAGGAGAGCTCTGGTGGACTCACATGGGCACAGGCACGTGGTACTGTACGTGTTTCTTGCCTTTATAAAGGTATTCTAGTAGGTGTGCAGTAGTACCTCAATGTGGTTTAATTTGTGTTTTCCTAATGACTAACGATATTGAGCATCTTTTCATGTGCTTATCGGGGATTCCTTATCTTTTTTGGTTAAGTGTTCAAGTCTTCTATGATGTTGGAAGAGCAGTTTCAGGTTCACAGCAAAATTGAGCAGAAAGTACAGCGAGTTTCCACACATGCCCAGATTCCCCCACTATGGGAATCACCCACTAGACTGTGATGAACCCACACTGACACATCAGTGCATCATTGTCACCCAAAGCCCATCATTCACACTGGGGGATCACTCTTGGTGTTGTGAATACTATGGTTTTGGACAAATGTATACTGACCTCTATCCACTGTGATAGTATTATACAGCACAATTTCTCCTCCCTAAAAATCCCCTGCTTGCTACCTATTTATTCCTTGCTTCCTTGAATCCCTGGCAACCATTCATCTTCTGACTGTTACCATGGTTTTGCTTTTACCGAATGTCCTATAGTTGGACTCACAGGACGTAGCCTTTTCAGATTGGCTTATTTCACTGAGTGATATTCATTTAAGTTTCCCCTATGTCTCCTCATGGCCTGATTGCACATTTCTTTTTCATGTTGAATAATATTCCAAGGTTTGGATTAACCACAGTTTGTTTATTCATTTGCCTACTAAAGGACATCTTGGTTGCTTCCAACTCTTGGCTATTATGAATAAAGTTGTTATAAATATCTGTGTGCAGGTTTTTTCTTGGACATAAGTTTTCAACTCCTTTAGGCAAACACTAAGGAGCACAGATGCTGGATCACAGGGTAAGAGTAGGTTTAGTTTTGTAAGAAACCATGACATTGTTTTCCACAGTGGCTGTACAGTTTTCATTGCCACCAGGAATGAATGGGAGTCCCTGTGGCTCCACATCCTCACCAGCATTTGATATTGTCAGTGCTTTGGATTTTTGCCATTCTAATGGGGCTGTCAATATGGGTTTTTAATAAAAACAAGTCTTATGTTCTCTAAATTGTTTGGGGTTTGAATTAACTACAGGAGGCTCCAGAAATCAGTGCTCTGCAGGCTTTGAAAACTTAAGGTGTCAAGAAAAGACATTTTATAGGAGCAGCCATGGGGCCGCATACATTGCCTTAACCCCTGTTCTGGATTGGGCTTCTGGTTAAAGGCAGCACTATCTCCTCCAGGCCCCCAATCACCTTCATTTGTGTCTAGCACTACACACACCTGCCACTCTCTTTATGCTCAGAAAGTGGAAAACAGCCAGGAGAATGTCAAATCCTGTATTAGGACCTAGACATTTCACGTTTCACTCCTATGTAGAAGTGGTACATTTCCACTTTACCTCAATTCATCCCAAACTAAGGGAAGCTTGTCTAGAAAATAAAGACTGAATACTATCCTATGAGTTTAAGCTGATCCAATCATCTTGAAATCTCTAAAATCAACATTTACTAGAAATATCAAACATAGAATGACCAAAATTATCTTTATGGGGTTTTGAATTCTTTCCTTGTGTAAATGCAGACACAATGAAGGGGGAGTTTGGGTCTACAATCTCTTCCCATGCTCTGCCTGCTCTGTATCTGTCCTTTCCTGCTAGGACAATTAATAAAACGGATTAGAAATGTTTACTTCTCACAGAAGAGGTATCGCTGTGAGAGATGGACATTGGTGTTCTTCTTTACCTGCCTCACAATCCACTCATATGGGATGGAGACTCTGGATCCACGTACCCTCTTCCCCCATCCCTGGCATGCACTTCTCCTCTGTCACTCTTCCTTGCAAGCCTATCCACCCTCGTTCATGAGCATGGCAAGTCTGGCTTACCATCCCCAACCTAAGCCTGCCTCACCTTTATTCCCAGGGCTGCCCACCAGAGGTGTTTAAACGGCTCCTTAAAGTGGCCCACATCACTGCTTCTGTGTAAAACCTACTCCCCAGGCTGGTTCTCTTACATTTAAGGTGAGATTCTCGAGCTGTCGCCTTGTGATAGTAAAGAGAAGGAATATATTTCTAATGCATGGAGTCAGCAATCAGAGATCGACACAAATGGGGATGAAGGGTTTGTCCTGCTCCCAGCTCCTGCAGCAGGACGGAGCTGGAAGAATGCGGGGTTACTGGATCCCAGCCTGATACAATTGGAATTCCTGCAAAACAGTGTCATGTATGGGATGAAGATGCTTTGGTGCTTATCAGGCTTTCTTCCTAAAATAATAAATACTTGGTCAGAGCAATGCTCAGGAAATGGCTAATGTGGTCAACATTTGGCCCCTGAATTTTTGTACCACCTCTCAGGGCTCAGAACACAATACCCCAAAAGATGGCACAATGGTGTGCTGAGTATCACATGAAGACAAGCTGAGGGAAAGGAAACAATTGTGGACACAGGAAGGATGCCCTCTGACCTTCTCCAGCCTTTCTCAAAGAAAGCCCCTCCGGCACAGGTGTCCTGCCCTGCTGCATAGCCAGAGGAAAGGAGTGGAGACAAAAAGACACAGAAAAATCCGAACACACAACCCAGCTGATCCTCCCCCCAGTTATCACCATTCAGTCATACCCGCTGTCCAGTCACACATCCACACTACTGTCCCTTCATTCCTCCTCCAACTGAAGCATAAAAATAACCACCTCCTGGGGCTTTGTGTCTTCATTTCTGGAGGGCCCCGTGTCCTGTAACACTTACATGCTTTTCTCTTGTTAACCTGTCTTCTGTTACATGGGTGTCAGCCATGAACTTTGTAAGGGATGAGGAAAAGATATTACTTTTTCACCCCTATATAAAGAAAAAGAATGCTGAGATTTCCTAATAACTTGCAGACATGGACATGCACATGAATATGTGTGTGGCACGGGTGTGGGAATTTTCTTTTAGCGAACAGTAGTAAATTACACATCCAAATCTCCCATGCAGAGCCCTAGGGTGGACCTGCGGGGATCCAGCTTCCCCCTGCCCTCGCCCTGTCCCACGTAGAGCCCTGGGGTGGACCTGCAGAGATTCAGCTTCACCCTGCCCCCATCCTGTTCCACACAGAGCCCTGCATGGAGAGCACATTACCCTCTAAGTATTTTTGAAAAGAACTAAATCTCAGTTACAGATGTGCTTGTTTCTCCTTAAATATTACCTGAATGTACTCTTAAGGGAATAATTTCCTATTTAAGTCTTGTGTGAAGTCAGTGAATTGTAACACAATGCACTCCAGCTACAATTTATTTGTGGGTATCATCTCTGATTCCATCCAGATAAAATGCAATGCATTTGATAAAACTACTTTTGTAAAACTACTAATAAAAGATAAAAGTACTTTTAGGTCTGAACGATTCAGCCTTGCCGACCATCCTGTTCTCTCAACACAGCAGAACCCTGTTGTTCTCTGCTCTGTGTGGCAGAGTCTCCAGGCATCAGTGCCATGTTTTTCAGTAAGCATGGAAGGGGACACACATTGTTGTTCACCTTCACGGTGTCATGTTCCTGCAGTTCTAGTCTAGGGGACGGAATACTAACCTGCCCAGTCCTGACCGGAGCCTGAGTGCTTAAACCGCAGTGGCTTACTGCATGAATTAAGAAATCCATCAAGAGCTTGGAAAGTCAAAAGGAGAAAGAAGAAGGTAGAAAGTTTACTCAGAATCTGAAACAAAACATTCTCCAGCAGAACAAGAGAACAGAGGAAGGAGGCCCTTGGGAGGACAACCCATTAGGTGATTACGATTATGGAGACGGTACTAACCCCCCTACAGCCCCCCGACCCCACCACAGAGGATCAGTTAGCAGCTCTCTCGTTAACATCTTTATGCACGGCATCATTGATATTTACTCACACCTTTTAAACTGTCATTTAAAAAGATGCCTAAATAATTCACAGTTTTATTTTCCTATATTGACTTTGAGGACATCTGTAAATCTGAAAGACATTTTTCATCATTTTATATTATACTCTGCTCTTTCTAACCTAGATTTTTTCCCTAAACTTTGTAATAGTTTTTACAATAGTAATATTTTTATATAGTAAAATATACACAACATAAAATTATCCCACCTAGTCATGTTAAGTGTACCGTTCGGTGGCATTAAGCACGTTCATATTGTTATAAAACCATCACCACCATCCATCTCCAGAACTTTCTCATCATTCCCAACTGAGACTCTGTACCTGTTAAACACTAAGTCCTCCTGTTCCTTCTCCCGGGCTTTCAGAAAACACTGTTCAACTTTCTGTCTCTACAAATCTGACTATGCTAGTTGTCTGATATAACTGGAATCAAATAGTATTTGTCCTTTTGTGTCTGATTTATTTTATGTGGCATAATGTCAAGGTTGTATTTTGACCTATGTCGTAGCCTGGGTGAAAATTTCCTTCCTTTTTAAGACTGAATAATATTCTGTTGTACATAGATGCCACGTTTTGTTTATTCATTCACCGTTTATCCATTCATCCATGGGCACTTGGGTTTATCCACTCATTTTGTTTATCTATTCATCCATGGGCACCTGGGATGCTCCACCTTTTGGCTATTGAAATTAATGCCGCTAGGATGATGGGTGCACAAATATCTGCTAAAGTGTCTGCTTTCAATTCTTTGGGGTATATGTTTCATCAGAAGTAGAATGGCTGGATGAATCAGTAATTCTATTTTTAATTTTTTGAGGACCTGCCATATCTATTTTCCACATTAGCTATACCATTTTACACCACTCCCTTAGCAATGACTTAAGGGTTCCAATTTCTCCATATTTTTGCCAACATTTGTTATTTTCTGGTTTTCATTGTTGCTGTTGTTTTGGGCAGGAGTGCTCCTAAAGGGTGGAAAGTGGCAACTCATTGTGATTTTGATTTGCGTGTTCCTAATGATGAAAGATGTCAAGCATCTTTTTATGTGTTTATTGGCCATCTGCATGTCTTCTTGGGAGAAGTCGGAAGTCCTCAGTCCATTTTTTAATGAGGTTGTTTGTTTTTTGGTTGAGTTGTAAGTAATTTTCTCCCCATTAGTTTTCAAATTCACAATTCTCTAAAATTTATAAAGGAGATACACTGAGTGTAGGATAATATCTGTTTGATAAATATTTTTTATTATTTAGTTTTGATAACAAAACTGGGGTTTGATAATTTCCTAGTTAATAATATAATGTACATCAAAGCTACCAATGCCATGTCTGTACAAAGTAAGTATTTGATTAATTTTAGTTGAATCTGAATATGAATTATCTTTTTCGGATATTCTATGAGGGTACTGTATTTCCAAGAAGAGAAAAAAATGAAATACAATTATCTGACACAAGATATGTTAGTGGAGTTTTTTATTCTGTAATGTAATAATAAAGTGAAAGGACAAGATAAGTGAATTTAATAAAACACTGTACAACATTGAGTGTTTGTATATATTAATGGTGTACTTAATGCATAGAATATTGTATGTGTAGCAAATGGAGATAATTAATTTTATTTCTTTCGAGAACCTGCTTTGTTTCTCTTGGCCACAAAGTGTTCACTAAAGCAGCTAGCTTCAAAGTACCCTCACTGTGGGATGAGAAAACACCTCGTTCTGCCTGAACTAATGGAGCCAATATGCTAGTTCACAAATGATTTTTTTTTTCTTGGAAAGTCGAGAAGAAAAATCTTTCAACCAAACGATATGATGCTGAAGTTCTAAAGCCCAGCTCCGAATATCATGTTCTGAAAAGACTGTAGTGAAGAAGAAGCATGGATGTTTACGTCTTTTAACAACTAAGAGTCTAATTAACATTCTTCGAGAATCACAGTAAGACTGAATGTGCTGGTGTGAAAAAGTAGGAGAATTATTCTGCTTCTGCTCTAATAGCCAGAAAAAAAAGGGGCGGGGGCTAGGAGCAGATGGTTATATTTGTGTTAAATTCCACTTTAAAACATTCTTTTTTCCCTTCCTGAGTGGTGAATGCAATGCACTTCATGCTGCAGAGAGCCATGCTGATGTGGCAGCAGTTGTCTTTGGAGCAAAGGCCCCATGAACCTGCACCCTGTTTGCTCCCAGGCTTCCGATTGCTCCTGCTGCCTCCCCTCCGCCAGGCACCATGCAGCCTTCGGGAGCATGACCAGCTCCTCCACCTCCATTCCCACTCCCTGTGATCCGAACACTTACCAGCTGCTGGAAGCCAGTGGACAGCCTGGTTGGATGGCCAATTCCTATCACTGGGGCTCCCTCTGCATATTATCCAAAGCATTCAGCACACAGTGACTTAGCATGATGTCTAGTTTCCAATGAATGAACCCATTTTGATGGCAGACACATTTACCATAGCTGGAAGATGAAAATCACTTTAATTATTTTAGGTTTAAATTTATTGGTCTACCCTTAACTCCACTCCTACCTACACACTAACACACACATACAAAAACACACACATGCCTCCCTTTTTGGAACAGAGGCATGGTAGAGTTTCAAAGATAAAAAAGGAAAAACTTTAATTAGATTTTTAAAAATCTGATTTGCAGAAAAAGATAATTGCCATTTTTTAGCCCAGTATGAGCAAATGACAAAGAGCAAATTCTGTCCATCTTTGGCTACTTTCATCATTGGAACATTAATTGCCTTTTTCAACCTGTAACTCTTCAGTTGTTTCCAAGTTAAAATAATTTGCACAAATGAATCCTTATTATTCCTTTTCTCCATAAACACTTACGTTACAGCATTCAGGCTGCTAGAAATATCTGTATCTGTGTGTGTCCACTGGAAATGAGGGGCAGAAGATGACTCACTCCCTCTGCCTTAGGATCGCCTGTGACAGTCATTCATCCACTTGGTGCATATCGTTTGGGTACCAGCTTGATGCTACAAAGCCGCTAAGCAGTGGGCGTCTGAAGATAAGACACATACCACCCTGGGCTTAGAGAACAGTCTCCAGTGCTCTCCAATAGAACTTGATGTGATAATGCAAATGTCGTGTGTCTGCACCGTTCAGCCTGGTGGTTCAACCCTATGGCCATTTAGCACTTGCAATGGCCCTCATGGAACTGAGGAAGTGAATTTTTATTTTTCTTTAAGTTTACTTAACTGGAATTCCATAACTAATGGCTACTAAACTCATGGCTATTGGAAAACACATATCTAGACGAAGACACAGCCAAGTCAAAGGGCAACAACAATGTGTGATAAACATGTGGTCAGTAGGACAATCCCCCACCCTCGGCCCCACCCCAGGAAGTCTCTGGGAATATGTCAGGTTACATGGCAAAGGGAAATTAAAGCTGTAGGTGGCATTAAGCCTGCTAACTTGTTGACTTCAAAATGAAGAGATTATTCTGCCTTATTTAAGAAGGTCAAATGTAGTCATAAGAGGCCTGGAAAGTGGAAGGAGGCAGAAGGAGAGAGTCAACTAGAGGGAGACCCAGCTAAGAAAGGCACTGATGGACACAGCATTGCTGGCTTTGAGGATGAAGGAAGGGGCGGTGAGTGAAGGAGTGTGGGTGGGCTCTGCACCGGGACAGGTAAGGACGTGCGTTCTATCCTGGAGCCTCCAGAAGAAGTGGAGCTTGGACACTTGAACGTGGGCCCAGTGATACCCACATCAGGCTTCTCACCTCCAGAGATGTGTTGTTGAAGCCAGTTAAATTTGTGATCATTGGTTAAAACAGCAATGGAGACTGGGTGTGGTGGCTCATGCCTGTAACCCCAGCACTTTGGGAGACTGAGGCAGGCAGATCACCTGAGGTCAGGAGTTCGAGACCAGCCTGGCCAACATGGCGAAACCCCATCTCTACTAAAAGTATAAAAATTAGCTGGGTGTGGTGACAGGTGCCTGTAATCCCATCTATTCAGGAGGCTGAGGTAGGAGAATGGATTGAACCCAGGAGGCGGAGGTTGCAGTGAGCTGAGATGCTGCCACTGCACCCCAGCCTGAGAGACAGAGCCAGACTCCATCTCAAAAATAGAAAATAAAAAAAACAACAATAGAAAATGAACACAGGCCGGGTGTGGTGGCTCAATCCTGTAATCCCAGCATTTTGGGAGGCTGTCACAGGAGGATCCCTTGAGCCCAGGAGTTTGAGATCAGCCTGGACAGCAGATTAAGACCCTGTTTCTACAAAAGAAAAAAAAAAAAAAAAAAAAAAGGCAGTGGTGGTGCATGCGTGTTTATAGTTCCAACTCTTCCAGAGGCTGAGGCGAGAGGACTGCTTGAGCCCAGGAGGTCAAGGCTGCAGGGAGCCATGATGGGCACACTGGACTCCAGCCTGGGTGACAGAGCAAGATCCTACCTCTCAAAATTAAATTAAATTAATTAAATTTTGTTTTAAAAAAGGAAACAAACCCACATGACGATAGACACCCCTTCCAATGATGAGTCCCACCCTATTTTGGGGTTGATGGTAATGGCTTCACTGCATGAAGAGTGAGGAAGTCTCAGCCCAGGAGGCAGGTATCCTGGAAGCCAGGAGAGCGTATGCAGAGGACCAAGGTCAGAGGACCACCTGCCTGTCCTGGGAGGGAGCAGCGGCTGGATGTGGAAGAGGGTGGCTCAGAAGGGGCATGGCCAGGCGGCAGGGCCAGCCTCTCCCCGCAGTTCGACTGGTAGATCCCATGGCGTATGCACTTAGCCAAATGAGTTAATTTGTGAAATTCCTTATCCTGTTTTAGAAACAGAGTGCAAAATTCCAAGGCTTAAAAAATGTGGGTATCCAAACATATTTAATATACTCATGGACATGAATGGTGCCAGTTAAAGAAAAGTGAACAGTTAATCTTAGCGCCAAAGCCTGGATGCCTGCCTCTCACCCGTCCCTTATCCTCTTCCAGCCGCCAGCCCCATTGTCTGTGTCCCGGAGCCAACTAGCATGGCACACTCACTCCACCCCTTTCACTCTCGCTGCCAAAGAAGTGAGCCTATGTCAAAGTGAAGTTTAATACGGTCCACAGTAGACTTGTAAATACCGCCTTCTCCAGTCACATTCAAGGGCAGCGTGATTCACGCCCGTCATGCTGCTGTTGCAGCCGCGGAGATGTCAGGAGGTTAGAATTGATCAGAAGAGTTCTCCAGGGTCTTCTCTCCCAAGGCAGAGTCCTCCCAGAGCACAGCTCTCATGTGGCCACCCAAGTGCTCCTGAGCTCCTCCAGGGACAAGATGTCTTGTACAGATGCTCCCCATTCGTCAGTGAACATCTGTTAAGCACCTATTATGTAGGCAGAGCTTCAGACACTGTTAAGGGTAGGGCTGTGAGTGAGACGGAAAAGGCCTTGTAGTCACTGTCTGCAGACAGAGCCCGCAGCAGCCCCTCCCTGAGTGCACCTGTCCCCTGGCCTCACACGAAGGATGGTGTAAACTCCCCTACCTGGGCTCATCTTGTGATTTGCTTTGTCCTATGGAATGTGGCAGAGATGATATCATGGGGCTGCCAAGGCCAGCCCTTAGGAAGACACTAAGGAATAGAAATTAGACATGAGAGGGCCTGTGGGGAGATGGGGTAGAGGATGAGAGGCCGTTTGGATGTGCTGTGTTCTGTCAAGCTCCCAGCTGCAGCCACACTAGTGTCCTCTGTCAACCTCTGCTAGAGCTGAAGAACCCCCCCCAGTCAAAAATCATGAATTGTTGTTTTCAGCTACTAAGTTTTGAGATGTTTTGTTACACAACAATAGACACTTAGAATGCTTGTTCAGCATATACACTTACATTTTGGGAAGAAATGTAAACTTTTGTTGTTTTTAAGTCAATGACAGTAAAACTGGATATAAGGATATTAAAAAATTTAACAAGTGGACTCAAGTGGTAAGAAAATTATCTGGTCTAGAAAGTCTCAGAAGTCTCCAAAGTGAACATCATCTCAGCCAAGACTGGGAGGATGAGAGCCATCCAGGTCTGGGAACAGCGTTTCTGGAAGGAAGTGACACAGAACATCGCCAGCTTGGGAAACTCAGCACATAGTAGGTACTTATGAAAGATTTGTTGAATGACTGAACAGTTATGGCCAAATCACAGGATTAGTGGGGGGATTACCATGGATGAGACTGAGAAGGTAACGGTCAGGCCATAAAGAACTTTGTGGACCAGGTCATCTAGCTTGGGCTTGATCCTTGGGCATTGAGAAATCAACTCGTTAAAATTTTTCCCTGGAAGGCCTCCCAGGGGTCTTGTTCCTGGAGGGAACCTTGTCTCTGAGTCTTCCTGTTGGTTTTAGTCAGTTGTTTTAGAACAGATTGATCTTTATAAGCCTTGATATAGGATTTTGTTCTGCCTTCCACTGGTTTATTGTTGAAGATGTTGATGGAGAAGACAAGCCCTGCATTTGTTAAGTGAGGACCTGAGACTCCTGTGTTCAGATGACTGTCCTGGGGGCAGCAGGCTGCTCCAGGTGGAATCACAACACCTGGGTTTGAGTTTTGTATTTTACCAATTGTGTGACATTAGGCCAATCACTTCGGGATAATGATATGTTTCCTCATTTGTGAAAGGAGGTGCTTCACTTTGGGGAGCTGCAATGACAGGTGGTATGAAGGTCACCTGGACACTGTGAAGTGCAGGGTACCCTCTGTTAATCATCATCTCTCCAAGCCTGCAGGGGAGGAGAGCGAGGTCTGTGTGTGAGAGGTCTGTGTGTTAATCCATGCGGGGAGAACCAAGGGTCTACCTCATTTTCCTGGTTCCCCATCCCGGCCTCAAGCTGATGTCCTGTGGGCTCTGATCTTCCTCCCTCCCCGCTATGGCTGTGGTCTTCAGAGAGAAGATGCTGCTGATGGTCATGGCCAGCACTGGACAGGGAGCCCTGTTCTCAGGTGCTTTGCTTCTAATCCTGCGGACTGTAAGAAGGTACACCCCAAACAGCAGGATCCAGCTGTATTGAGCTCTTAGGATGTTTCTCCACTCCCAGCTCCTGTCCACCTAAGCTAGAGACGAGTCCACCTTTCTGTTGACTCAGGTCCCTGCAGCAATCATGCTAAGAGGAAGGAGTGGCTCTGCCAACAGCCCCATTACTTTGTTTTACTCATGGAGATAAGCTTTGGCAGCATCAAGGATCAAAGTATTTTCTGGCCATCCCTCTTCATCCTGTGCACATTTTAAACCAAATTACTTTAACTCTTTAACTCAGAACGTTGTTACAGCACAAGTGCCTCTTTTTTTTTTTTTTTTTTTTTTTTTTTTTTTTGAGACGGAGTCTCGCTCTGTCGCCCAGGCTGGAGTGTGGTGGCGCAATCTCGGCTCACTGCAAGCTCCGCCTCCTGGGTTCACGCCATTCTCCTGCCTCAGCCTCTCCCGAGTAGCTGGGACTACAGGCGCCCGCCACCACGCCCGGCTAATTTTTTGTATTTTTAGTAGAGACGGGGTTTCACCGTGGTCTCGAACTCCTGACCTCGTGATCCGCCCGCCTCGGCCTCCCAAAGTGCTGGGATTACAAGCGTGAGCCACTGCGCCCGGCCGTGCCTCTTTTTCAAGGGAGAGAAAATAAATATGATTGCACACAGGATGAACCCTGCTGCGTTGATTGACAAGTTGTATATTGCTTCCTTCTAGCTACCAAGGGTCTAAGATCATGAATCAATCTTTGTGAGAAACCTTCTGTGGGTTGGAAAGATCTTCACAACGTGGCACACATGCTCATTTGCAAAGCACCATTGACGGCAATAATTTCAAAAGGAAAATATTGCATTCTTTACCTCTTTTCTGAAAAGATGATTATTTTGTTTGTATATTGAAAAAAGTGAAGTGCTAGAAGTAGATCTCAAATATCCACTGGGAATGAAAAGCCATATTTTGTTCTAAACATCAGTTTATTCCTTAATTAGAATTCAAAAGCAGGAGTGGCTGCTCCACTCCCCACTTTGGTGTAGCTTCTTTCAGTTTGCTTGTTCTGCCTATGTTATCACCCCATGCAAAAAATGGCAGTGAGGACTCCCCCACCATGAGTATGAAGTTAGGACTATGCTGGGAAAACTTTTGTGAAAAATTTGTAAATTGTGAAGTGCTTTGAAAGTACAGCATAGTATTGTGGTTAGCGTATTCTTAAATCTAAGGAATTATATTGTAGATATTCGGGTTCAATAGTGCCAAAATATGTTTAGTTGAAATGTTGGCATAAAATATAAAGAAACAAACAATGTAAGTAAAATCTATTAAAGCGACCAATAATATGGAATAGACTATTCAAGAAAGCCAAAACCTTGGAAAGTTAAGGTAGCCGCAGCTAGAGGAATGCTGGGTGCCGGGGGTGCCATGGCTCATTCCAAGGTGGGCTTCTCCATGTGTTCGTTTGCTTCGTTGGTGTGTTGTTTGAGGGAGAGATCAGCCTCTTAAAATGTATATTTAAAAATCAAGAGCTCTTTAATTATAATGGCACACATGAAACTTTCTAAAAATCCTATAGCTGTCTCCTGTTGTGCTTGGCAGTTTGGATCTCATCATAAAATTGTGTATAAATTATGCTTCCCAACTGATGTCCCTGAAGTGACATCCTGTGGGGGAAATGGCTGCATACATTGATAAACAGATCCTCCGACCATTATATGGATTCTGCTATAGACTGAATTATGTCCCCAACAATTTGCAGGCTGAAGCTATAACCGGCAATGTGACTGCATTTACAGTAATGAAGTAATTAAAGTTACATGTGTTCATGAGGGTGGGGCCCAGATCCAACAGGATTCTTGTCCTCAGACTAAGAGATGCCAGAGCTCTCTCTCTCCATCATGTGACCACATAAGAAGGTGGCCGTCTATGAACCAGGAAGAGCACACTCACCAGACAGCAGATCCTGCCAGAACTTTAATCTTGGACTTCCCAGCCTCCAAAACTGTGAAAAAATAAATTTCTGTTTTTTTAAGCCACCACCCACTCAATGGTATTTTGTTATGGCAGCCTGAACCAACTAAGACAGATTTCACTAAATTCTTAGAAAGTCCCTTTGCACATTGAGAGTAATTCAAGAGGAAAGCCTCACTGATTTGCTCTGACGCTGTGATTACATTATTGAAAATTCTCTCTGCTGTCCCCAGGCTGTGGCCTTTTGCATCTATAATATGTTGATATGCGTCCAAAGATAATAAAACGATCCAAATGTTAAAAGAAGAAATCATTAAACGTAAAAGATTTGAAGCAGAGCTAATTTTATATCGGAGGTTTGTGTCTCAGACACACACTTACGGTGAGGGGTAATTTTTCTTCTTTGAAAATAAACCTGCACTTTAATTGGAAGCAAAGTTTGGTTTAAATTGTTTTCTTTCTTTTATTTATCCTGACTAAATGTGCTCTTTTTTTTGCTGCAGAACACTTTTTATAATATTACAGTTTACTTAGTAGACTATTTTATTCCCTAGACTTTTTATTTTCAAGAGAGTAAGGCTTGATTTAAGATTTTCCATTTCTGCAGCAGACACCCGGAAGAAGCAGAACATTTGGTATCATGATTGCTTTGGAGACAAAATGTCTCTGGTAGGCAATTAGACAAATGCCCTTAAAAAACAACAAAAAGAAAGATTTTACTCCAAGATTTGTTTTCATTAGCTCAAATATATAAAAACCCACTAACCTCAAAGCAATACTATAGTGTTACATCCATCATTCATGCATCATGCAATGCACCAGAGAAAGTTGGGGAAGTGTCTTCCCAAGCAGGAATAGGCAGTGCCTTTGGGAGCACTCAAGTATCTGTGTCTTCAGGACAGATACCCAGCAGCGTGGACATGGAGCCCTTGCCTGCTTTTGAATTCTTGTCCCAGCATTCCTCATTGTGCGACCTTGGATAACTCAACCTCTCTGGGCTTCCATTTCCATGCTTGCAAAATAAAGTCCACTCTTGCTTCATACATGTATCAGTAGGATCAAGTGAGTTAAAACCTGGAAGGTACTTCTAGCAGCACGTGGGGTAAATGGGTATTCTCTGGTATAAGTAAGGACCACTGCTTCATCCATAGAAGAAGAGGTTCATTAAATCCATGGGTTGTTTGAAGGAAGGGAGGGAGCTCCTGCTGACTGTCATGAGTTGAGTTGTACACCCCCAAAAAACTCATATGTGGTTCTTCTAATTTCCAGATCTTTGGTAATAGGGTCACTGCAAATGTGATTAGTTAAGGTGAGGTCATACTGCACTAGGAGGGCCCTAATTCGGTGAGACTGGGGTCTTCATAGAAGCTGATAGAGACACATAGGGGAGCGCTACATGAGGATAGAGGCAGACATCAGGTGACGCAGTGACAAGCCAAGGAATGCCAAGCCTTCTCAGCAGCCCCCAGAAGCCAGAGAGAGGGGCAGGACAGATTCTCCCTCACAGCCTCAGAAGGAGCCCATCCTGCAGACTATGCCTTGCCCTTGAACTTCTGGCCACCAGAACTCCCAGGGAATACATTTCTGTTGCTGTGCTTTGTTACAGCACCCACAGGACACTCATGCACTGGCCATCACCTGAGTGTCTCTAAGGCAAAGGCTCTGCTCCTCTCCCGAGGGGAAAGCCCAGGTCTGGGGGAGGAATATTGGTGTCACAATGAATCTTTCTGCTCCCACGGCAAGGGTCAAAGACGGTCTTCTGGGTGAGGGCTCAGGTGTGGTCCAAGTTGGACCACAGGTAGAAGAAGAACAGTGAGGCTCTCCCAACAGGGTACTGGTGCCACAGGTAGCTCTGACTTCATGAGTGGATTTTCCGTCTGGCACCTGCTCTTCTAGCTGCTACATCCCATCTGTCTAATGTGCTTTTCCAACAGTCAGGCGGGTAGGCCTGTCTGAGCCCAAACAACCAGCGATCACTCTTCCATCCATTCTCTACCTTCCCAAGTCCTGCCTTGCCCCAGGGCCCAGGCCAATCTCCCTCAGTTCATGAAACTCCACTGATCTCTTGGCTCCTGGCTCCTCCAGGTTCCTGTGTCACCACAAGGAAACTTCCCTGTGGCCTTGGCTAGAGTTGCAGTGATCCTTACCAAGCTGTCGTTGGGAAATATACCTGTGGAAGTGTGTGTAAAATTTAGTGTGTGCACTTACAGGATAAGCTGTTGTGGAACTCAAGAAAGGTAGCTGGGCCCTTATATGTACACAGAGCTCTTCCACTGTTACATTGGGAAGATAAGTGGGATAAAATGCCTGGGGCTCAACAAATGTTAACCTTTGTGGTTGCTGTCAACACAAGCAATAATGATCTAGGACAGAGATGTTCAACCCTTTGGGGATCACAGGGCCCAGCCAGGGGAGCAGGGGTGAGTGTGAGAAGTCTTGCTGTCCACAGCCATCCTCAATTCCCCAAACCTGCAACCAGGGCCACTCAGCTTTCACGAGCTTACCTCCCAGCCTCTTTTTTAGTGCTGCCTTTGGAGAAAGAATGACCTGGTCAAAACCTTTGAAAATCATGGATTTAAAAAATAAATTTTAAATATAAGCAAGATGCTTTCCTATAGGAAAAAAAGAATACATGAACGAAATTCAGCTTTCTGCATCTGCAAATTCAACTGATAGTGAATTTAAAGGGCCATTTGCTGCCCTGTAATGATCACTCATGACATTGACAGGCTGCTTCTCCCTTTCTTGGCTGCACCTCATGGGGGCATCCTGGCACCTGCTTTGTGGTCAGGGTGTAGAGAAGACGCCCCCAGCTGTCAACTCTTTAACTGTCAACATCTGCGTCAACATCTGCTTAGGGGATCTTAGTCACACACCAACAATTCTTACTTAAAATATAAAGGACCACGGGGATGAGTCTTTGAACTCTGCGCCCTCCCTTCCCTTGCAAGGCCAAATGTGTACACGCAGATGCTGGAGGCACATTCAGCAGGAGAGAGGAACGGCTTCATCTCAGCCCCTCTCCCTCTCCTGCCTCCCACATCTCCTCCCTTTGCCGAATCACTTCCTACAGCACTTGATATTATTTCTTCCAGATAAAAGCAAAGAAAAATAGCAAGATCTCCCCTCCTGGCCCCTTCCCTCAGCAGCTACCCCTCTATTCTTTGCTCTCCTTTGCAGCAAAACTCCCAGGAAGGGTGCTCTCTGCTCTGCCCACCTCTCTGCTTTCCAAAGGTCCCCAGTGGGCTCCGTGAGACTAGGTCCATTTGTCCATTCTGCATTGTCTTCATATTTGGCCAGTGAGAAGTACCTGGCACCACCGGGGACAGCTCCCTTTCACCCCCTCCTTATTCACCTCCCACTGTGAAGACCCTCCAGCTCAGTCTTCTTCCCACAGGGCTCTTCTCTTCTGAAGGGACTCTCAGTGGTGGAAACAGGTCTCCTCCTTGAAGCTCCTCTCTCCCCTTTTCGATTTAGCCCCATTGTGTCCTCGTTGGCATTGCTTCCAATACCATTCAGATGCTGAACATTTTCCAGATTTGCCATCCTCGCCCAGCCTTGCCTCTGGTGTTTCTGACTACCTACTGAATGTCTTGGATAAGGTACAAGCACCTCTCAGAAACAGATCCAAAGCTCTATTCCTGATCACACCTTTTGAACCTGCGTTTCTTGCAAATTTTCCTTCGCAGCCAATAGTAACTCCAGCCTGCTGATTCCTCAGGCCAAAGTGTTGACAGCTATTTTTTTTTCACCCCATGCCCAATCCATCAGGGAAATGTGGCTTTGCCTTGCACAAATCACATCACACATCACACAGCCTGTGTCACCATCATGGTTAAAGACTTGTCATCTCTCCCTCCATTGCTTGCAAACCTCCAGTAGCCTCCCTGCCTCTGTCATTGCCCCTTACAGTGTATTGCTAACCAAGCAGCCCAAGGGAGCCTTGAAGTGCAAGATGGCAGCCATCTTCTGTGAACTGCCCTGCGGCTGACTCCCATGACACGCAGAGTGAGAGCCAGGTTCCTCCCAGTGCTGTGACGGGGGGAATTTATCTTCACTGCTTTTATCTCACAGGTTCTGGTCACACCGTGTCCTGGCTGTTTGCTGGAACACTGTAAGTCCCCCCAACCTCAGAACCTTGGTGCTGTGGTAAGAACACCCATCTCCCAGTGTCTGCATGGCTAATTCCCTCACTTCCTCCCAAAGTTTTCTCAAAGGGCATCTTATCAGTAAGCCCAACCCTGACCACACTACTGAAAACTGCAATATTTATCCCAAGCTATTGATTTCCCTCACCCTCTATGAATTATTTTAATACATGACACATATTACCTGCCAATATACTGTTTAGTTTACTTTTGAATTACATAGACAATCAGTGTTGATTGTCTTCTGCTATGATGAATGCCCCGTGAGCATCAGTCTCTGTCGTTCACTGATGTATCCTGAGACACATGGTAGGTGACTGATAAATATTTGTATAAATTAATTGAGTTAATATCTTCAAAGGCAATGTGTGTGTGTATATATGTATGTATATATGTATATATGTGTGTATATATGTGTATATGTATATATGTGTATATATGTGTGTATGTGTGTATATATGTGTATGTGTGTATATATAAATATATAAATATATTTATATTTATATTATATATATTTACATTTAAATATATATAATATATAAATATATGTAAATACATATATAAATATATGTAAATATATAAATATATATAAATATATAAATATA
>NW_026652292.1:3146910-3290413 GCF_009828535.3 Hylobates moloch | reverse complement strand
AATATTAATATATATTATATATTTATATATAGATAAATTATAAAAATATATTTATAAATATATATAATTACATATGTATTTATAAATATATATAATTACATATATTTATAAATATATATAAATATATTTATATATATTGAGATGCTTCCTTGCTGTGCAGGTGCCCTTCATACCCTTTGTCGGTAGCATGTGTTGGCAGAGACTTCACTCCTGGCCTCTGCTTCTCTCCCTCCTGCCCAAGGGAAACGCCCTGAGCGCCTTTTCTGCAAGTCACCGGCTCCTTTTCTAGAAGTCAGAGAGACTTGTCTGGGGATGAAGCCTACTATGCTTGTTCATTCTTGACTCATTTTGGGGTTAGCTAGATGTGCCTGGGCCATGCTCTCCACTCCCCACCCCGCTGCCTCCCAGCAGGCCCAGAAAAGGCCCATGCTCTTCTTGCCACCCTGATGGCAACCCAGTAAACACAGATGTGCAAACCGAGGGCATGGGATGCCTGCACAGCCTTGGGTCGGGGCATCATTCCCAAGTCACCTTTACTGGGAACAGAGCAGATACTGTAAGCACTACCTGATTTTTGCAAGAATCTCTTAACTGACAGAGAATTGCCCATCAGAAGGAAGAGTGTGGGGTTAGCTCGCTCCGAGCTCCGAGCAATATACACTGACATCAAGAAAACAGTGTGCACTTTGCAGGCAAATCTCCCACTACTGTTCTTTTCTCCTTTAAAAATCCAGTTCAGTACCCTGATTGCAATTGTCCCTGGATAAATTTTGCTGGCCAAAAAAAAGAAGACGCTAAATAAGATATTAATCATAAACATCAGCATTATCTGATGTGTCCACTAGGAAAATCTTACATAACTTGGTTTATATTTTTATTACTTGGCTAAGAGTTGAACATTTCTGATGTAGGACATTTTCAAGGTACCTAGCAAAAGATATTGGAAATAGTACATATTTGTCACCTGCACATTTGATAATGTGCTCTTTCTCTATAAGGGATAATATACTATCAGAGGCTAAGTCTTTGAATGGGCCAAACTACTAGATTGGAGATTCTGGATAAAGAAGATATTCTCTGAAATGATTTGACAAAGCTACATAATGAAAAGTTTTTTTTTTTTTTAATAAACAATCTGAACTCACCTCTCAATTTCAATACATTCAACTTGACTGGAAGAATGCATCACGGATGAAATTATTAGTGGCTGTGCTGTTGTATGAATGTTTGAAGGACTTGATCATTTAATTGAAGGTCAATCTTCTAGGGATGTTAAAAACCACGGGTGCTCCCATGATGGGGTGATGATGGGGACGAGGTGGGATTCTGTGGAATATTCCTGGCTCTAAAGTCAAGACAAGCCCTAAGCCTGTGAAGACTGATTAAGAAATAGGATACCCATCCACCTGCTTCCTACACATTAGAAATGTTTCTGTACAGGTGTGCACAGTGGAGGACTGTCCCTCTTTAACAGTAGAGAGGAAGCAGCTCTCTCCGGGCACCATTAGGGAGACCTGTGTGGACAGGCCAGTGCAGAAGACCTGCGTGGACCCAGTAGGCCAGTGCCTCGTGCCTCAGTTGCCTCCCGCCTCCAGTTAGCCTTTTGGGTTCTGATGCCTTGATGGGCACCAAGTGGTAGAATTTGGCAAGGTCACGAACCCAGGATCGGAACCCCCAAGCACTTCTGCGACTGGGGTCCGCTCCCTGGGCCCACGAGGATGGGATTTCTGGAGCATACCCTCAGCTTCACAAGAGTAGTGCGTCTTTTCCTCTCCCGGCTTAAATTTAAACAAAGAGAAAGCCACCGTGTGTGTGCTTCCCTGGCAGCGGGCCTGACACTGTTGATCAAGCCAGGCCAAATCCAATTAGCCTGCAGCCCCCCTCCCCACCTTATTAACCTGCTCAGCTGCGAGGGACTCAGCAGGCCCTGCCAATATCTCATTTCTCCAGCGGCCGATAACATCAGGCGAAGATACTCCACGGGCTTCCTTTCACTGCAGCTCCGGCTCCTCCCGGCCACGAGCATCCTAGCCACGGTGGCCGGATCTGATTTTCCTAGTGAAATAGGCCCACAGGCCCAAGGCCGAGGGCACGCGCTGGCACGGACAGGATGGGGCCCTGGTAGGGAGCGGCTGGGCCTGATCCCCCTTATCGCGGCCGGCCCACAAAGCCAGGCCAGGCCCGGGCGATTAGCATTCCTCCCGAGCGCACCAGGCCTATTTCTGTCACACAGACAGATTGAGCCTTTCACTCAGGCTCGCGAGTGAGTGACACATGGCCCGACCGGGAGGACAACATTGTTATTTGAGTTAAGAAATCAATTTGTATCAAATGTACACTGTAATTTATTTGTTGGCTTTGAAGGGAGCCGAGCTGAGATAAATGGGAACGGGCTGCTTTCTTTCCCCCTATGCCGAGCTGATAAAGTTCTTCTGAAGCTCCAGATAGCTGCAGTCAGAGCTAAAGTGACAAACACGTTTAAAGTTGCACAGTGATCTTTAAATCTCAAAAAGAACACCTTGTCGGACATGATAGAACATTTTTTACCTTTTCCCTCTATCTGTCAGAAAGCCGCTGTGACACATTGCTTTAGTATTTTTGCTGACATTTTCTTTATCAAACACATCTGTTTGTGGGTCGAAAGATGCTTATTCCTATTTTCTTCAATCTACAGCAGGCAAAGAAACTGCCAAAAGGAACGGAGAAAATGAGTCTCTCCGTCCCAGCAGCATGCTGGGGTACTTGGAGGTTGCTGTTTGTTTGTTTGTTAAATGTTACTTATGTTTTACCAAGAATTCTCACCTTCTCGACCTCCGCCCCCTCCTCCTCTTCCTCCTTCTTCCTCTTTTTCACATTTGTCTTCATCTCCATCTCTATGTTTGTCTTTATTTGTATATTAGTTTAAGTTATTCTTGCCCTAGAGAAGAACCACAGAGAGTTCTATTTTCCTGCCTGCCTCTGTTGTAAATTAGTATGTGCAGCCTCTGTGCACAGGCTGTGATCTTTGAGACTCCGGGAATACCAGGCCAGGCCCAGTCCTATGTAGCCCCAGCATGTTGGTGCCGTGGCGGGAATGCGTGCGGAGGGAGGAAACGCCGAAGCCCGTCGCTGCTGGCACACTCGCTTCTTGACATTTCAGTACAGTCATCGTGTTATCTCTTTCTTCCTACTTTTAAAGATGTGTCATAACTGTAATATGCCAGGCCAGCTGATGCCATAAAATATTGATCGGTTTTAACCTGCCTTCCCTGTGGCATGGGGTTCTGTGTCCTCTTCTGGCTAGAAGGAAAAATGCAGGACCTTTTTTTTTTTTTTTTTTTTTGAGACGGAGTCTCGCTCTGTCGCCCAGGCTGGAGTGCAGTGGCGCGATCTCGGCTCACTGCAAGCTCCGCCTCCCGGGTTCACGCCATTCTCCTGCCTCAGCCTCTCCGAGTAGCTGGGACTACAGGCACCCGCCACCACGCCCGGCTAATTTTTTGTATTTTTAGTAGAGACGGGGTTTCACCGTGTTAGCCAGGATGATCTCGATCTCCTGACCTCGTGATCCGCCCGCCTCGGCCTCCCAAAGTGCTGGGATTACAAGCGTGAGCCACCGCGCCCGGCCGGAAAAATGCAGGATCTTAGGTGTTCTCTGTCTCCCGCTATCTGCTTGTCTGGCCTTGTCTGTTCTCACTGTTAGGACAAAGCTCTATGGGAATTCCATTTATTCTAAGATAAAGCCAGAATCTTCCTAAGACAAAATGTCACATAGCCCCTTTTCAGTGGGTAAGCCGTTGTGCTGCAGGTGACTAGACTGTCAACTCCGTGCCTGGGGCTGGGTTCAAAAACAAGGGAATGTTTTTCCTTTTTGATGGAATTTCTTTTCATTGGTTAAGTGGCATCACAGTGGAATTTGTAGCACATATAACTCGTTATTTGTGAATTATTAAAAATCAAACTTGGATATTTTCTGGGGAGTGCAGTATGATTTTAGACTCCTGCATCTGGTCTCCAAACATTTCCTGACCACTTTTTTCTCTCTTCGGGCTCTGGGAACGGGGAGCACGGCCGGCGGGAAGCTGGAGGACATGGCACAGCAGAGGGGCCTTTCCCCGGGTTTCCAGGGTTATACGTGCCCTGACAGTGAGGTCTGCGCGTGCTGTGCGTGCATAGCGAAGCCCAGTGAAAGCAGGACACCCGCACGGTGGCAGAGTTGTTCAGGGGCTGCTCCGCCAGCCTGTCCGGCCACACAGGCCCCCTTCCTGAAGCTACACTCCAAGGCTTCTCCTTCCCCTCCCACCTGGCTCAGCCCCTCCCACCTGCAGAGCTTCTGTTTCCCTGCCCCACCCAAGCATGCTACTCTTGACGTGTCATCTTAACCCCTTTCACACACTGGTGTCAAGATTTCCATTTGTGGGGCTAAAGTATGTGTCCTCAGTCACTGGAGATCCTTCTTTGCATAAAACAAACTAACTAACCTTCCAAATGTGTAGTTGTAGAACTCATTCTCCAGAAAATATGCAGAAGTCAGAAAATAAAGTTTGTTTAAGTATCTGGTAAGTCAGCCAGACCACTCAGTGGAGAGCAGTATTTCTCAGGCTCTGACACACTGCTCATGAATCATTGTTTTGTTTAGTTTCGGTAACAGCTTTATTGAGATACAATTCACTACCACACAATTCACTCCCTTAAAGTGTACAGTGAAACAGCTTTTAGTATATTTACAGAATTTTGCAACCATCATCGCAGACAACATTAGAGCATTTTTATCGCATCAAAAAGAAACACCGTAACCTTTCAGGATCACTCCCACCATCCATTGCCCCCTGGCCTCAGCCCTGGGCAATCACTAATCTTCCTTCTATCTCTGAATATGGCTCTTTATATAAATAGAATGGTTTGAGATCTGTTGTTTTGTGACTGGTTTCTTTCACTTAGCATAATGTTTCCAAGGTTCACCATGTCATAGCATGCATGCTTTCGAGCTTCATTCCTTTCTGCAGTTGAATCGTATTTTATGGTAAGGATATACCCCATTCATTTCATTTATTGATTCATCGATTGATGGACAGTTGGGTTGTTTCCGAGTTTTGGCTAAGATGAACAATGCTGCTGTGAGCATTGATGGACACGTTTCTGTGTGGACAGGTATTCTCATGTCTCTGAGAGTGCTGGGCCGTATATTTAACTTTTGAGGAACTGCCAGACTGTTTTCCCAAGTGGCTGTATCTATGTACTGTCTTTACATACAATTCAAACACACTGATTAACTCTTTTTCATTGAATAGAAGATCAGAAGCAGCAGATTAAAGCTGCCCCAGACCATCACTATGGAAAGAAGCAAGGAGGCTGCTTAATACTGATGAGAGGGCGGAAAGAAAATAAGGTAGCATATGAACTGGGGAAAAAAAATATCAAAGGGCAAGTAGAGTCGTGGATGTAAGTTGAACAGCCTGTATCTGTTTTTAGAGTACATAGAGGGTTGTTGCATAATTGATATTTAAATAGTTTGCCTCTATGATAAGGAAAATGTAGAACTGCACCCTGTATATTCAGCTTAAGGAGCCATACTGTCGTATATCATTGCATTTAAATATAATATGAAGCTACCATGTAAGGTATACATTTTATGTGTGAGAAAAAACACTGCATTTAGGGGAACTGCTTTCTTGCCAGGGGCTGCCGAACAATCAAGGAGCTGCTGTGAGGCCATGTGGATGCAGCACTGTGCACTAGGACCTTGCCCGTGCCCCCGAGCAAGTTAGGCGATGACGGCGATGATCCCGCTCAGGGCGAAGTCCCACAGGGTCCCTTCCTCACTGCGAGGAAGAGGAGTTTTTCTCACATTAAAGGGCTTCTGGAATGTGAATTAGCATTTTCAAAATATTGCTCTGATTAGCTGAGTGTTAAAGAATGAATGTATGAGAAAATTTTCATTTTAATACATACATTGCTAGTTATTCAATTAGCTGTACTTGTTTTTGTATTTATGCCATGTGAGGTTGTAGACTGAGGTTCCATTGTTGCTTTTTGAATTAATTCTAAACATTAGAGTGATAATATTTGTTTTCTTTCTGTATGGTTGAAGGATCGTTGTATCAGTACACGTGTATCTATAAACAATATTAATAACTAAAAGAGACTATCACAGCACTTTAAACATTAATGTGATAGGGCCTACTAAAGCTGTATTTACTTAGACTGGAGACAAAATTTGAGCATAAATGGTTTCATGACCTAATCAGAATTAAAATCCACAGCCTCGGAGCTAGGCATTCACGATCCATTCAATCAATTTTACTCTGCTATATGCAATGCTTTTGTATTTCCTGTGATGAGGTAAGATTTTATGATAATAATTCTATAATGCAATCGGTGAAGAAAGCATACACATAGTTAATTATAAAATGCAAAAACAAAAAAGCTGCCCTCCTGCCTAATCAGGACTCTGTCAGAAAGGCAGCTTCATACTTGTACCAGGGAGCAGTACTTAGAGGACCAAAAACTCTTAAGTTACCTTTCTGCTCCGGATCGGTTAATGGTACCCTGGCTAGGCTTCACCTCACCTACTGGTCATCCCCACTCCCATGTCTGTTTCTCCTTCAGAAAACACAGAGGGGGGAAAAACGCACTCCTGATTGCAGTATGTCAACCAACCAGTAATGCGAAGCCTGCATCTCCTGCCATCCTCAACCACGGCCCACCCATGCTTTCCCTCATCAGCCACATAAGGTGAGCCATATTCTGCTCAGAATGAGTGAATACATGAGCAAACAAATAAACAGGTGTTCCTACACCCCCCTGGGGGAAATAGTGGCTGTACTTTGTCAAATGGAATTGGGAGATCAGTGGGTCTTGGAGGTCCTGTTATTATTTTTCATTAACACAGAACAATGCTATTCTTTTCAACCTGGAAAATTTGTCTAGTGTTTATTGGACTGATGTTTGGGTCCTTCAAAACCAGGCTGGGGTAATTAGCATGCATTTTCAACCATAGGTAGAACTTCCTACTCAGGAAAAATAGTATGATAAGCCTGAATTATAAAATGTGTATTTAAATGCAGCTTTATTACTTTTATGTACATTATACACTACTGAGATATAAATCTGTATTACTATTAGAGGGTAAAATGAAAAAATACAATATCACATAATATATTATAATTATAAAAACCAGGTAGCATATGGAAATTAATTGCTAGGCCCAGAGCTGAAATCATGTGAAGACATTTTAAACTTATTGGGTCCTTGTTTTGAGATGAAATTGCTTTTACCTTAAATTTTCCATGTTCTTGATTAGTATCCTGACCATTTCCAGACATTTTTTTGAGATACATAAATTTCAGTCAAAATCACATATGCCAGGGACATGACAGGAACATCTGAATGACTGGAGTTCAAGGTATTGTTAAAACAATATTCCAAAAATAGAGCATGCGACCGAGGCAATTATATGTGGAGAGATAATCTGTAATACAGTAGCAGCATGGATGGAATTAAAACAGGAAGGCGCATTGAAAATGTATACCTATTAAGATCCTAGAACGGTTAATAGTATTTGCTATTTTTTAAAAAAAGTTAATTAAAGGGTTTGTGTTTTATCTTGCACTGTAAAGAACTCCTGACAGGCATTGTTATAATATGAAATGCTTCATTCTCCAGCAGTTTAATTTAGAGCAACAACAAAGATAGAAAAAACAGAGAAATGAAGCAGTTGAGATGTTGGGAGCCATCTGGCATTGGCTCCAGGGAGACGTTTCAGGGAAGTGCTTGGAGGGGGCCGTGCAAGCCCAGAGGCTGCCTGAAAAATCATATTTTCCCTGAAATTGTTCCAGGCTACAGTGTTTATGGGAGGCCGTCTGCGGGATATATGCATGCCTTTGACTACCTGGTGGAGACAGAAAGCCCCAGGGAAGGCTGGCCAAGGTGATATCAGGACACAGTGTGGATCCCACAAGGCTGAAGCAACAACCTGAAATTGCGTCTGCAGTCACTGGCTCAGCTACGTGGCCACAGGCCACTGCATCTCCCGAGACTGTCTGCAACTAAACCCATAGATGCAGGTTCTCCAAACCTTTATTTCCTTCCATGCATCTGCCTGGACAGTTCGGAAGATGTTACAGAAAAATAATGTCCTGTAGTTATAACCCTATCTTACAAAGAACTTCACAGAGAATGGGATTGTCAGGAGGTAAACATGTCAGTAGTGACTGACGACAATCGGTGCTCCTCTAAGATGAGTTCTGTTCTGTAGGTTCTCAGACCAGAAACCCTGCAAAGCAGAAAGTGCCCAGCATTGACTCTGCAATGTGTGTCAGTCCGTCTTCCTCCTGCATGCATTGCTACAAATGCAGACAACCTCTGCTTCCACAGACACCCTTGTCCTCTGATTCTCGCGTGTGTTAATATGATTCTATTGCACTAAGTCATATATTAACAATCTGTCAGTTCATCTGACTCACGCTGTAGTTCACATTATTTTTCTCTCCAATTAGAGTACATGCTTCATGGAGGCAAGAGATTCGGCTGTATTCACTATTTCATGCTAATTGTGTTACACTTCCTGTATCAGCATGGATATCAACACAATGGAAGGAATGAAGAAAGGAGAGAGAAAGATGGAGACAAAGAGAGAGAGGGAAGAGATATTCCAACAAAAGATCAGGAATTGGATATTTTTGATTAAGAAAACAAAGTATCTAATAATTTTTAATCATAGTTCTTCCAAAATACTCTGAAAATGCAATCAATTTTGTTAATATTTATATTATAATATTTATATGTCTTCTATTACTGCTGAGGTCACCCATTAGTGAGCACTCATAGGGGATACAAATATCTTCACAGATTTTGACCACTCAGATAGGTCCATCCACATACCTCTTCCCCAAATTTCTTTGTCACCAATTTTCCAGGCATGCTTCTTCCAAGTCCCTGACCATCCAGCCAAACCATTGGCCACAGCCCACGAATCAGTATATAATTGCACATCTGGCCATTTCTCCTTCCATGCAAAGGGCACAACCTGTTGCACTGCTGGAAGTTCTGCCCACTGGGAAGATTTCACTTCGCCACTATCCTTCAGTTATGTCCTGGAAAGGGACTATAGTGCTGCAGCTGTCCACTTTCAGGTGGTGCCTGCATATCCTGCAGAACCATCTGTGAACCAGGCCCCAGTCTTCTCTTCCTCTGTCAACTGATCATAGGGAACTCCCCATAAGGCCATCAGTGCAGGCTGGGGGAGAGGAGGCAGGGTGCCAGGAGTGGAGACCAGGGGCATTTGAGCCACTTCCTCATGTAATTTACTTGTGCCTTCAGGAGCTGCTTGAGCCCAATCACATACGTACCACTTCCGTTTGATGATAGAATGCTGCTGTGCACGACCCACTTTATGGCTAGATGGGTCAGAAAGCACCCAGTTCATGATAGGCAGTTCAGGTCACATGGTGACTTGATGACCCATAGTCAAACATTCAGTTTCCAACAAAACCCAGCAACAAGCAAAGAGCTATCTGTCCTTCTGGATTATTTCCACCTTGACACATTCTTCTGCCCTGTATTTGTCTATGAACAAGAGCTAGCCCAGCATGTTGACATTTATTTAACTAAATGTCATTCCAGGTTCATATGTAAAGCTCCCCAGAGCATCCTCATTACTGCTAAATAACTTGAAACTTTTCTCAGTTGTCCAAATGTAAATTTGTCAAGGACTCTAGAGTTCCCAGCCAAAATACAATGGATGACATTGTGACCTCGAAGGCCTTCCTTAAAGCCTAGCAATACTTTATCCTCTGGATGTCACCAGGTTTAGTCCTTTGGTGAAGGTATCATCTGCCTCAATCAGAAGACAGACAAGAGTGGAGTTGCTGGAAGTGTGGAAGTGTGGAGAGCCTTGACCTGATTAGAAGATAATGGACCTCCTGGGAAGACAATCTTGACTCCAAACTAAACAAGACCAGGAGCACTGCAGGACAAGATAACTGGCTAGAAATATCTCAGAGCCCAGGTTGGGACCTGTGGACAAGGATGCTGCTCTCCAGAAGAACAGATGTGGGGACAAGTGTAAGAGGGACAAGTAGCATATCTGCCATCAGCTTGTACACTCATGAGGAAGATTCAGAAACACATGCCTAAATTCTAATGAGATGGATTATAAAGGCTCAGTGTGGCCCTGCAGGAAAGAAAAGTATGTGGAAGTGTTTATAAAGGGAAGAGTTCTATAAGCGTAAAGAGCTAAAAGAATATGACCATAAGTCTGGAACAAAACATCTCTTTGTTATGACCTTGGCCTACAATTGGTGTGCCATGCTGTGCACCTAAAAGGGCTCCCTGCATGCATAAAGCAAGAGGTATTTGTTGAGGATGACAGTAAGTTTGATGCTCAGAAAGGTGTGAAGTGTGCTGGAGACATCAGATGTCATGGAGCCAGACCTAGGGAGGTGAGACAAGGGACTCAGATTCTGTCTATCCCTCACTACCCTTGGGGCCCTATGTGAGCCACTATAGCAGGACTCCACCTCACCATTTGCAAGCAAGAAGAGCAGCATCTGGCTTTGCCAGATTCACAAGGCAGTTGTGATATTCAAATGAAAGCTAATGAAGCACAAGTGACCAACCCTGCATCTGCCTGGAACACCCCTTGGCCCAACACAAGGTGTCTGGCAGTCAGGTCTCATGTCTTCCATGTTCACCTCTTAGTAGTACCCCTTCTTCAGCAAAGGGTCTCTCTAGGCCACAGCTTTGGATAATTTTTGCATCAGGAAAATTACTATTACTTATTATGAAAGAGGAGAACTATGTCGTCTAATGTCAAATCCAACCTTAAACATAGGTAAAGTAGGTACAACTAAGCACAATGATTCAAGAACTATGCTTATATATAAAATCACCTTGCTTCATGACTGCCCAGCATCTTTTCAGCAGCCATATTCTATTTGGGGATTTTCTCACATCATGTGTCCACCTCCCCAGAGAGGAGATAGGAACTTGCTTTCCTAAGCTCTCTTGCACTGAAGCACAGCCCTGTGATAAATATTCTGCAGTTAGCTGTCTTGTGGAGGCTCTGGTGTAGAAGATAGTCCTTCGAGAGAACAGGCCCCAGGTGGGACCCAACTTTTGTGGAGGAGGCAGAGGAGGCAAGTCACCATTAAGGGAGTGGCAGTGGTGGAGGTTCTGGGGTCCAATGACCAGCATCATTGGTGAGAGTTATGTTGAAAGCCAGCAGCACTAGATAGTATGGACTTTCTAGGGGTCTTCAAGTTGCCCAATAATCTTCAATAAATGCTGTTTTTTGACCAAGGTAGCTGAAGTGGGTTCTGCTGTTCATAATTAATTATAATTTGTGAGGTAGAAACTGGAACCAGCTGACAGGCTTAGGATTCTGCGTAGTCTCCATCATCTGAGTCTTCTCGTATGTCCCCATTCTAATGCTCAGTGTACCCTTCCTTCTTGGTAAAGCCCCCACTCTCGCACAAAATCCCTGGAGAGGTTGTGAATTCAACTAGCCTTGTCATTTGTCAACCCACAGGTTCAAACTTTGAGCTTGTTCTTAGATGACTCAGCCCTGATGCAACATGCAAACAAGGGGATCTATTAGCACAAATGTGGAAAGCCCATAATTCTCTGAAGCTGCTTCAAGGCACAGATTTAACACTCTAACCTTACGACTGATCTTTTTGAAGTGCCCAGCATGGTTCTAAGTAGCCAGTCCATTCCACATGTGCTTGTGCCTGCCATACTGTTCTGTAACATGGTCACTTGGTCTCTTCAGTTCTTGCCTTCAGTCATCACCTCACTCCAAGGACCAGAGTGATTCTTTAACCTGATCTTTCACTACCGAAGACCATAAAGTGCTGAGTCCCATCTTCTAGTAGCATTGGATCTTCAATGCCTACAAGCCCCTCAGTTATTCTCAGGTATCTCCAAATCCTCTTTTTCTCAGTGGTCCCCAAATCCTCTTTTTCTCAATGGCCAGTGACCTGCAAACGAGCCAGGTATGACCTGTATTTGGCAGTTGCTCCGAGATCTTAGCTCCACCTTAATGGAGTTTTGAAGCTCCCTCTCGCCATGTCCCTGCTCACTGTCATTTCTGTGGCTGGCAAGGCTGTTTGTCAACACAGGGAGCTATGGAAGCAGTAGCTTGGCAGGCCCGTCCTCAGCCCCGTGTCTACTGTCCTTGCTGCTTATGGCCTTTCAGAAACACCCAGTGTCTAAAATACTGGGATGTGGGATCTTTTCCTGTGAAATACAGAAATTCTCTTCTGGACTTCCAATGCAACTTGTGCTTCCGGAGTGGAAAGGGGGTGCAAAAAGTACAGGAGAACTACTAAAATCAAAATAAAGCAGCTTTGCCTACCTAATTTTCCCAGGAAGCTCTATTTCTTATCGAGTTTTGATGCTGAGTTAAAACATCCCTAATGCATGCAAGAATAAACTTTGCAAGTTTTAGTGGAAACACTCTGAGGCCTGGCGGTGCGCCTGCTGTATGCCTTCATGCCGTGCACAGTGAACCCGAGGTTCCCTTCCAGCTCCTCTACTGCAAGCACAAAACAATGCTACCATTTCTTTCTAAAATTTCCATCAGTTCCCATCCACTGGGGGATCTCGTGTTTTCTTTCCTTTGCAAGTCTTTTTCACTCTTCTGAGCTGTCCTTTAAAACGAAAGATGCTGTTTTTATTATAATCCCCACAAATAAAGCCTGGCTTTCCTTTTTACTAATTTTCTTTCTTATGCATTGGGTCTCAAAGGAGTGACCCCCTTTCTTACCCTGTGCATAAGGGCTTTGAGGCTCGCTGGCCGAAATTCAATGTGGAAAACATTATTTTAAAAAATCTACTCACATCCATTGATAAAAGGGAAGAAAACAAACGTGGAGCCAACCATTACCAGTCCTGGAGGCACACAGTTTCACCTGCTTTAAATCCGAAGTCTTTGTTACCACTCAAAAGCTGAGATCTGATGACTCTGCCAGGACTCGCTCAGCGACACACACTCAGACGGGGGCTCCAGGCTTCTCCTTTCATAAACACTTTCTTCCTAACACTAAACACAGTAATGCATTTTCTCTGAGAAAACACTGACTGCAAAACCTGCTTCCTCATGGCAGCAAAGTTGCCTGCCCCCAGGCTGTGAGCAGAGCACCCAGACACAGGGCTGAGCGTGGGCCTGGCTTTTGCTGAAAAACAGCCTCGCCAGCCATGGAGCTGCAAAACTGCATGGGTAAGGTGGAGACCAAGCTCTTGGAGCACCTGCCAGAGTCCTCACAGTCTGTTAGCACAAATAAGCCTTTTAGGCATACCAGCCTGGTGCCCTTTTTTCTAAGTGGGGGAAAATAATATGTCAAAGGAAAAACAAAAGGCGATTATGGCATGTTCTCTCATTTAACTATCTCATTAATAAGCATTATTGAAGATACAATTGCATTCTGTCAGCATGTATAGCATTAATTCACAGTTAACACATGTGTGAAATGACCTCTTTTTACACTCCAAAGAAACAAGCTGATTTAGAGTTTGTCTTATTCCATATTGGGCTTTGATTCTAAGCCAGTAACGAAGTTGATCTTCACTTTGGTGCATCTTATTTCATGCCAGGACAGGCCAGACCAGGTAACAGTTTGGATCACAGATTTTTTTCTTCTCTGATTAAGGCAGGATGTGAGACTTAAACAAAATAATGTTTAGTTATTGTCATTTAAGTAAAATTGTGGCAGCAACATATTTGCCCATGAAGGAATACATATGGACCTGTGCTCCTGTGACTAGATTTCATTTTCATTTGTCCCTGACATGTGGGAATTGAATAAACTCATCCGCAGGTGTATGTAGAGGGGATTGTAAACAGCATGAAAACAGACATGATTAAGAAACTAGCCGCCTGTGACTTCATGGGACATGAATTGATGGAGCCACAGGGCATGGATAGGTGGAGCCAGGACCCTGCTCTAAGACAAATGGAGAGTGGGAAGCAGGGACTCCCCCACCTATGCCTCCCTGCAGTGGACTGGAAGATGGAGCTTGAGCCAACGAGCTCTGACAGGGGCCCTGCCGCTCTGGGAAAAAGCCTGCAGCATGCTGATGGGGCAGCATTGTCCCCCAGCCATGAACTTTCAGAAAGCTGGGTCCACTCTGGGCCAGCCAGAGGAGGGCCAGACTTCTCTCCAGGACCTCACAACAGCAGCCCTGAGGAAGCAACATATTGCCCTGGGCTGTCCCCGAGAGTCTGGGCTGTTGTCCGGCACCCAGGGGCTGTTTGGATAGCTGGATCCCGTGGGAAACAGCCACTGTGCTTGCTGTCAGGATACCCATGCCCACCCATCAGTGCTGGCCAAACGGTAATGAGCAGAAGCTTCTGTGAATACACTCACCAATCCCCCTACAAACCATATACCCTTGGTTTAATCACACCTGGGCACAGAACACTGGCTAATGTGTCACAGGTATGTGGAAGTCCAGCATACAGAGAACAAAACCAGAACATAGATTGGAGTTAGGATTGAGCAGAGGGCAAATGCCAGCAGGAAACCATAATAGAGAGGACATTTCACTCTCAGTACAATTGTGTCCATCTTCGAAGTTGCTGGTGTTTATCTACATTTTTTAAAAATCTAAAATTGCATCTTGGCAGTAAGAAAATTTCAAAAATAAATTTATAAGGAAGCTGACACTATAACAATACACAACGAAAAGTTAATCTGAGGTTAAAACTACTTAGAACCAAACCCACTCTCTGTAATTGAATTAACAACTGAAGTTATTCATTGAGAGATGTGTATTCCAAATGATACATATCACTAGAAAACACACTTCTTCCTATTGCGTTTGTCTCTTGTTGAATATATGTATGTTACAGTGTAGGAAACCAACATCCAGAGAAAGGAACTCACTAACCCCCAGTTCCCCAGAAGGAAGGAGGCATTCCTGACTGGCACCCGCTGCTGTCTTCTCAGGACTTTCTGTGATGGAGCAGATCAAACACGATCTCATTGTTTTAATTTTTAAAAGTGAAGCTGTATTTTGAATTTTGGTTCAAAACCAAGCGGACTCTCAGTGTCACATATTATGTGAAATATGATGTCCTTTTCCTCATGGTGTAGAGGGTTTCCTGAGTTTTCCTAACACAATGGAAAGCGAGTTTGGCTGGGGGGTAGAGAAAGAATCTTCAGTCGCACGTGAGAAATGGACCAAAAAAACACAAGCACTTGTGTTTACATTTCTTTCCCTTAAGCCTAATATACTGCATCCATCCCTGAGACAGGTATTTATCACAGTCTGAATTTCTTTCATATATAAATGATCGCTGCAAGGGCGGGCATCCTTGCCTTTAGTACCTTCTGATGTATCCAAGTACATTACCAAGCACTATTGGCACATCTTAGATTCTCAATACACAGGTGTAAAATGAAACCATGAGTCTGCCCCCCGCCCCAGCCTTCCATGAGAGCAGGACCTCCTTCTTCTTCAGGGCCTGGTGAAGGGACATCAGTGCCTGAGAGCAGCCTCTTCTCTAAGCATAGCTGTCCCTTCTCACCCACACCCAGTGCTGCAGGCCAGATGTTACACAGTGGGTTAGGGCAAAGGTCCCGGGCCTGGTATGGAATGCCCACGAAGTCCATGATGGTCTGGAAAGGCGTGTGGTCAATGTAGAAAACAAGATGATATGTAAGATTATGGGTGTCCTAGAGTCTTCTTGCAAAAAACGAAATGTTAAAAGTCCATTGAAAGGTGTTATTTTAACAAATATTTTGAAAACCATAAAGTAGATCCAAAAAGAACTTACGTAAAACCATCCAACATTATATGGCAGGTATTTATTATTGTCAGAATTTCTTTCTTTCTTTTTGTCCTTTCTTTCATTATTATTATTATTTAATACAGGGTCTCACTCTGTTTCATAGGCTGAAATACAGTGGCACAATCTTGGCTCACTGCGACTTCCACCTCCAAGGTTCAAGTGATCATCCCACTGCAGCCTTCTGGGTAGCTGGGACTACAGGCATGTACAACCACACCCCGCACCTGGCTAATTTGTGTTGTTGTTGTATTTGTTGTAGAGCTGGATTTTCACCGACTCAACAACTCTTGGGCTCAAGTGATCTGCCCGCCTTGGCTTCAAGGTTCCGGGATTATAGGCGTGAGCCATTGCGCCCAGCCCAGAATTTCTTAAGTAGGAATCAGTAGCTCTAGCAGGCCCAGGATTTGCAAAGGGATCTCCCAAACAATGTTGGAAAGGAACCGCAGTTGTTGAAAATCAGTGTTGAGCTACATTCATGTGACCCAAGGACTCTGTTGAGCCTGGTGTGTTCTGAAAGTCTCCAAAAGCACTAAGAAAGCCAAGTCACCATTTTTCTCAAGCCCATTACTTTTTGCGGTCTCTTCTTTGCATTTAATTGTTTTAGGTTGTATGTGCCAAAGATTCTTCCATTCTTCTAAGGATATTTTTCTTGCAGTATACTGAAAATTATAGCAAATCAGTAAATCAATGACCAAAAAATGACATTTAAATTTTTGGTCAAACATGACATAAATTTTTACCCCACTGTGGAAGTTTTTTGGTTTGTTTGTGTAGTTTTCTCTGTTCTACTTTTATTTTTCTAAACATCTTGTCTGGCTCAGATCCTAAAGAATGCAGCAGAGCCATTTTGATTTCCAACTGTCAAGCCTTGGGATAAATGATTTGTCAAGAAAAAGCCTAACTGTGCCTGGTTTAGACTGCCATGTTCAATGGGAACAATTGGGGTGACAGAGAAAGAATCTTCTCTTGGCACTCAGGAGACCACAAAGTATGACGGGCCTGCTGGGTCAGCTTCTGTCAACTCCCTGTGGTGGTTTGTGCAAAGAAATCTCAACTTGCTTCCTTCCACTCGAGACTCTGACATGGGCAGTTCCCACCCCCTGGCCATACCCCCTTGGCTTTGCCCAGGCAGATGGGCAGACATGCTCCATGAATACAGTTTGCCCCTGGACTGTCTTTCAGCTGAAACAGGCTATACTACTAAGAGGTGCATGTTGATGCTGAGTGGGTGTACATATTTCTGTGTAGAAGAGCCTGGCTCAGTTGGCCTGTGAATAGTCGGTGAGTAGTATAATAAATGCAGGAAAAAGCTGGTTCAGCATCATCTGCCAGCGTGTAAGTTCTGTGAAACCATGATTTTTAATTGATAATAACTATTACAAAGAGTCAAAACAATCCATAAATACAATAACATTTTTCAAATAGAAAATAAAATAATAACAAATGTATAAATAGAAAAACAAGCTGGCAAAAAACTTCTTTTCAGTCTTTCTGCAGGTGAGCAGGAGAGGAGGGGCAAGACAGAAGAGAGCAGGTGAACTGCAGGTGTAAGAACCAACCCACAATGGAAAATGGTAGATGGGCCAGTTTCCAGGAAAGTCTCCTCTAATAACAAAGACATTAACTTAAATGCTGTAAATTGAAAATGTAAAAAAACCTATCATTTATGGCATCATGAAAATATACACCTGAGAGAACTGCTGCTTATTTACCCAGAAGTAAACACAGTATTCAAACCCCACCAATAAGCTTGCCTTTCACCCACTCATTCATTCAATACAAGTCCCTTCCATGTCAGGCACTGAGTTAAGATTGTGGTAATTCTTTTCCCAATAACCAACTGCCTCATTTTGTGTTAGGGCTGAACTTTTGGTTTCCTTTCAGCTTTCTATGTTCTGAATCTTTCAACCAGAAATGACATAGCAAAGAAAAAAATCCACTTAATATTTTTAAACATTCATTTTTGGATTCTAGGAGTTGGATAATTTAATTAACCTAAATTAAAAATAAAGGTTTTCTAATGGTTCAAATATGAGTTATGACTCATACCAATTATGAAGCACATCAATATATTGAAGATCAATTATTTAATCAAACATTTGTTCAACACTTAAAAAAAAGAACTTGGAATGCTTGTGGCCAATCAGATGGCTGCTTCTGCATCACCTTCAATGCTGAGTATGGGGAAACGCGCTCAGCAACAGCCCTGAGCTGGGCACCAGCCCCATAGATGCTTTTATTCCTCCCTGGCTGCCTCCTCATCCACAACCAGGGGCTTCGGTTGAGCTCTGTGATGCTGGAAGTATTAATTTTCTGTGGCTGCTGTGGCTTAAAATGGCAGAAACTTACTCTCTCACAGTTCTGAAGGCCAGAAGCCCAAAATCAAGGTGTCTGCAGCACCCCCCGCCACCCCTCCCCCAGCGGAGTCTCCAGAGAGGATCTTTCTTTGACTTTTCCAGCTCCTGGGAACTCCAGGTGTCCTTTGGCTGTGGCTGCCTCATTCCAATCCCTACTGTTGTCATCACAAGGCATTCTCCTCTGTCTTCTCTCCTGTCTCTTATAAGGATGCGTGTCATGGATTTAGGACCCACCTGGATAATCCAGGGTGACCTCTCTGTCTCTGGATCCTTAAATTTATTCCATCTGCAAATGCTTTTTTCCAAAAAAGAAAAAAAGATACGCCAATTTACAAGTACCAGGGATCAGCATGTGAACATATCTTTGTGGGGACAACATTCAGCCCCTTCCCCTGGGCAAGCCACCTCCTTATGTCACACCTGCGTATCTTTCTCTGATATGCTCGCCACAAATAAGATATCTACAGAGGGAAAAATATCTACCAAGTTGTTAGAGAAGTCTGGCAGTTTCGTAGTATGAACAATTTCAGGTAGACTGTGACTTGCATTAGCCCAGAAATAATGGCACAGCTCTAACAAACAGAGTTCCCATCTGAAACGGGCGGCAGTACTTTAACCACTGAAGAACAAGCTGCCATTCCATCCAGACCTGATGAACCCTTCATTTCATTCAGTGACACAGCCGCTTCCATTTGTATTATCTATGACCGCTGCCAACCCAGCTGTTGTTTTACTGACAGTTAGACCAGGACATACTTCTGAGAAGTCCTCTTGAAGGGCTTCCTCTTTCAGCTTCCACAACCTGTCCTTCTTCCTCACCAAATCCTGCAAAAGCAGCTCCGTAAGGATTTTGAAACTAGTTTCATATTCTGCAATGCTCCTGTCCACGTGCAACTCCTTCCCCAGTCTGGGCAGCCTGTCCCCAGGATTATCTGAGCCCTCAGGGCCCCAATCTGCTCTGCCCATGGGCACTCAGACACTGGCCGCTGCTCAGAATCACCTTATCAGAAACACTAGCAAATGAAAGTCCCCACATTTCAGTTATGCTCCCCGTATCCCCCAACCGCCGAGACTACTTACTCTGCCTTTCCATCCAAGACTGTTTCTAGAGGAATGAGTGTTTTACCACATGACTGAACCTTCCCACGCCCTCCAAGGATGGTTTCCTTACCCTTGACTAAGTCCAGGTGAAAGTTAAATTAGGTTGGAAGTTTTGCTATTTAATAATTCATCCCACTTAAAATTCAAAGTGCTTTGCGGAGACTTTTATGGGGCTATGAAATTCTTGCAGAGACCTCATGAATATTGAAGTTCTGTTGATTGTGTGAAGGATTTATTGGTTCACTCAGCCAGTTCACTAGTTTAGATCTCCGTCAATTAGTTTTAACCATCATATAGTACTAGAATATTCGTTGTTCAGAATACAAACTTTGACCATGAAAACATCTTTTTAAAGAATGCTCCCATTCTGACGAGATCTCAGCAGAAATGGCTGATAACTATCTCAAGCCACAAAGTTGCATAAATCCAGAGGTGGGAGAGAAAAATTACTGTACTTTTACAGTAGGAGCATTTTAATGAATTTTGACGTATTAACCATCTAGCACGTGGTGGTCTTTTTGAAAGAACAATGGAATTGTACCTATATTTATGCAGATTTTTTTCCATAGATAATTTGTGCTTAAGTCAGATTTCATGCAGCTTTTAGTTTTTCTTTATTAGCCTGTACAGCTCAGTCCCTTCCTAGCTATTACATACTACTTAAGTTTCTACTTCAGTCATTTCTGTGAGATCCCAGATATGCCCTACAGAAGGAGTAATAAAACTAAGGAAAATTTTATTATGAGGGAAAACGCCCATGGCTGTAAAAGTCTTTTTATAGTGGTAATGTTTGGTTTTAATATTTAATAAGAATAAACCACCTTAAAGAAACATAACACTATGTTCAATCCCTTCGAGGATGGTGAGATTTGAAATTGTACAGGTAAAATTTTATCTGATGTAACTTAAAAAGGTTTGGATGTGCTTCAGACTGAGATCTAGAATCCAGATGTCTCGTCTCCAACGAGTTCATCAACCGCATGTTTTACAGCAATAAAAAAATGGCAATAAAGCAAGAATTTGCAGGTATGTGGAAATGACTCACATTGCTAACATCTAAAGAAAAAGTCAGAATGGAATTTGTTGATAAAATAAATCTAAGTCACAGGTAAATGGCTTAAGTGGCTCTAACTTGAATCAACATAAATTATGATATTTTAAAACTGGAATAACTGCTCCTAAAATTCTTTGAAGGCTGTTAAGTAAATAATTATGCCATTGTTCATAAACACTAAAAGGCATCTCCGTAATTATGCTGCATGGCCCAATTTTACCCACTGTAGTTTTGAAAATGGTATAAAAAATTTAGTATTAAATTATTTGGAGAAGAGAGGTCAAAGGTGACTTACTTCTATTCTGGAGGCGTTTCCTCTTCTTGACTTTTACAGCTGCCAAACGACATAGATTTATAGCAAATCAATTTCATAACCTGCAGGGTTGAAGTGCTGGTGTTTTATTTTTTTTTCTTTTCTACTTTTGGTCATGACTTGTGTGGGTCTCCATCTCCAGTGAAAACACTAACTGGATTTATGAATGCTGGAGCCCAGGTGGAAGGTCTTCCTCTTTCAGCTTCCACAACCTGTCTTTCTTTCTCACCAAACCCTGCAAAAGCAGCTCCATAAGGATTTTGAAACTGGTTTTATGTTCTGCAATGCTCCAGTCCACGTGCAACTCCTTCCCCAGTCTGGGCAGCCTGTCCTCAGGATTATCTGAGCCCTCAGGGCCCCAATCCTCTCTGCCCGTGGGCACTCAGGCATTGACCCCTGCTCAGAATCACCTTATCAGAAACACCAGCAAATGAAAGTCCCTCCACGTTTCAGTTATGCTCCCCCTATCCCCCAACTGCCAAGACTACTCTGCCTTCATATATATATATATGTATATATAGGTATATTAAGTTAATTTTTGAAAAATTGAAAAACACAAAAAAGGTGGCTTTATAGCTATAACAGAATTTTAAAAAAAAATCTTGTTCACTGGGTTAAAAAGTGGATTACTCAGTGAAGAGTAAATAAAATTAATATGCTTATTTGGAATTAAATGGTCAAAATATGAGTGGCTACATGACAGTCATGTGTTGCATAATGACATTTTGGTTGACAAGAGACAACCAACATTTTTCAGCCCCATTTTTATCTTATGGAGTCACACCTGTAGGATGGTGATCCCATCAGATTAAAATGGAGCAATAGGCTATGCCATCTAGCCTGGGTGTGGATAGGCTCTACCATCCAGGTTTGTGTAAGTCTACTCTGATGTTCACACAAAGACTCAGTTGTTACATGACACGTGGTTGTTTTATTTAATTTGCTACCTAATTATATTGATTTATCCCAATTACAGCAGTTGCATGGCCATGGGACCCTTGCAATATATTTTTTCACTGTCATTCACCACACTGGCCCATATATACATGTTAATCAATGTTCTGAAAATTCCTCTGGGATCATGATCAGGAGATGCTGGCCCTGGTGGGGTCAGGTTAACATTTCACACTAAGTTTACTGTTGAAAAAAATAAAACTATTGCCTTTTTAGGGTCAGAAGCGGTTTGATTGATTACAACAGTCAGCACCATGCACACTTATTATCAGGAGCTAATAAAACAGTCAAATAAGTTAAACATTTCTAAACAACAAGCTATAAACAATACTCTGGATAGCAAGGGTGTCCAATTTTTGGCTTCCCTGGGCCACATTGGAAGAAGAATGGTCTTGGGCCACGCATAAAATATAGTAAAACTAATAATAGCCGATGAGCCAAAAAAATTGTAAAAAATAAATCTCAAAATGTTTAAAGAAACTTTCCAAATTTGTGTTAGGTCACATTCAAAGCCATCCTGGGCTGCATGAGACCCACGGGTCGTGGGTTGGACAAGCTTGCTGTATAACATTCGTCTCACCACTAGATATAAATTTAGGCGCTTAGGAAATAAACAAGATTACCAACTATTCTGGGTCCAGGTAAGAATGTGCCCCTTCCAAGGGCTCAGAAAAACAGGGCTGGGTGACAGCATTCCAGAAAGAGAGGAAAAGTGGGATCAGTCCAGCCTGACTGGGAAGAGCAGGTGCCAGCCGTTGTTATGGGAGGTGGGATGTGCATCTGTGTGCTAACTAGGAGGCTAACTAGACCGGATAAAAAGGAGTGCGGCAAAGCCTCCCTGCAAATTACATTATGTCATCGTCACACATATAATTCTGATAACATACCAAATTCTCCTTTCAAATCTGACCCTTACAGGTACAGTACTAATGTTTTAGAAGTTTTATAATATAAAAATATTTTATTCCAGTCATATTGGATTTCCACAATTTTGGTTCACCTTTACAGATGATGAGTTGACTTACATGTTTACATCTGGTAGCACAAGTAACATTAAGTTTATTTAATTACCTCAACTAGGAAATGGCATAGTCCATAAAAAAGGGTTATAATTGCATATCAACTCATTACTTTCTATTTCAAACCATATTTTCCTTATCATTTCCTAGGTTTTATTTCATGCAGTGGTCATCAAAAAGTAGTGTCCATAAGAGAGACCCCAGATGTCTATTAAGATATCAGTTCCCACACCTGATAATCTGATAAGGTAGGTAAGACTCCAAATTTTGAATTTTTAACAGGACCCCCAAATAATCTGACACAGGTACTCCTTGGACATCTCTTTGAGGAATACTGCTGTAAACTGTACACTCTATAACTCATAAATTTTAACGAGGAAAAGTCAATGGCATTTGTTTGTATGGACATTAGCAAAGATCATTTCAGAATCACTTGAGAATTGCCGTTGACGTAGCTTGACCTTGACACGGCAATGAGCTAAACTGAACAGCCGTCAGCAGGCTGCCTCCAGGGCCAGTCCAGGCATGAGGGTCTTCCTGTCTTCTCTTACTGGCCCACTAAACTTCACTTGCTTTTCATATGGCAGTAGAAAGTGTGTCTACTGGTACACAAGAGGCATCTAATGAGCCCTTTGTCACGAGACAATGAGGATTGACTGGGCTCTTATATACCTTATATAAGATATTTAGCCCAGTGCCTAACACAGAGCACATGATCAATAAATATTATTGCTATTGTTGTTAATACTTACTTTCCATTATTTCATTTAACACATTTCAGTAGCCAGCTATATTATACGTCCATTCTCACACTGTTATAAAGAAATACCTGAGACTGGATAGTTTGTAAAGAAAACAGGTTTAACTGGCTCACAGTTCTGCAGGCTGATGGAGGCACTGTGCCCTCTGCTTCTGGGGAGACCCCAGGAAGCTTCCAGTCATGGTGGAAGGTGAAGGGGAAGCAGGCTGGCTGGAGCAGAAGCAAGAGAGAGCGGGGGGAAGGTGACACACTTATTTAAACAACCAGATCTCACTAACTCTCACAAGAACAGCAAGGGGAAAACCTACCCCATGATCCAATCATCTCCCACCAGGCCCCACCTCCAACACTGGGGATTATAATTTGACATGAGATTTGGGTGGGGACATAGAACCAAATGGTTTCACTGGCCATGTGTCTTATCTGATCAGGCAAATTATACAGGTAAAAGGCATTGTAGACACAATGCTAGATTGTCAGTATCATTTAATACAATTAAGACCAAATGACCTCATGCTTGGTCTTCAATTTGCTCCTGTGGCTTAGTGGAAGAAGCATGGCCTTCTACCTTGAGCATTACACTTATGCTTATTTTTGCCAGTTTTTCTTTAGTGCTGTCACGAGTAAAATATTATCATAAGTAAAACAAGTAAAATGCTGCATTTCTCCAAGAATCATCAAGGCTTCACTGATGCAATGTTTCTGAAAGCGACTAGCAACAGAGGAAACCTGCAAATTCTCAGGAACAGCACATTTTAACATCAGTCTCACCCACAGCCGAGCTTCCTTAGTATCTCCATTGATTTAATTCTTCTGTCATACTCACAGGAATGAGATTCTTTTCTTGGCCAGAAGAAAATCACGATTTGCTAATATTGGTGTAAGCTTACACAGGCATACCCTCTGAGCTTCTGCACGGGCTCACAGAGACACCAAACAATAATCCGAATCTAAAAATGGCAGGAATGGGAAGTCCTGATAGGAAGAATAGGTAAGAATTATCGTTGAGAAGAGGTCCCATCAGAAGCCAACTGGACAGAGAGCTGAGAGGAAGTCCAAAGCTGTGCTTAACCCTTTGTATAATATGTTGATAAACTAGTTCACTTATAAAACATGGTTTTTAAAATTCTCAGTCTCTTAAATGGATTGTGGGAGAAATGTGTGTGTATCAGTATATCCATGTATCTACCTCTATTGAGATAGATTGATGAATAGGGTAGGTAGGCAGCTAGACAAGTAAATAGGTACAGATATATAGGTAGATAGATAGATAGATAGATAGATAGATAGATAGATAGATAGATAGACTGATTGATAGACAGATATTAAGTGTCTGAACTAATGGTTGCACAGTGACTTCTGACTGCTCTCACAATTCTTTTTTCCAAACATAATAAATTTTGTGGATATTAACTATCATCAAGCCATACCAAATTAAACATAATTGTCACTTGTATTCTGCATGTAGAGAAGCTAATTGTTACGATATTATAACTTGGAATCATAAATGTTGTTATTTGTAGATGTTTATATATTGGATTTTCAATTAGATCATTTTTTTCTCTGTCACACACACAAGTCATTCCATCTACTTGCTACATTTTCTGCTTATAATGTTTCCAGCGAGTGCCCATGCCTTTAGGAGGGAAGTGAAAGTTCTCACTGCACTTCTGTAAGTCCAGTATGAGGTGGCCTCTTCATATGGGAGCTGGGAGGCTGTGAGTTTCCCAACCCTTGCATGTGAGGTTGCCTTACTGTATTAGTCCATTCTCACATTGCTATAAAGAACTACCTGACACTGGGTAATTTATAAAGAAAAGAGGCTTAATTGGCTCACAGTTCCACAGGCTGTACAGGAAGCATGGCTGGGAAACCTCAAGAAACTTACATTCATGATGGAAGGTGAAAGAGAGGGAAGCATGTCTTACCATGCATGTCTGCAGGACAGACAGAGAGTGAGGGGGAAAGTGCTACACACTTTTAAACAACCAGATCTCATGAGAACTCACTATTAAGAGAACATCAAGGAGGAAATCCAACCCCATGATCCAATCACCTCCCACCAGGTCCCTCACTGGGACCCAACATTGGGAATTCAAATTGGATATGAGATTTGGGTGGGGACGCAAATCCAAACCATATCACTTACGGGGGTCCTTTAGGGCTCAGGGCTGCTGCACCCAGCACGTTCATGCCTGCGCCACCCCCACCGCATGCCAGCCAGCTATAGTGTGACCCTTTCAGGCCAATCTATCTGTGCTGTTCTAATCTCCGTCATGGCCTGCAGCACTTTTGTAGCAATAGTGAATTAACACACTGACATGTGTTAATTCTTGTAAATATTTCATTTGAACTTGAATATAGCATATATTCTGCCATTTGTTAAGTGTTGTAGACACATACACACTAGGTATATGAAGTTTTTGTTTGTTGGTTTTGTTTTGTTTTGTTTAAGAGGCAGAGTGTCGCTCTGTGGCCCAAGCTGGAGTGCAGTGGTATGATCTCGGCTCACTGCAGCCTTGACCTCCCTGGCTCAAGTGATCCTCTCACCTCAGTCTCCTCATAGCTAGGTCC
The DNA here is from genome assembly GCF_009828535.3 of Hylobates moloch. Classification (NCBI taxonomy): domain Eukaryota; kingdom Metazoa; phylum Chordata; class Mammalia; order Primates; family Hylobatidae; genus Hylobates; species Hylobates moloch. The sequence goes on along the minus strand of NW_026652292.1, from coordinate 3,264,509 downwards.
ACAGGTGCACACCACCACTCCTGGCTAATTATTTTGTATATTTTGTAGAGACAGGGTCTCACTATGTTGCTGGTATGGAACTCCTGAGCTCTAGCAATCCTCCCATCTCAGCCCCCACAAAGCACTGGAATTACAGATGTGAGCCACCACTCCTGGCCCTGTGAAGTTTCTTAATAATTTTGTGCAAATCTTCTGCATCTCCTAAATCAGATGTATCTTCCCTGTGTGGTTCACACTCTCTACATCTTCTAAAATATTTATCGTTTTGTCTGCTCATAAGAAAGGCACACTGAACTCCCCTATTGGGGTTAGCGGTTTATCTATTTTTGCTCCGAATCATCTGTCAATTTTTGCATTACACACACTGAGACTATATTACCAGGGGCATGCAGATTTAGAGAGGTGAGACTTGCCCAGTGTTAAATCTGTGTCATGGTAATAAGCTCCTCTTCACCTTTGCAGCGCTGTTCGCTGTATAGTTTCCTTTAAGATCATAAAACTCTATTAAGAAGAGATGCAGGCTCTAGACCTATAACATGAGTTTTGATGACACAGGCACAGACACCTCATCAAAGACAGAGGGGCCTGAAGGACCATCTGCTCATGCAGCAAGGAAGTACCTGTCCTGGCTGGAACTCCTGATATTCAAAGAGAGAGAGAAAAAAAAGATTTACACAAAATGAAGAACATATTTTAAAAATATATTATAAAATATAGAATAGAAAATTACATACTTATTAAAATCATTTGTATTCCAACCCACCCAAAACATGGATTCTATAAAAAGTAAGAAGATAAAACAATAGACTGAATTTTTCTTTAGAAAAAGCCAGAAGATCTAGAAAACAAAACACAATATATGAAAATTGAAGAGTTTAAAATAGTATTAAGATCAACGCCGTGGGAAAGAGAATCAGTGCTGTGGATGACAAATTTAAAAAATAGAAAATAGAATAAAATTACAAAGCAATTAAAGTCATCAAAGAGAAATCAGAATATGAGTTGCATACACGAAGATTCAATATATTGATAAAACGTATTTCTAAAGAGTTTCAAAAGGCAAATGAAGACAACAAACATAAAACAATAAACCAGAAGAAATCTTTTTGAAGTTAAAGAAGACACAAATTTGCAGATTATTTTCCAGAGTGGGAAAAAATATAGCCAGGTGAAAGTATTGACTTTCACAAATGCAAATTCAAGCAAAGAAAACTAACCCAACAGATACCTTAATCCTATTCAATCTCCTAGCAAGAAACTAGGAGACTATTTCTGATTTTCTGTTGGCTTTACCCATGAAGTGGTAACAGGATGTAGAGTTTATATGAATAAACAGCCAGCATGTAAATATATATAGCATTACATGTGCTTTTAAAATGTATTTATTATGTAAAACTGAAAAGGACCATTCTTGAAACATTTTTGCTTGAAAATCTTTCACTCATGCTTACAACTAGATAGATTTGAATCAAAGAAAAGCAGAGTGCATAAAATGTAGAGTATGAACATTGGTCATTTAAAAAGCTGACTTACACAAACATGTTCTTCAACACATCTACCCTCTTGAAAATGCTCCAAGGGCACTCTGTGCCACTAAAGCAATGCCACCACAGCACTCTGAGCATGTTCAGAAACACTGTGTCTGCAGCACCTAGTGATTAGATTTAAATCATGGGTATGTTAAAGTGGTCAGTGTTAAAATCAAAGACTATCACTCTAGTTTTAGGTAGGAAATCTGAGATCCATTGTATCGCAAAGTTTGAGTACCACAGGGTTTCAAAATATTGGCTTGGAAATTGTTGCAGATAGGTGGGGCATTTTCCAAGAATTTCATCATCAAATGAAGTGATGCTGTGTGTTGCTATTTCTAGTAGTTTGATCTTAGGTCTTTAGGACCCCCGGGCCACAGGTAAGAAGCGCAGCTCATCTCCTGCCCCCTGCTGTTTTCTCTCTCCACCTGGGTCACAGTCACATGAGTAAAGGTGCCATCTTGGATCTGCAGCCCCAGAAGACACCAGGGGAAGGAGAAGAACCACCCAGCTGTGCTCAACCACATTGCACGATTGTGAGAAATAATAAGGTGTTATTGATTCAATCCAAGGAAGCTTTGTGCAGTTTGTTATTTGGGAATAGAGAGCTGAAAGATTCATATATTGTGTAACCCATAATCTGGAGTTTTATTGCATTAAGAGAGAATGCAAAAGAAACACAGATATTGAAATACAATAACCAGAAGAATAAGATTATAATAATTTTACCAATGCATTTTAATATAATCTTTACTAGTTTTTAAGTTGCATTTAATTGACCAAAATTTTAAAATATCATATAAACATTAATTTAATATTTCAAAGAGAATGTGAAAAAATCGCAGTGAGTATTGTATTCAATTTGTTTTTTTTTTCAATTTATTCAGACAAAATCTTAATGTGCAACAAGAAATAACTGCAAGTAGCAGACTGAAGTCTTGTTTTATATTATAATTTAAAATAATATGAAGTGATTAAAAAGTAAACCAACTAATTACACAAAGAACAAAATATAGATGCTTTAAATAGCAGGAAAAAATAGCAAGATTTATACATCTTAGTACCATAACTTGTACTTAAAGTGCATCTACATTTTAATATAGTTTGATACCAGATTAAACTAGGTGACACTTTTTAACCAAATTATTGAGAGTTCTTATGCACATAAGTAATTGAAAAAAAAAAACATGTGTACTTGTTAAATGGCCAAAATAAAATATCTTTAACTTTTAGCCATTGTCAAAGACTATATGAGAATAAAAATTAGAATAAAATTTTAATGATATTCTGGATTAAAATATTATTTAAAGAAAATCACTTCTTTATCATGTAACAGGTGAAATACTTTTTAAAAATTCCTGAGGGAATTCATTAGATATGTTACTGCAAAAGGAGTTTATAGACCCAAAATGTTTGAGAAGCCCTGGGCTAAAATGTTTAGTTAAAAATTCAAGCTTTTCTCATATTCATTTAGTGGGCAAATCTCCATTATTCCTCTTGCAACTATGTTTAAGAAACAGAAATATCACAGGGTAGATACTGGTGGGTAAGTAACAGGAAGCAACACCAGATGGAGTGCTTTTGATAAGACACCTGCCTGAGGCCAGCAGTCTGCACCCCCTAGCCACGTGCTGCTCTGCTGGCCGCCCCTGGCAGCTGCACAGTGCGGGCCCTTCCCAGGGCAGGCAAGCCCCAGCTCCTTAGCAAAAACATACCCACCCCCCTTTCAAATAGGAGATATACTCACTATTAAATAAAAATCCAGTGAAAGAGACGGCAATGCCTTATTCCTCAGAAAAGCAATGAGACTTACAGGATCACAAGAGGGAATTCCTTAATGCTATCTTATGGGTCCCAAATACGTTTAGGTAAACATGACTTTACAAGGATCCGGACCGAACATAAAACACCATCACCCTTCTTTACTTAGATGGCAAGGAAAAGAAAAGAAAAAGAAAAAGAAAGGAATAATGCAGACAAAAAAAAAGTATGTTTAGCATGCAAGACGTTCCTTTGGGACAGAACTTCCTAACTTCATCCAAAAGTCAGCACTACTGATTCTTTAAAAGGCCATGGAAGTGGGGAGAGGCCACGCTAAACAGGTGGCAGAGAAAACGTCTTGCCACTTTTAAGGTTTCACCTAACACTGTACAGGAAAAAAAAATAAAAACAAGACTTTTAAGAACACAAAAATCCTCTGGAACTGAGTGTTTTAGAAAGAAAAGAGAATCCCTGATGGAAATGGAAGAGGGAGTCTTTCAACGCTAACAAAATCAGCTAATATCTCAAGGATGACGTCAGTCACTTCATTCTAATAAGACATTTGTCAGCCAAAGAAATCTGACCAAATTGCCTCTCCCCTGCCTGCCTGCCATAAACCAATAGCTGAAGACCAATCCCCTGTCTGCGAGCTGCCCTCCTCACTCCTGCAGAGCACCTCATTCAGGCATGCTCAGCACCCTCAAAGCTCAGTATGCCCCGTTTGGGTTTACCGTCTTTCTCAATTTACAATGCCAGCTTCTCTTGCTATTTCATTTGTACTCCAAGTTTGTAGGTATTTAATCCCTGGATCCAGATAGGAGAAGACAGAATATGAGGACCAGCTTTTAGTGGACATGAATAGAAATCAGCTGACTTCTACTTTACCTAAAAACTCCACTTAAATATGGAGTTCAGAAACGATCTTAAATATATAAATCCATTTTATGAACTCTGCTTAGGATACTTCTATGTTTAGAAAGATTCCTTAGAATTTGGCACTTATATGGTGTGACTATGTGTGCTTTCCCTCAAGTCATACATCAAATAACATTATTTACATACTGAATTGGGGTCAACAAGTTGAATGTTTTGTTCCAAAAATGATGGGAAAAAGAATGCACCCCTCCTGACTCCCTATTTTGAAATGTTTACCCTTTCTGCATATCAAGACAAGAGCCACACAACAGAACACACTGGCTGAGTGTTCCCTGCTCTGTTTGGAATTCCCTGAACAAATCATACTGGTTATAAAGGGGCAGTGATGTGTTCATCTCTGTGGAATTGTTTTCTGCCAGGCCAGACTCTCACGTAGCTCACGGTGGGGCTCCAGCACGGTGATCTATGCACATTCAGTGCAATGCTTGTTTCCCTCAAATTCACTGGGATCTGCAGCCACAAATCATTTATTATCCTGAAGCCGTCTTTTTGGATGCATTATGTTGTGAGCTAACTAGGAAGAGCCCTTCCATTTCTATGAGCAAGCCATGGACTGGTTCCCATTGTCAGAAGCTGCAGGGGATGAAAATACTTGGCATTGGCTCGCACTCTGCTTGGGAAAGTGCTCAACATCCTAGCTCAGGAAACAATGCGAGAACAGTGAGCCATCATCTCAGCCACAATATCTGCTCAGGTCCCCAAAGAGCCGAGCGTCTTACAGCACAGATGACAGAGTAGCCCGGGAAACGGGTTCCCAGGGAGCATTCATTTAGGAGAATTTCAATAGGGACCAAGGTGGCTTGTTCCAATATGTGTAATTTTCTGTGTCTGCCATAACCCAAGTTCCCAGTCTACTAAAACTGTTTTCATACACATAGCCTGGTCCAAAGAATTGATGTGTAAGCAATTTTTTTTACAAGAATAAAGCAAAACGCTTGAGAGAATGACTTACTAGATAGGAATGCCCTCGGAGAACTTTTAATCCATCTGGATCATGGAAATGCTACAAACATGTGACGAATGTGTGGAAGAACTTGAGAATGGTTTGTATTGTCAAAGGCATGCCTAATATCTAGGAAAGACTGAGGCATAGGCAGGTTTCAAAGACCTGAACTCAGTTACGACTGATAAACGTGATCACTTAATACCAGAAAACAAAATGATCTCTGCATTTCCTACTTTATAACGAACGATTCCGTTACTGCTAGAGTTATTTTTCTAGAATGCATCTGGAGTGCATCTTATCACAAAGTGAGTGTTTTTAACAGGGACCCCCTGAAAGAAGGGAATGGTGAAAGAGGCAGCCAGCAGAGCCTGAGGGGACTTCACATGGATACATGTGGACGGCTGTCCTGGGAGACTCTGTCCCCACACTCAGTCTTGAGTTTGCATAAACCCAGTTGCTCCTGTGGACCTGGTGGTTTATGTTTGTTTTCTGGGGATGCCATAACAAATTATCACCAACTTGGTGGTTTAAAATAACAGAAATGTATTCTGTCACAGTGCTGGAGGGTGAAGGCCAAAACCAAGGTGTCCTCGGGACTGAGCTCCCTCCAAGGCTTCGACAGAGGGTCCTTGCTTTCCCCAGATCCTGGTGGCTCCAGGTATTCCTTGACTTGGTCTAGGACAAGTCCAATCTCTGTCTTCACATGGAGCACTCCCTGTGTCGGTGTCTGTGTATAGGGGCACCTGTCGTATTGTATTAGAGCACAACCCAGTGACCTCATCTTAAGTCATCACAACTGCAAAGACTTAATTTCCAAATGAGGTCACATTCTAAGGTCCTGGGCATTAGGATTCTGACATTTCCTCTTGGTGGTGGGTGCACAATTCCAACTGTAACAGTATGAGTGTCTGCTGTAGGAACTGCTCCTCAGTTACTGCCTCTGAAGTAACATAGTTAAGGGGAAATTACCCAATTATTGTACAGCTGCTATTTTCACATAACTATTAAATCACCCCCCAAGATGGAGCCAACCTCAAAGGCTGTGAATGGGGTGCGGGGCGGGCAGGAGGGCCCTCCAAGGTTTCTGCATCTCCGTCCACATCCTCAGTCAACAGTGGCCTCCCACAACTCCTAGCTCACCCATCCGCCTTGAAACCCCACATACAGGAATTTTTTCTTTCCCCTGCACATGTGGCCATCATGCAGAAAATAGTGAGGCCAAATAACCTAAAATTAGAGGACAGAAGAGCTCAGCCAGGAGCAGGCACGGCATTTCTGTGAACAGCTCGCCTGGGTCCTGTTCCTCCATGCAGGTTGTCAGTAACAGGTAGTGGACATCCTCACCAGCCTCAAATTCTACAAAGATTCTATGCCCTGGGCCACCTTAAAGTAATAAGTGTCATGTTTACATTACCACATACTGTCAATGTATGTTTTAGTGCTTGTGTAAGAATTATATTTTATCTCCCAGAAAACATGTATTCAATAGATATATGGTTTTATATTTGCAAGTCTCTCTCTTTTATGAAGTGAATGTTGAGCAAGAAGGGTGCATGCATTATTTCACTTGATAACTTTAGATGCTTTAAGTGCATGATATGTATTTGTCAAATATGACTACATTTTTAATGTAGACTAACATTTTTAATGCTTTTTTTGTCTGTCTTCATACTTGTCACACGTTTCTGCTTGTGTGAAAATAGAAAAAAAAATTAGAAACTGATCCTGAGTTTGCTACGATTTCTCTTTCAGCACGGATTTACCTGGAATCAGACTTTATTTTAATATTTTTAAAATTACAGAATTATCTTGAATGCTGAGTTCCTGTCTGATATTGTTAGAGGAATTCATGTTAATGTTTTGTGATGTTTCACAATGCAACTGTTCCAATTAATCAATTAAAAGGGTGGTGATTTCACCAGTGCTTTGATTTTAGAAGATAAGATTAAAAAATTCAATAAAAACTAAAAGCTACTGACCTGATATATAGGAGAGACATTTAGCTGCTTTTCTTCTGGTAGAGTACAAAAAGCTAAAGTTTCTATGTAATAAATCCTATGTGGAATTAATTTAGAAAAGAATGTGCTGCTTTGGTGACTCTTGGAATATTTAACTTATTTAAAATAATAAACATGAGATGGAAAGTCATCCAGAGCGAAGGACGAAGGGATTGCTAAACATAGCCCTCAAATGTGGATCCAGCATGGCTGGCACTGGAGCCTCTTCCAGAAAAACCATCCTTGCACTCCGAATGAAGGAGGAGGCGTTTTGAACCCACAGTGGCACTCTCAGTGCTTGGGAAGCTCACATACCCCTTTACCGTATTGTAGTATTTGAAATGTAGGGGCTCAGAGAGATCGTGCCTATTGTCTCTTGTGGCTTTAACGTGTGTCTTGTTTCGGGGACGGTGCAGTTATCCCTTAGCAGAACCCTCAGAAGGTCAGGACACACGCTCCTCTACCCACTGGTTGATCAGGGTCCTATCCACTGCTTTAGCCACATGTGCACATACTCTAGAAAACGGCGGCCCAGACACCCCAAGTGTAACTACACACAGAATGTTTTACTTGAACCCACATTTCAAAATAAACAAGCCAGTTATTCCCAGCATGGTTAGGCTTCGCTTAATATTGTCCATTGGATCTTGGAAACTGCGACTTTAAGCAAAACAACATAGAATGAAATGAATCTTCCCATAGACTAGGTGACATAAACAAGAGTTCAGTTTCTAAGATCGTGTTTCTGGTCATAGAAACATCACCAAACGGCTAAGTAAAGGCCCCAAACACGTCCAATATTAAACATTGAAATAAATGTGAGCAATGCATTTAAGAAAGATCAATAAAAACAAGAGAAAGAATTGTTTACATGCTTGTTCCAGTTCAGGGTCGTGGGTGGCAGGAGCCCGTTCCGGCAGCTCAGGGACGAGGCCGACACCAGCCTGGACAGACGCCGTCCCATGGCAGGGTCACCACCAGCACCCACACTCACTCACACTGGGGCCATGGAGACTCTGATGAATGGAACCTGCACAGCTTTGGAATTGGAGGGAACCAAGGGACTCAGAGATAAACCCATGCCGACCCAGGGAGAAGCTGCAAACCACGCACAGTGGCCCCGGTCGGGGATGGATTTTGTTTCTTATCAACGTTGTAAAGAAGACACGCTGAGCAGAACCGCAGCACTGGAGGCCCTGCTGTCCATCCACGTGGTCTCTATCTGTTTCAGATGCCAGAGAACTGATCTCAGTGGCAACACAGTCTGTGCCTGGATTGCCATTACACAGTCCATCCGAACCGTGGGCAGGTTTGCCTGCTCTTTAGAAGTTATTTTAACCCTCAAATCAATACTCCAGGCACCTTCCTGACACTTGGAGACATGTTCTTGTGCAGAGTGGTGACAAATGTGAGTCACCTGACTGGCACGTCCCCAGCTGAGGCCGAAGACCTCACTCTGATTTCCTCTTTCAGTTCATCCCATAAAGACAGGCCCTTTCTGCTGTCTTTGGTGCATAATGTTTACATTTTTGTGTCAATGAATCAACAATATTCAATGAGGTGCCCTTAACAGAAACACACATAAATTAACGTTATGTATTAATAGGTTGACAAACACATTCTGACCAGAGAGTCAGAGGAACTTACCCCTTATCCTGCTTCTCCCAGGAGCAGTGACTCAGGACGCACTGATTTGAGGTCCACAGTGGCCTTCCAGAGCATAAGTACCACAGAAAACAAGAAGAAACTTAATTGTTCAGTGTCCTTCCTGTGTGTCACCCCACTCCACAATGCCCTCTTCCATTCCTAAAAGAGCCCAGGTCTCCTTGGTTTAAAACATTGTCGGACACACACTAGGTGTCAATGAAGAATGGGCTTACTGGTACCTTCACCAACTAAAGTTCAGAAAACACTCCTAGAGACGATTTTACCATCTAAAAACGTATAAAGAGGATGGCAGGAGACATTCTGAAATTCGTTTTCCCTTTTATGTCCCCCAAAATGTGAACTTCATTTTCAGCCTGTGAGGGAAGGCCTTGCTGCTATTCCAGTCCCCCAGGGCACAGGTGAGCAAGTGCAGTTTCCCTCAATGGCCAGCCATGTTTGAAAGGTCCAGCATTGCACCAAGGGCACAGTGCTTGGGGATGTGGGGCTCCATCGAAACACATTTCAATGAATTCTTGAATTACTGTAAACTTGAGGTTTCTGTCACATTGAAATTTTAAAATTATTTTTATTATACAATCCTGAGGCCATTCAGAAAAGACACAGCAATGCGTGACAGCACACCTGACGTCTGTCCAGTAAATAATTTGAGTGGGAAGATTTATAGGAAAAAAACCCGCTCTTATATCACTGAAATAGTTTTTACGAATTGTCCTTGGTCTCTTTTCTTTACTTTTCCTTCTTAGATGGTGATGTCTTAGAAGTTTCTGTGGCACCTCTGGGTGTGGTTCCTGAAGTGTCATCTGAGAAAGACAAGGGACACCTGCAGCTGCACGGTTCATCCGAGAAAGCAAATGTGCTCAAGCCATAAATGGTAAAGTGCAGAAAAGGGTAATGAAATACATGTGAGACCCATGCCCTTGATTCACCGTTCTCTGATCTAACATGGGCATCAGGCAAGCACACTAACCAAATGCGTCTGTCTGTCTCCATGCACACATTATGCAGCTTATGCTGTTACAAGGTCAGCTTAACCTTGTGCTTCCCATGCGGGAGTCCTTTTATTTCTTCTTCTTTTTTTTCTTTTTTTTTTCTTTTTTTTTGGAGACGGAGTCTTACTCTGTAGCCCAGGCTGGAGTGCAATGGCATGATCTCAGCTCACTGCAACCTCCACCTCCTGGATTCAAGCAATTCTCCTGTCTTAGCTTCTTGAGTAACTGGGACTGCAGGTGCCCGCCACCATGCCTGGCTAAGTTTTGTATTTTTAGTAGACAGGGTTTCACCATGTTGGCCAGGATGGTCTCGAACTCCGGACCTCAGGTGAGCCACCCATCTCAGCCTCCGAAAGTGCTGGGATTACAGGTGTGAGTCACCACACCCGGCTGAGTCTTTCGCTTCTCAATGCTAACCCTCAGCCAACCAACACTTAACTTTGGAGGAGAATACCTTGGAGAGTTTAAAGGGGAGAAATTGCTCCTTAACTTTTGGATGGGCAGGTTTCTTTGAGGATTTCCTTGGCTATGAGACCTGGCTAACTCCTCAGAACAGGGGACAAGCTTTCAGATCGTCTCAGCTGCACAACTCCCTGTGGAGTTTGACAAGACCTTCACTGGGCTGCACAGCAACTCAGCCTGTCCCTGCCCAGTGCTGTCCCTTCCCCTCCAGGCAACGGGCGTGGACCCCACTGCACCCCTAGCTATGTCTCCTGTGTCAGTCTTTGAATCCACCATGCTGCCCTGCACACGCATTTGCATACATCTGTCCCGACTCTGTCCCTAGTCCAGGGACCTGGAGCATGCTCTTTCTATTGCTATTATTTATTATTCTTTTTGTTGGGACGGAGTCTCACACTGTCGCCCAGGCTGGAGTGCAGTGGCCTGATCTCGGCTCACTGTAAGCTCTGCCTCCTGGGTTCACGCCATTCTCCTGCCTCAGCCTCCCGAGTAGCCGGGACTACACGCGCCCGCCATCACGCCCGGCTAATTTTTTTGTATTTTTAGTAGAGAAGGGGTTTCACCGTATTAGCCAGGATGGTCTCGCTCTCCTGACCTCATGATCCGCCCGCCTCGGCCTCCCAAAGTGCTGGGATTACAGGTGTGAGCCACCGTGCCCCGCCTGGAGCATACTCTTTCTAAAATGAAGATCTCATTCAGGGTTCACAGTGACTCCGCAGAGCATAAGTACCGTGAATAACGAGAAGCAACTTAATTGTTCATTGTCAGGCCAATGCTATTTCTATAATGTAGATCTGATTTGTTTTTTCTTCTCCTTTCTTCAAATAAAAACTGTTGTGGAAGCACCGGTGTTTCCGTAGATTTTAGGTCAGTTGGTTGTCTGTCATAAGACATCAGTTCTGTGATGGGAACACTAAAATTATGTTTTGTGAGATTATCTAGCTTTTCCTTATTTATGGGTGGGAGCAACAATCCTTCCAGGTTTTTATCTCCCTGGCAGAAGCCAGAATTCACCGATCCAATTTTAGAACAGTAAGATGACAGGGAGGGAGTGACTTGTTCTACCAGCTATCAAGGCACATCAACAAGCTACTAAGATAGCAACAATGACATTTCGCGGGCTAATAGACACATGAAAAGAAGGGACTAGAGAGGACAAGAGGACCCAAACGTATCCAAAGCTGGGGTCGGAGGTAATCACCATTTCAAAGCACAAGAGGAACAGAAAGACCGGGTAGTGCATATCAGCAGAGGAAGCAGGGACAGCCAGCCATCCATCATCCTAAAACCCACGTTTCATACCACAAATAAAATGATAAGGAAGCACTGAGTCCCAGATCAGAAAAACAAGCCTGAAATACACACAAGCAAATAAAACATTATCTTCACAGTCATAGATGGAAGAGACCTTTCAATCAAGTTCTAAAAAAAAAAAAAGCAGGATAAAAAATTATAACCACATCAAAATTAAAAATTCCTCTGTGACAAGACACCTTAAAGTGAAAGTCAAGGAACAGCTGGGGAGAGGTTAGGGATGTTTCAAGCGTAACAAAGAATGGCGCCCTCGATAGACTAATAGGTTAAGAAATATACCTCCCGCTGTAAGTAGATGGGCACACACTCATAGGAAAAACGGACAAAATACACTTTCTAACAAATTTGCAGAATCATAAGGCACATACACCCAATGCACACGTGACTGATGCACATACAGAAAGAAATCCAGCCTCATTAGCAAGCAAAGAAGCGTTAACGATAATGAGGAAGGGTGCATTTCCCCTCATCATATTGCAATAGAGGAGTCACGTTGACACCACTGTGCGTTACAGGAAGTAGCTGCTCCCACGGTGCAGCTGGGAGGACAGGTTCCACAACCTCAAGGCACGTGGGTCTGCACCCCTGCCCATCAGAGCCACTCACCACTGTCCTTTGCCAATTGATGAGTGTTTTGCTCCTTCCCACTGGTGTTGGACCTGGCCATGTGTCTTATCTCCTGATTGGAATCAGGCTGAAGTCACAAGGACATTGATAGTCTCCCTGCCCCTCTGCCACATGTAGGAGAGCCCACAAGAACAGCCTGTTATGTTCCCATGACCAGTGAATTCTGAACCCCGAAGTGTAGACGCTGAAGCAAGTCTGAATCCATCCATGCCCAGCCAAGACTCGTCACTGCTGCCAACCTACAGATGCGCCATCATGGCAATTCACGTGTGCTCTTATGAGTGTCTCATGCTTTGATGTTGTCTGTTACCAGTAATATTGAAGCATAAACACAAATCCAGCCACCTTGGAAATACCCTGGCAGTTTCTACTAAAATTACAGTTGTACATTCCCTATAATCCACCAATTCTGCATTGGCTATATTACAGAAATATTCAAATCTGTATTATCTGAAAAAATATATATAAAGTGATTGAATAGTCATTTTGGGAGAAGGGTGAATAGCGGGTGATATGTTCATAAGATAAAAGAAGACATAAGATTCATATGTTACAAATATGGAAAGATCTTTAAAAGCATACCATTGTATGCAAACGCAAATTGCAGTCATAAATATAGTGTAATGCTGTTTATGTTTAAAAACACAAATCAGGCTGGGCGCGGTGGCTCACGCCTGTAATCCCAGCACTTTGGGAGGCCGAGGCAGGAAGATCAGGAGGTCAAGAGATTGAGACCATCTTGGCCAACATGGTGAAACCCCATCTCTACTAAAAATACAAAAATTGGCTGGGCGTGGTGGCGCATGCCTGTCGTCCCAGCTACTCAGGACGCTGAGGCAGGAGAATCACTTGAACTCAGGAAGGGGAGGTTGCAGTGAGCCGAGATGATGCCACTGCACACCAGCCTGGAAAAAGAGTGAGACTCAGTCCAAAAAAAAGAAAAAGAAAAAAAAAAACACAAATCAATGCTCTCAATTTTTCATGAATGTGTATATAAAAGCATTAAAAATGTTGTGGCTACCTGTAATGGTAGATACATTTGGAAACAGGTAGAGTGAAGCAGATTTTTGGGAGTGATCAAAGAGTATTTGAAGTATTTCTATTGTCCCAATTTCTCCAAAAGTAGTAATATTTATATATTATTATAAGTATATACATCGAATATATGTAGAAAAGTTTGAAAGTGAATTTGTCCAAAATTATAACTGTTTAATTTTCTGAGGTAGAAATTCAGATAGATTGATAGACAGAAAGAAGATAGATAGATAATAGATAGATAGATAGATGATAGATATATAGATAGAAGAAAGATTAGATAGATAGAAGAAAGATTAGATAGAAGATTAGACAGATGATAGATAGAAGAAAGATTAGATAGATAGATAGATAGACAGAAGATATAGATAGATTGATAGATAGATAGATGATAGATAGATAGATGATTGATAGATAGATAGATAGATGATAGATAGATAGATAGATAGATAGATAGATAGATAGATAGATAGATAGATAGACAGACAGATAGGTAGTTCTGGCATCCTGAATCACTAGACATTTCTTCCACAACATAGCATGCTTTGAAGTAAGGAAATGAAAAGATTGTATGTCAGGAATTATTTGCTCACATGAAGCCAGCATGGCTGTGGCATTAGCATGGATGCTTGCTGATGGAACAATGCAGGAGAGAGTAAGAGAAGGGAGACCCGGGAAGGAGAAGAAATGTGCTTGGAGAAATGTTCTCGATGAGGAGAGAGGGGCGAGGTCTAGGGCACAGACAGGGTTTGCCTCCCATGAAGGATAGACCCACTGCTCCTCATGATGTCAAAGAAACGGAAACAGGGGATGGAAGGGCCACTGTCCAAGACAAGCCTCTTTCCAGTGAGTACCAAGCCACAGATAAGACGATTAAGTATTTAACACTGCCACTCTGTATACAGGTAAGAAGGGTATGAAAGTACCTGAGAAAGAGCCACCAGCTCCCCATCCCTCTGAGCCTAACAGCCCCAAAACCCCAAAGCTGGCTTCTCCTGATCCCTCTGCTGCCTGCAGAAGCTCTTCCATTATAATTATTACTATTATTGTTAATAGTGTTATACATTAAATTATAATACACATTCTAATTGAACTGAAATTTATTATAAATATAGGTTAATAGCTATTAAACAATACTATTTAAAACTATTTCTAGGCCAGGTGTGGTGGCTCATGCCTGTAATCCCAGCACTTTGGGAGGCCGAGGCAGGTGGATCACAAGGTCAGGAGTTCGAGACCAGCCTGACCAACATAGTGAAACCCTGTCTCTACTAAAAATGCAGAAATTAGCCAGGCATGGTGGCGTGTGCCTGTAATCCCAGCTACTCAGGAGGTGGAGGCAGGAGAATCACTTGAACCCAGGAGGCAGAGGTTGCAGTGAGCCGAGATCATGCTACTGTACTTCAGCCTGGGACACAGGGCAAGACTCCATTTCAGAAAAAACAAAACAAAAACAAAACTATTTCTGGTTTCCTAACATTTACTCTAGAAAAATATGGTGATGGGCTCTTACAGGTCTAACAGGCAGATCCTTCCTCCTGCCCAATGTCTATGATATAGATTAAAGCCAAATTATTAATTCTTCCACTTCAGTTGCAAATTACAAACATTCAGCTGTATTGTTTTCTATTGCATACTAAACTTTTCTCACCAGCATATTAGAATAAAAGGCTCTTAGGGAAGAGGATAATATCCCACATGGTTTACCCCATTGCCAAAGTCACAAATAGGAACTTTTTGAACATTTAATAAATATGTTTTTTACTCTGTGATACTTATATGCTCAATAGGAGGGGAAAAGCTCAATGGAATTAGTTAAGCATTTTTATATGGTTTCATCTCAAATGACTTAGTCATTTCTGCACATCACTGGTTTCGATTCCTTCCAAGATCCATACTGCTTAATAGATTGTGAAAGGAGACAGATTAGAAAATATCACACATGGTAATATTTATGCTGTAGGGATAAAATATTATATGTTATTTGTAAATCTGAACTGTTTCAACCCAGATTCAGATTCAAGTCTCTTTAGATAAGCCTGTCTCTGTGCTCAGTGTTCTCCCATGAAGGAAGCACTTTATAAAGATCTAGTCACACTCTGGAGACCTCTCATTCACAGTCCATTAAAGACAACCAAAAAGTGTATCCAGGCAGACTTCAGAGTGTCTGTTTGCATGACGACAAATTTCCAGTTTAAAAAACAATTTTTATTTCATCTGCTATGAACTAAATTATGCCCCCTCCCACCATTCATATGTTGAAATCCTAACTCCAGATGTGAGGATATTTGGATATGGAGCCTTTGGGAGGTGATTAGACAAAGATGAGGTCATGAAGCTGTAGCCTTTATGATGTGATTTGTGCCCTTGTAAGAAGAGACATGAGAGAGCGCTCTCTGATTAGTGCTCTCTCTCTCTCTGTCTCTCTCTTTGTGTCTTTCTGGCTGGCTCTCCGGCTCTCTGTTTCTCAGCCATATGAGGACATGAGGAAAGGACAGCATCTACAAGCCAGGAAGGACATTCGTCTTGAGGAACAAATGACCTGGAAGGTGATTCAGAGATCATCAGGGCACCTGGCTCAGTGCTTTTACCTGTAGCTGTGGGTGTGGGATTCCCCAGCAGAGCCTTGGGGGGCAGGACCTCGCCTGCAGCGCTAGCGGACCTAGAGGACAAAATATTGAACCAGGGAGGATCACTCTCAAGTCTTAAAATCTGATAGAATTTGCCCTATTGTTTTAGACTTGCCTGGCACCCATTGCTCCTTCCTTCTTTCCTACTTCTCTCATTTGGAATGAAAATGCCTAGCCTATGCCTGGCTCATCATTGTATTTTGGAAGCACATAATGTGTAAGGTTTCACACGTTCACAGCTGGAGAGAAAGTTTTCTATAGAATCAACTGTATGTGGAGTCTCACCCATCTGATTTAGATATTTAGATGGACCTTAGACTTCAGAGTTGACGCTGGAACATGTTAAAACCTTGGGGTCTGTTGAAATGGAATGAGTGTATTGTGCATATGAGAAGGACATGCATTTTGGTGGACCAAGGGTCAAATGCTATGGGCAGAATTGCTTTCCTCCCAAACATATATGTTGAAGTCCTAAATACAAATGTGATGGTATTTTGAGATTGGGCCTTTGGGAGGTAATTAATGGTAGATAAGGTCATGAGAGTGCAGTCCTCTTGATGGAACTGGTGTCCTTACTAGAAGAGACCAGAGAGATTTTTTGCTCTCTCTCTCCATCATGCGAGGACACAGCCAAAAAGTGACTGTCTGAAAGCCAGAAAGAGAGCCCTCCCCAGCAGCCAATTATGCTGAGCCCCAGATCTGGGACTTCCAGCCTCTAACATTTTTGTTAGATTTTTGTTAGATTTTGTTAGATTTTTGTTGTTTCACTCACCCAGTCTATAGCATTTTGTTCTGGAAATCTGGGCATACTAGGAGACCTTCATATGGCCAGCAATATGGAGTTCATCACATTTTAGATGTTAGCCATTCTGAGACATCAGGACTCTGGAGATTCACGAAGCATCATGGCGGTGACAATGTGGTGTTTTTTATTGTTGTTATTGTTTTGTTTTGTTTTTAAAAGAAAGCATTATTTTGAGCGACTGGAATAACTGTTGTAACTTTAATTGGGATAGTAGACGTAGTCCAAAATTCCCTTTACCCAAACATTCCAGAAGCTAATTTTCAATAAAGTCAATTATTCAAAGATGACTGACTGTTTTCCTACTAACTCTATCCAATCTAGGATCAGGGGGTGAAAATTCTGAAAGTGTTTTTTTTTCCCGCTGAAAGGATAACATTTCATCCAAATAAAACATATGGTTTAATGACAGCTTGAATCTTAAAACATTTCTATTTTAATTTTAACAAGTGTCAAAAATGTCACGGTGCTGTAATGAAATAAAAGGCAGTGAAGATCTTTTTCCCATGGTCTTACAGTGATGAAACCATATGTGAAGCCTCCTTTCCATCCGATGCCGGGGCTAGTAAAAGATCTGCCCTTGATCATCAGGTTTTACACATGAAAGACTTCGACTCTCTCCATGCCCAAGATGAGCACAGAATACTAATTTGGAGCCACATGAGACACTATAGAAGTAAATCCTTTATTTTAAACCGTTGGTAACCCATTTTTCTAGGGCTCTATAATTACTACTAAATCTAGTAAGAAAGTACTCTATGTGGCTATTGTTAAAAAGCCTCAAGTGTGTGCGTGATAATCTGCATTTACTAGAGGAATCTTCTCTGCCTTAATAACAACACATTTCATCAAATGCTGATTTCAGAGCATCTGCTACTGTACTGTTAGAGAAATACCTGGGCCCATTGTCTGAGTGCAGCAGGCCTGGGCATGTTGCATGTCTCCCCAGCTTTGTGATAACTTAGCCCAGCTCAGGTAAAGGTCAGGAGGAGTAAATGAAAATTGCCTGGAGGTGGACCCCACAGCACTGAACAATGCACACACCATAAAGCCACTCCTGGTTTCCCTGCCCATTCTGTGTGTGGCCCAGCATGTGCTAGGCCCTCAGTTTAGAGCTGTAGGGTACGGGACATTCTGCCAGGAGCAATCACTAGAGGATGTGAATTTGGTTTGCAGTTCAGGGACTGCATTTGGAAAATTCTTTCTCAGGACAGCAGAACTTGATGAAGCCCAGATCAAACTCATTACCTTCTTTGCCAGTGGTCTCCTTGACTTCTCTGTTAGTTAAAAGCATGGTAATCAGCAGTGACTCAAGATGAGAGTCGGTCCTCCCCTGCCTCCTCTCTCTCCCTCATGTTCCCATTCCACTGGGAGCAGAGCCTCCCTCTCACTGCCATACCATCCCACAGCACCTCTCCAGCCTCACCACTCCCATCCTGCCTCCCAACAGCCTGCCAGCCCTCCTCAGCTCCCCCTGCCAGCCCTTCCAGATGAGCCCTCCTCATGCCAGGCCAAACACCTCCTCTTCTCCCTGGTCCCACCCCACAGCAAAGCCTTCTAAAATCTGGCATGTCTTGGTTTTCTCCCACCACAGATGGCACATATTCTGTGCTCCAGCCAGATTGGAATTTTACTAATAATGATCATAACTAACCTTCATGGAGGACCTACTGAGGGCAGGTGCTTTTCAAACATTTCATATGCACCATCTCATCTAATGGTGGATTCAAACAATCCCATGAGGTAGGCCCTTTACAACAGACTGGTGAGAGAACAGAGGCCCTAGAATTAAATACTCACACTGTGTTGCTCATTTTGTAAAAGGGACCTGGAGTACTCATTCACAATTCCCCCTCCCTCTCTTTTCCTAGTGAAATCTTCATTGCCTGTATTTATTGAAACGGATGGGCAGAGCTCTATGGCACAGGGGCCATGAGGCAGATCTTGGCGGATAAGGGCAGGAGCATGTGACAGCATCCCCAAACCACCCGGCTCTGCTTCCAATAGCTACTCTCCAGAACATACTCTCCTGTCTCTACTCTCATACCTTTGTGGGGTTTTTGTTTTGCTTTTTTTTTTTTTTGGTTGGTTATGCTTACACTTTATTTATTGAAGCAATAATAATTTCACAGCATAATTGAAAATATAGAGATTTTCCATATACCTCCTACCCCCCAATATGGTTTGGCTGTGTCCCTATCCAAATCTCATCTTGAATTTTAGCTCCCATAATTCCCACATATCACTGGAGGAACCTGGTGGAAGGTTCACGGGGGTGGGTTTTCCCATGCTGTTCTCGTGGTAGTGAATAAGTCTCACGAGATCTGATGGTTTTATAAAGGGCAGTTCCCCTGCACACACTTTCTTGCCCGCTGCCATGTAAAACATGCCTTTGCTCTTCCTTTGCCTTCCACCATGATTGTAAGGCCTCCCCAGCCATGTGGGACTGTGAGTCCATTAAACCTCTTTATATACATAAAAATTACCCGTCTTGGGTATTTCTTCATAGCAGTACGAAAATGAACTAATACACCCCCACATGCACAGCCTCCCCCATTATGATCATCTCCCACCAGATGGTCCATTAGTTACAATCAATGAACCCATATTGTTACGTCAGTCACCCAGAGTCCACAGCTACACCAAGGCTCACTCTTGGTGATGTATATACTATGGATTTTGATAAATATATCATGACATGTATTCATCATTATCAATTCATGCAGAATAATTTCACTGCCCTAAAAATCACCTGAGCTCCCTCAACTCATCCCTCCCTTCCCCCAACCCCTGACAACCACTGACCTTGCTACCGTCTCCATAGTTTCATCTTTTCCAGGATGTGATATACTTGGAAACATACAGTAGGTAGCCTTTTTGGATTGATGATTTTTCAGTTAAGTAATATGTTTTTAAGTTTCCTTATGTCTTTTTGTGGCTTAATTGCTCATTTCTTTCAAGTGCTGACCAAAGTTCCATTTTCTGGATATACCCAAGTTTGTGTATCCACTTATGTACTGGAGACATCTTGATTGCTTTCAAGTTTGGGCAATTGTGAATAAAGCTACTGTAAATATTTGTGTGCAGGTTTTTGTATGGACATGTTTTCAACTCCTCTGGGTAAATACCAAGGAGCATGACTGATGGATCGTGAGGTAACAGTATGTATGATTTTATAAGGAACGGCCAATCTGTCCTCCCAAGTGGCTGTACCATTTTGCATTCCCACCAGCAATGAATGAGAGTTCCTGCAGTTCCACACCTGCTGTGAGTGTTCTGGGTTTTGGCTGTACATTGGTCTGAAGTAGTATCTTGCTGTTGTTGTTTTAATTTGCATTTTTCTAATAACCTAGGAGGTAGAGCATCATTGTATAGGCTTATTTGCCATCTGTATATCTTCCATATTTTATTTTCTGACTATATTCATGTGGGCTGTCTATTCTGCTCTATTAGTCTATTTATTTATTATTTTACCAATACCACATTGTCTTGAAGTCATGTAATGTCAGTCCTCCAGCTTTGCTTTTCTTCTTCAATACTGGGTTGGCTATTCTTAATCTTTTGTCTCTTCAAATAAACTTTAAAATCAGTTTTTGATATCTACACAGTAACTTACTAAAATTTTGATCAGTGTTTAATTGAATCTATAAATCAAACTGGGAAGAAGTGATCTATTGAGTTTTTCTATTCATGAACATAGAATACCTCTCCATTTAATTTATTTAGTTCTTTTTGTCTGTTCGTTTTGTTTTTTGTTTTTTGTTTTGAGATAGAGTCTTGTTCTTGTTGCCCAGGCTGAAATGCAATGGCGCAATCTTGGCTCATTGCAACCTCCGCCTCCTGGGTTCAAACTATTCTCTCACCTCAGTCTTCTGAGTAACTGGGATTACAGGTGCTCACCACCACGCCCGGCTAATTTTTGTACTTTTAGTAGAGATGGTGTTTTGCCATGTTTTCCAGGCTGGTCTCGAACTCCTGACCTCAGGTGATCTGCCCACCTTGGACTCCCAAAGTGTATTTAGTTCTTAATTAATGTCTTTGATCAGAGTTTGTAGTTTTTCTTATATAGATCTTGAACATATTTTGCTGGAGTTTTACCTAAGTATTTTACTTGGGGAGGTGCTAATGTAAATGGTATTGTGTTTTTAATTTCAAATTCTACTTGTTCGTTGCTATACATCTTAGTGGGGTTTTTTTTGTCTTTATCAATAAACCGTGATCTCAAAAGTGGGGTGTTCAAGCACTATAGGACACTCATGAGATCAAAGCAGCAGAGTAGAAAAAGAATACGATCACTTTCAATTTTATTCATTTTCACTTCCTCTTTTTATTTAGGATAGATAGATAGTCACATCTCATGTATTAAGGAGAAACACATAAACACACATACACATCCATGCAGATTCTAAATTTTTCTGCTAATGCAGATGTGGGACCAAAAGTATTTAGAGGACACTAGCCTAAGACAAGTCTTGAATGTTTTCCCTGATGAAGTTTTTGTTTTCTACTAAGATCCATCCTAATGTTCATATGTCTTGCCTAATCCACCCACATAAATGTGAGTGTTTCTTCTATAGGATTTTGCTTATTCTGGTGGATTGTGATGATATTTCGGTTTGCGCGTATGAACTTGCCATGGTCTTCCAGTCCTACTGTTTCAGACTGTCTGGACGTTTAGGGAGCAGGCTCTCTGGCCTCTGCTTACAGCTGACGTCCATCCCCAGGCCATCCTGTGGGTAGGTGTGTCCATGAGCACTGCCCGGTAGAATGTGGGCAGATATGATGTGCACTGCAGACATGCTCAATCCAGGGAAAGTTCCCACATTAACTCCCACACTCACTCTTCACTTTCTTCTGGTTAAATGCAAAGTATAAAAGCCCATCTAAGGCCTTGAGGAGTGGTAGAGCCACCGGATAAAGAGTAGCCACCACCTGCCTTCTCTCCAGTGACCTTCCCTGGACTACGTTTTGAGGAAGAAAAAAAAAAAACTTTTTGTTCCCTGCATTAGTGACTGAGATATTTATTTTACCAGTTGACTTAGGCTAATCCATGTTCCCATTGTGAGATTCCCATTGTGACCTCAGCTTGCCCCTTCAGATCCACTCTGCCCCTTTTTTCACTTTCTCTGTCTGGACTAGCTTCCAGTTGGGTCAGGTCAGTAGGGACGTCAGGTAGAAAACTGAAAAGAAAGGGGCCCCTGTTTATAATAAAAGGATCTTAACTATCTTAATTTTTATTTCTAGTTTTTTAGAAATTAAATTTCAGAATATTTATTTATAATGTGTATGACAAACATTTCCCCAGTAAGGAACTGAAACCATCTACATAAAAACATATGCACAATGAGTTAAAACAAAGATGAAAATAGATTGGAATCCACATAACTGTTCTAAGAACCATAACTGTGATCAGTGGTTGTTTTAGATCCAAACTCACTTATTACATGGATTCTAAAAGACAAGCATGAACAATATAAACAGGCAATATTTTTAACTTAGTCTTGCAGGAGATGTAGAATCTGTGATAAAACAAACATAGACTCACCATTAAGTCAAATCCACAGTTGTCTGTTAAAATGTCAGTGTCAGACTCTGCCAGGGTGACGCCTACCATTCAATGACAAGCCAGAGTGGCAGAGCTCAACTTCTTTCTAGGACTTCAAATCCCTGGGAACACTGTGAATGCAGAAATATAAGTATAAATATAAGTAGTGCTTGAATGTTAATTATGGTGATGTTATTTAGTTCCTTTTGTAAATTTATGAACTCTGTAAAGTGGTAACATAAACCAATGTTCAATCACAGGTAAAATCTCCCATTAACTCTATACTGAACTTCCCATGTTTCAGAAAATGAAGTGAATTAAGAATCCACCTTTAGCTCATGCATCCATCTGCTACCAAAGTTAATGGGTAAAACGGTCAGGAAAGTTTGCTGGGGACCAAGCCACATGGAAACCACGAACACTAGAAGCCAGCCTGTGGTTGCTGCTGGCCTCAGCCACTATCTGGGCTATCAGGGCAGCCTCAGAATGGCATTGTTCTCCCTGGTTCCCACCTCCAACAGCTAGAAGAGGGGTGATGGTAAGAGCTGAGCTCTCGTTGCACAAAAGCATGATTTGGATTTCTGAGTTGGCAGGTGGAAACCTTTGATAAAATGCCATGTGTGAACACGACGGTGAACCTTGCTTGAGAAACAGCACAACTCACCCTAAGCACCCATCATTGGAGGAATCGGGGGTACCTGAATGCTACCCTCTATGCTTTGTCTGTTTTGTCCTAAAGATTTATTTCCATTTTACTTGGTTAAATGATCTGGTACTCATGACATGTTCTGCTGTTACTTTTATCTTCTTCTTATTATTATTATTTGAGATGGAGTCTTGCTCTGTGGCTCAGGCTGGAGTGCAGTGGCATGATCTCAGTTCACTGCAACCTCCACTTCCCAGGTTCAAGAGATTCTCCTGCCTCAGCCTTCTGAGTAGCTGGGACTACAAGTGTGTGCCACCACGCCTGGCTAATTTTTTTGTATTTTTAGTAGAGATGAGTTTTCACTGTGTTAGCCAGGATGGTCTCGATCTCCTGACCTCATGATCTGCCCTCCTCAGCCTCCCAAAGCGCTGAGATTACAGGCGTGAGCCACCACTCCCGGCCTGTTACTTTTATTTTAAAGCAAACTTTGAATTTTTTCAAAAACAGAAATTATGACTAAAACCTCATTTAGGAATAATAGAACTCTCCTGCGATAGAGTGAGAACACTAGTCTGAGGAATTTAAGCAAAGTCACGTGTAAGTGAATTCTGTCCTTGGGCCATCCATGGTCGTTCTACACTATACGTTTCAGCTCAGTTTGCCACACTCGTCAATGGCAGGCACCAAGCTGATGAAGATGAACTGCACAACTCCGCCAGTTGTAAAAATCAGGATGAGATCTTCTTTCTCTAAATAGAGAGACTGTAAAATAGGCTAATAAGAAACAAGCACCTGGTAATAGCAAAAAATACAAAATTGCAACAGGCAACAACGACCTTACTGGAATGTTGGGATCATATTCTTGTTAGGCCTTAAGAAAGATTGTACAAAGGAGTATAATTTCCCTAAGTCTGCTGCTTGCTTTACTATGTCTGCGAAAATAGTGCTTGTGGAAATATTGTTGGCAGTTTCCTGAGAATATTGATTTATGCTTCATATCAATAACCAGAGAGTGAATGTGGCACCGTTAATTATGACTCAGGCAGGCCAAATAAAATTTGGCAGGCAAAACGGCTTTTGAAAATCAGAGGTGAATTTTGTTTTCTTTCTTTTTTTTGACACTCTAGACAAAAGCTTACAAACACACACATATGCACACACATGCAATTCCAAATGTCTGTACCTCCACAATGCACAATGACATTTTAGGATTACAAATTGGATTGTCAAAATTATTTCATCAAGATGCAGAACTAAATTCTGTAATCACATTAGGAACCAAATGTATAGTTTGTTTTTTTATTATGTATGTTTTAGGTGTTAGTTTCCTTTAAAAATACAAGTTCTTGCATTGCTCAGTTATCATATGATCCAAGTTGAAACTTTACTAAGGTAATATTTGTCAAAAAGAAAACTAAAGAAGTCACTAAAATGTGACAGGGTTTCAGAAGCAAGTGATCTTCACAGAATCAGATAGGTGTGCAGGCTCATGGGAGAAATTGCAAATTTGATTTTGGAATAGAGATAGGGCTTTTCCCTTATAACTAGGGTTCTTCCATTTCATCTATTTAATTTAATTGCTTCTTTTTTTTTTTTTTTTTTTTTTGGGTGGGGGGATGGAGTCTCGCTCTGTTGCCCAGGCTGGAGTGCAGTGGCGTGATCTCGGCTCACTGCAAGCTCTGCCTCCCGAGTTCATGCCATTCTCCTGCCTCAGCCTCCTGAGTAGCTGGGACCACAGGCGCCCGCAACTGCGCCCGGCTAATTTTTTGTACTTTTAGTAGAGACGGGTTTTCACCGTGTTAGCCAGGATGGTCTCGATCTCCTGACCTTGTGATCCACCCACCTCGGCCTCCCAAAGTGCAATTTAATTGCTTCTTAAGAAAGACTTTCTGATTTGACTTTTCCTCTTTGTGTATGTATTTAAGACACCAGCTACTATGAAGACCAAATAAAAATATTAGCTTATGTATAGAATTATCTCTCTTTTATATGTATTTATTTTGTATTTATTTTAAATTACTCTCTGAATAAATTGCTACTGAAGGTTAGTTGGGCAGAAGTGTTCCAAGTGTCAAGGTTATGTGGCTGTCTGTATTTCAATAATCGCTGTGATGGTAGTTAAGTCCATCTTCTCACTATTCAACCGCCGGAGCTGACCATGTCATAGGCCAGAGCCTCGTAAAAATCTCATAAGGATATAAATTTTTTTCACCTTCTTTGAGGAATATACTAGATGCTTCATCCAAGAGTGTAAAGGAATCGTTCACTTGATTCCTCAGGAAAGACATGTAAGTGATAGAGTTCTCAAAATCTAGTTAGGTCCAGGTTTGTTTTCCTTATTTCCACAAAGGAAAGCCTTTTGTAGAGCGTAATCAACACTTTTAGGATTGCTATGCCCATTTATTCAGTTATAGTTTCAGAGCATAAAAATTTACTAACAGATTGAAATGCTGTAGTTTTCCAAACGTTATATTTTTTAAATGGGCTAAAATTACCTTTAATATTTAACAAATTAATAATAGCACCTATGTCCACACTCCTAAGGAAAAATAATTCTGGCACTAAAGATTGCTGAACCATGAAATTCAGAACAAGAAAACCACTTATTGATAACATTGGACTTAGTAGAAAAATAAAATAAAACAACTAATTTCCAGTCATGTTTCCATTCTAACATTGAGAAGATTAAGTACTGGCATGATAGTCCAGTGACACATTTTCATATTTCTATTTCCTCTCCTTAACTGAAGTCATTCAAGTTTCATTCCTAAAGGATTCCCTTGGCTTGCGTGATGAATGTGACAGCAAACCTCAGTTTGGAACTTATTGCTAGGTTTTTAGCAATTATTTGTTATTTTTAAGATTTTCTTGATTCTAAGGGGCTTTAAAAGCAAAAGATTAGATCTATTCATCACAAGATGTGAAAGCTAACCCCCAAAATGTCTATACGACTCAACTGCGGTTAGAACAACAAAGAAAGGAGAGATAGGGCCACTCCTTGGGAAACAGAATGGTAACTTCAAACTCCTACACAACCAGCTTCCCCTAGAAATCTATTTTTTTCCAAGAAAAGTTATAGTGTTCAATGTAGGAATAGCAGTATAAAGAAAAGTGTTTGAGGAAAAATTAAATGTGTTAGCCAATCTAAGATGATTTCCAGGAAAATGAGTTGCAAGCAGTGTCTAAATTTTGTTTTGTTTTCTTGTTTTTTTCAAAGACACAATTGCAGTCACAGATTTTCTAAAATATTTAAGAAGTCATGGAGAAAGTAAAACAGCCACATCAACAGAGACATAAAATATTGGCCCAGTTTCAAAAAGGAGAAAAATAGGGCACACTAAAATTTACATAGTGGTGAGTTCATTATAAATGGGACAGAATTATAAAATGTGAAATATCAGTTAGTCTACATTTCTTCAAATACATGTTGTTTGTACCATATAGGTTAGTAAATAAGAAATCAGTTGAAACAAACCTAATTTGAAGTCTTGTTTCCAATGTGACAGATCACAGAAAAACCATACAAATAGTGATTTCAAAAACTTACTGAAAAGTGCTTAGAGGGCATACTTATTCATATGTGATGTTCAGGATAAATGAGTGAACTTTTAAGTGGTGGTCCTTAGGTTTCCAACTGCCTCAAGGAGGGTCACATGGGATTGATCATAGGATTCCTTTTTTGCAAGCAACAGAGACTGTACAAAGGGACTTTATAGTAAAGGTGTTGGGAAATTGACTCAAAAGTTTCACAGCAGGCCAGGCGCGGTGGCTCACACTTGTAATCCCAGCATTTTGGGAGGCCAAGGTGGATGGATCATGAGGTCAGGAGTTCGAGACTAGCCTGATCAATATGGTGAAACGCTGTCTCTACTAAAAATAGAAAAATTAGCCAGGCATGGTGGTGGGCACCTGTCATCTCAGCTACACAGGAGGTTGAGGCAGGAGAATCGCTTGAACCTGGGAGGCAGAGGTTGCAGTGAGCTGAGATCATGCCATTGCACTCCAGCCTGGTTGACATAGCGAGACTCTGTCCCCACCCCCACACACAAAAAAAATTCGTAGCTATTCCACAGAACTAGAATGTAGAAGCACAGCCATGGCCTTGTAGCAGGAAATGGCTTGGCTGCACGTGTCTGTGTGCATGGGCAAGAAAGTTTCTCCAGCGAGCCATGTAGCTGAGCTTGGACTACAGAAGCATCTATTTCTACAGTCACAGGAAGCAGTCATTCCACACCACATGGGCACTAGATATTCCACATGCCATGTTTTAGGAGATACTTTAAGGGGAATATCATACTCCCAGGCATAGACACCTTGCAGAAAGAATCACCAAAAAAAAAAAAAAACCTAAAGAAAAGAAAGAAAGAGACAGTTGGTGGAGATAACTGGAATTATTGTTAATGGAAAAGAGAAGACCCATTGCACAAGTTTTGATCCCCCTGCACCCCAATGCCTTGAAGTGTAACTGAGTAAAACATGAACATTCCTCTATTGTTCTGTGGTGCCATCTTTGTTGTAAATGAACTGTCAGTGCATGTGTAGATTTGTTTTTAATCTCCGTATTCTGGTCCATTGATCTATTTGTACTTGTACTAATATTAAATCATTTGAACTATTCTGGCCTCATAATAATTCCTAGTATCAAGTAGAACAAGTTCTCCTACTTTACTTTCAAGAATGCCTTGACTATTCCTCATCTTCTTTCATTTTCATGTAAGTTTAAGAAGGAGCTTGTTAAATCATACTCCCACATAAACACACACAAATGCAAAATATTTGCACATAGTATGTTGGTATGTGTGTTAGACCCTTTTCCAATGTCTCATATAACTCACATGCTATGTTTGCTTTGTTTTTGTTTCTTTTATCTCTCAGTGTTTGAATACAGATATTTATGTTGATCTGTTTTTGAGTTCATTAATTCTATTTTCCTTTGTGTTCAATCTTCTACTAAACCTAGCCATTTAGTTCTTTTTCATATTTTAGTTATTGCATTTTATATGATCTGAATGTTGTGTATCATCAAAATTCCTATGTTGAAATCCTAACTCCTAAATGAAGGTATTAGGAGATGGGGCTTTTGTGAAGGTTATGAGGGATCCAGCCTCATAAAGGGTTAGTAACCCTATAAATTAGACCCAAAGGAGCTTGTTCATCCTCTACTGAATGAAGACACAGCTACAAGGTGTCATCTAAGAGGAATGAACCCTTGCCAGACACTGAATCTGATGATGCCTTGATCTTGGACTTCGCAGCCTCCAGAATTATGAAAACAAATGCTTGTTGTTTACAAGACATTCAATTTTGTGATTGCAACTTGAAAGGACTAAGACAGTATTGGACAGTTCAAAAATGTCCATCTGACTCCTTTTATCTACTTTATTTTTTAACATTCTCCATATTTTCATTCATTTTTCTTTTCTCCATCATCTTTAATTTAGCATATTTATTTTGAAGTCTTTTTCTGACTAATCTAATATCTGGACTGAGTCTGCTTCTATTGATTATTTTGTCCCTTCATGGTCAAACACTTTTTTCTGCTTCTCTGTGTAATGATTTCTGACTATGTGTAAGAATCTGTGTATGAGCCATTGTAGATGCTAAAGTTTAGTTTGTACTTTTTTTTGGTTTGGGTTTTGGTTTCCTGAAGGGAGCTTTAGATTTTGATTTTGTTGTTAGATTACCAGCAGGTCACCTTTGAAACTTAGTTTCAGCTTAATGACAATAGGTCTATTTCCATCTTGCCTTTCCTCCCAAGACACAGCACTCAGAGTTGTGTGTGGTGCAGGAATGCACTGCTGGGTCATGGTTGTCTTTCTTCTGAAGATACAGTACTCAGTGTTGTGCATGGTGCAGGGCTGCACCACCAGGTCACAGGCTTCCTAAAGTCTCAACTCCATAACCCTTCCATTCCAGCCAGGCACATCCTAATGTTTCTCCAGGATGGAGATGCCTGCTCAGCTCTCAGCTTCCCATTTGTGGTTCCCTGCCAGTTCCTCTGGAGTCTTGCCTGCAGTTGGAGTTGGTCAAAGTCCCCCAAATTCTGATGAAGAATGCTTCTCTGTAGCACCATCTCTTCTGGTAGCCTGCCCTGAGAGGTCACAGTTGCCCTAGCATTCCCAATCTTTATTCCCTATGGATGCCGCTCTGCAAGACCACTGCTCTCTGCTGGGGCTCTGTCCTCTGTACTAAGAGTTCGGAAGGTGCCCTCAGGGGGAATGCTGGCATGAATGTGAGGTCCCACCTGTGCTCTGCTCCTCTCAAATCCTTACATACCTGTACTGGTTAAAGTCCGATAACTGCTGACATTTGTCTTACAAAGTTCCTCTAATTTCATTTTATTTTCTGTTTATTGCCACAGAGTAAGTCTAATATTAATTTTTCTGTCATAGATGTAGCTGAAGGTCCATGCACTTATTTAGATATTAGGAATATGTTAGAGATGCAGAAGAGAAGTAGGGTGCTAATAACTGCAATATTCAAATGGGGTGTGTGTGTATATGTGTTTACTTTTGGTCAGCACCCATAATATTTAAAAAATGATACATAATATAAATTAATAAAAGATATTAAAATGGTCAATGATCTCAGGAAAGAACAAACACATTTTGTTTTCATTATTTTCCAATCAACTGTCAGAGCTTACAGAGATTACAAAGTCCATTGATGATGAGGTTGAGGGATTAGTGGGGAATACCCATTTACAGTGCTTAAATGTAGAAATTAGGGCAACATTTTTGGAGGACTATTAGGCAAAATGTATCAAATTTTTGAAAAATGTAAATACTGTTGTACAAGCAATTCAGTTTTTAGGAATTTTCATAAAGAGCTTGTTAATCACGGGTTCAAGACCAGAGCTCTGAAGATGTTCATCTCACTGTTGTTTATATAGAAAAGAACGTGAACACTAGCTAGTGATTTATCAGATGATAGAGTGTACATCTTAAGGTCATTAAGAATTATTTAAACATAGGAAAATGTCCATTTGTTAAGTGAAAATCTATAAATTATGATCCTAGTCTTGAGGTGGGGGAAATATGTACGAAAAGACAGTGGGTGATTTTACCTTATTTTTGTGTGTGCCTCCATTATTACCATAATAAATATTAATTGATTTCAATTTAGTAAAAAGAAAGTCATTTTTATCTTTAGAAACTTTCAAATGCTAAAATAAAAATATAAGTATAAAATTCTACAAATTTTGATGGATAAAATTAAAAATATCTTTTTGTTTGATAGCAAATATCTTTTAAACCTTTCTTCCATATATTATTCCATTGGTTAATTCTTCTTCTTTTGCTGCTAAAGGAAGTGGCTGTGGATCAAAGTACTAATGCAAGTGTCCGTTGAGCTATTTCAATAATAAATGAACAAATTAATTCATTTTTTAATTTGGCAAATTATTTTTATATTAGTGTTTTATGTTTGTAATATCACTTGTTATTCAGCTAAGCTTTTATTAAATTTGCCAAATGTAAAATCTTTTAAAGCTTGATGATAAATTTTTTTTTTAAGTTTTACAGTTCTCTAAATGTTTTGTCCTACTGAAAACAAGTCACTTAAATCTGACCCATTTCCACTCCTGTTGGTATTTTTCTAATCCTTGCCTTACTGCCTAGGTATAAATTTAAACAGTAGCTTAAGTTCAGGCCACCAAGGGTTGGGATAAATGCATATTCCACTGCATGATATACGAAAACAGCAGGTGAGAATGGTCTACAGAAAGAAGGGTCTATATTTTAAAACTGACAGAAATTATTTGAATTTGGGACGCACACATGGGGATTTTTCTTCTAAGGCCATTTTGATTAATTTAATCCACCACGACAAATTCACAATTCAATATGAAAGGTAAGGGTGCCTGAAGATGCCCTTTGCTATCCCCCAAGGGGAAAAAAATATGTCTGAGTAAGAGATGAAAACATGGCAAGCCTAAGTAGGTGATAAGGATCTGAACTGTGGCTGGCGTGATAATGCAGGAGTGACAGCTCTGGGAGAAGAGCAGGGTGCCCTGCATTTGTGCTGCTCATGCAGGCGCAGGGACGGATGGAAACTGGCTTTCCATTCTCACTGTTTCCTCCAGCATCAGCAAGGAAATGAAGGTTCTGAATGCTTGGATTATACGCCCAGGTCAGTACCTGCAGATGTTTATTTATTAAATAGAAATTGTGTTTTCTAAATAATTAAGCTCTTGTATTTTCTTACACTATTCCCCCAAAAAGTATTGTCAAGCTTCCAAAAAGCAATTGTTTCAATTTGTGAAAGAAAAAAAAAAGAGAAGAAAAGAGAGAGTAAAAGAAGAACATAGACTACATCTAGATTAACTGAGCAAATGTGAGTTTTCTTTCTCTAAATTTCCACTGGGTTAAGTTTGATTTCCCTTGGGTGATCTTAAATATTTATTTTCTCTGCTTCTTCTAAAGTCTCCTTAGTTTTTATCCACACATCCATCCATCCATCCATCCATCCATCCATCCATCCATCCATCCAACCATCCACCCATTCACCCACCTATTCAGCCAGCCATCCACCCAGCTGCCCACCCATCTACCCATCCAGCCATTCACTCATCCACCAATCCACTATCCACCCAACCATCCAGCCATCCAGCCAACCATGCACCCATGCACCCAAACATCCATCCACTCATCCACCCACCCATTCAGCCAGCCAGCCACCCATCTACTAATTCACCATTCAGGCAGCCAGCCAACCACCCACTCATCCACCCCATCCAGCCATTCACCCATCCACTCATCCACTATCCACCCAATCATCCATCCATCCAGACAGCCAGCCACCCTTTCACCAAACCACCCATCCACCCACTCTCAATTCATCCATCTATCGAGCACCTTCTATTATCGGGTGTTAAGCTGGGCATGCACACAGTAGTAAACTCATGGGCTTTGAGGTTTGTGGAGGTGCACACATTAGATATATAAGTTCACACATAGTTAGAGATCACAATGGTGATAAGCATTATGAAAGCAATGTGGGGCCTTACGAAGTCATCACATAAAAGACATATAAAATCTAGAGACAATCAGAGAAGGGGTCAAGGTTGCTCTGGGGTGGACAGGAAAGTGACATCAAAGCTGAGCCCTGGAGTGCAAGAGGCAGAGTATCCCAGACAGAAGAAACAGCGTGAGGGATGCCTTATGGCAGAGAAGGTTGACACTTTTAAGGAACTGAAGGAAGGCAGCTCTGCTGAAGTTCAGGGCCCAGTGAGTACCAATGCAGTGGAAGAGGACCGCAGGGGCAGGGGAATCAGGCTGGATCCCCTGTGTCTGGGCCACTGTGGAAAGTTCCTCACTTTATTGAAAGTGAAAGTCCCACTCAGTCTTCAAGATTCAGTTGTAGAGTTTCTTTTTCAGCCATGCAATGTATTTCAAGTATGTTCACTTTGAACAAAACAGCCAAGGAAATGCTTCCTTGCTAAGTGTGAGGTAATCAGATGTTTTTATACCCAGGCAAGTTAAAATACATAATTACAAATAGCATCTTTCCCTGTCACAGAAATCCCCTCTAATCTTGCCTAAGCCAATTTTGCTCACCCAGCACATTCAGGGCCATTTAGAAACCAAATGAAACAGTCAGTAATTTACTTGTTTCTCAAACAATGTGTAATTTAAAATACTGATCACATTGATTTTCCACTTTAAACAGAAGAAGAAGAAACTTTACTCCTCGTTTCAATATAATTGTGTATTTACAATGAAATCCCCAAACCATGGCATTATAAAAAGCATGGCATGTTTAGTGCTACTGAATAGCCAGAAGCTTTCTTCATTTGCACCATTTATCTTTCATTTATATTGTTTATTGAAAACTTCTGCAAAATATCAAGAAATGCAGCAGGAAATTGCTCATATGAAGAAATGCAAGACGCTGGTGCTTTGAATGTATAATAGAGGTGGTGACTACTGCCAACGCCTACACCACTTTAGATCTGTTTATTTTCAAAGGTGAACATTAACACACATACGGCTACACGACATGGAAAATTTGCATTTGAAAGAATCCATCAGGACAATAACATCGACAATTTTTTTTTCCTTTAGAATCTGGACATGTTCTTAAAGCTTACAATTAATGGAAAGAATGCTAAACAATAAATGCATATTATTTAATCTATTTTATATATCATTGGTTCATGTTCCGATTTTAAGAATTTTAATGTACTCATTAAGATAGAATGTAAGGTCTTCATTGAGTCATTGAAGAACACATGAGCTCTCAGTGTTGTAGTGACAACAGGCGGAGCACTCTGGTTAAGAGAGCAGATTAATTGCTCATGTTCAATGACATTTTGGCACCTCACTTTTAGAGAAAACATTAAGCTTATTTTTTACTTTTAACAAGATGGTGCCGTTCTACTTTTACCATTTTTTTTTACCTGAAATAATAGCAAAATTAAAATTACCTTTAATCTCATGTTTAACATACCCACAATTTTAAAACATTTGCTTACCCAAATGTAACAGCCCCATGTGTGCCTTTCTGATTCTCTTCTTAAGCTGTTTTTCACATTCTTTTCCAACAATGCTGTTGTCTCCAGGCAGACCTTTGAGGTCACACTCTCTGGTTGCGTCCAGTCTGTCACTCACAGAAAATAAAGTGAGGTGCAGGCCCTGCTGTTTTCAGCCCATAGCCGTTCCCACCCCTCTCAAGTCTCTCTCTGAAATCTGAAACCCCTTTCACTACTCTATGTTAACGTTTGCAGACTCTCATTTTCTTCCTAAAAAGTATATTGAGTACAGTTGTTTCTTCTATGAAAAATCATGATTGTAACAGCTTCATCATCACCATCATCACATCTAGTATTTACTGGGGGGTTAGTAAGTGCCATGCAAGGCACTGTGTATTTCACATGCAGTTTCTCTGTTATTCCTCACAATGACCCTGGAAGATTCTATTCTCTAGTTTATAAAGGAGGAAACAAGGCTCAGAGAGGGTGAGTAACTTGTCTAAGTTCACAAAGCTGGTAAATTCAGAGCTAGCCTTTTTGAACCAGACTCACTCTACCACACGGCCTACCTTCCCACTTGGAG
Organism: Hylobates moloch; assembly: GCF_009828535.3. Classification (NCBI taxonomy): domain Eukaryota; kingdom Metazoa; phylum Chordata; class Mammalia; order Primates; family Hylobatidae; genus Hylobates; species Hylobates moloch. The sequence continues at coordinate 3,230,568 of NW_026652292.1, read as the reverse complement.
GTACTAAATCTCTCATGGTTGCCTGCAATTTATGTGGGTGAGATGTCGCAACATAGATCTGCACTTACAAAAATAGTCACCTTTTTCATTACACAGTTTTTTGCTTAGTAGGCTCTCCATAGGAGAACTGAGCTCCAAAATACATTCTGAGTGTCAGTTCTCAGACAGATGTGGAAAGCCGAGCTGAGACTTCCCCTTAGAATCATGTTATGGTGAGTGGGACAGTCCTTCACAGTCACTTGAAGCAAAAGCTTTATTTTGTAAGGGGGGAAATTGCATTCCTGAAAAGACAAGTGGCCTTTGCAGTCTCCCTCAAGGAGCTAGAAGATGAGACTAGTGGACTTCAAGCCAGCTGTGAGCCGTGGAAAGTGTGTAAATGTCTCATTAGATTCTCAAAGGTTCTGTAGCCAATAAGGGTCTCCAGCCTTTCCCTGAGACTTGATGGCCTTAAGAAGAGTTTAAACAGCAGGATGGGCTGGCCAGAGCTAGCCACTTTGCTGAAGGTCCTTCCAACCAGGAGTGTGAGCGTATCGGTTGAGGAAGCAGGTCTCATCTGCCAACCTTCCACCCAACACATCCACTCCAGAGGCAGGAGATGGTTGCCTGTCACCCTGGGCCCAAGCCTGGGAGGCTCAGACAATCTGTCCTTTGTTGTAAGTTCCAGAACCTTCTCAGAAGCCTAGGGCAGCTGCAATTGACCTGAGAGTGATTATCTCAATAGACTGCAGCACAGATGCCTGGATTAAAGTCTCATTCATTGCAGGAAAATGCAGCATTTACCCTTAGAACTGGTGGGAATGAACCAACCCCGTCATCATGGTCAGATCTTAAAGGAGCTTGAGGCTTTAGCTGCAGAGCCAGCTCTGAGTCCCACTGCCACATAGACACTTACCTTCTCTGTGACTGCACCTAGCACAGTTGGCCTGGATGACCCACAAGATGACTACCCCATTCTAAAATACTATGATCTGCACAATTTTACCCAAAGCTCAAAGAATGCTTTCCCTTCAAAACTGCCTGAAGAGGACATTTACATGGATCTCATGGCCCCTCTGCTAGGCAGTCATGAATCTTAGCCAGAGAAGCAAGCAAGCCCAGGTGGCATTGCCGCCTTTCCTAACAGGCCTGGGGACTTTCAGATTTGTTCCCTGGAAATCCAGAAAAAGGGAGGTGCTTATTGATTAGAGGCAGTTTTTGCCTTGAGAAAGCATTTTGCCTGCTTGTTTTGCTTTGTTTTTGTTTGGAGGTAAAAGGACATAAGGAAGCCTCTGTTGTGGTTCTTGGTCGTCCCTCCACTCCCACCGCCTCTGTCCCCTGAACTAGAAGTGTCCACACAGGCCCCGATGAGGACTGCAGCTGTGGCCCCTCATGCCATGCTTTCCTCACGCTCACGGTTGCTCGGCGGCAAACACATCTTCCAAATTCTCTCTTCCAAATGCCTGATGTTTCCTGTTTTTATTTCTTTAAACCCATGGCAGCTGCCTGAAGCACTGGTACTGGCTGCTCCATGACAGCCAGTCGCATCCCCTGTGACTTGCATGTATAAGCCCAGATGGCCTGAAGTAACTCAAGAATCACAAAAGAAGTGAAAATGCCCTGCCCCGCCTTAACTGATGACATTCCACCACAAAAGAAGTGAAAATGGCCGGTCCTTGCCTTAAGTGATGACGTTACCTTGTGAAAGTCCTCTTCCTGGCTCATCCTGGCTCAAAAGTCTCCCCCACTGAGCACCTTGCGACCCCCACTCCTGCCCGCCAGAGAACAAACCCCGTTTGACTGTAATTTTCCTTTACCTGCCCAAATCTTATAAAACGGCCCCACTCCTATCTCCCTTCGCTGACTCTCTTTTCGGACTCAGCCCGCCTGCACCCAGGTGATTAAAAGCTTTTATTGTTCACACAAAGCCTGTTTGGTGGTCTCTTCACACGGACGCGCATGAAACATATATTTTATGTCATTTAGGAGGAAGGAGTAAAATCTAGCATTATTAACTCTAGTTGAGAAAGAAGAGAGTTGAATAGATAAAATTCCATTGCTTATGATTCAATTGTATTTTTATGCTAAAGTCAGCTAGATGGGAAAATGACTGTATCTTTAGCCTCAGGAATAATGTGCCTGCAATCACATCAGCCTGGGAGGAGCTAATTGTGATTGCGATTTTTAAAGTAACGTTAAAAACCCAAGTGACCAAAGTTGAATTTAGCATCACTGGAGAAAGCTTGAAAAAAAAAAAAGTGAGGCCACAAATAGTCAATATTTTATTTCATTCCTGTATTCTGCACATCTGTACAAAAAATCATTGAGGAATTTTTACATCGTAGATCAAAAACCATGTTTCTTAAAACCATATATTCAAGAGCATGCAAATGAGACAGGAGAGGGTGAACCTCAGCCTTGCCTCCTTTCTCCTCCAGTTGACCTTGAAGTCACTAATCCAAAGGGACCCAGAGCCTGTACAGAGAATTTCCTCCAGTTGCCGGGTAAATTAGATCACCGCTATTGCTGTCAGCGGCAGAGAGCGCTCACTGTATTCCACGGCTGTATGCTGGCACTGACGTGAAGTCATCATGATGGTTTTGGAATCTAGATAAATACAATTGGAAGTGATGATTCCATTTTAAAGGAGAAATATTCAAAACAGCATTTCACAGCAGGTGAAGGGCAGAGAATAGTTTCTGTAGGGGGTGGGCAAGAGGAGTCCAGGGGGATGAGCGGGACTTGCAGAGTTGATTGTGATTTATAATCAATATTAACCATATCATACACAGGGAGGCACTGCCGGCAGAAAGAAAGAGTTAGAGCTGGGCTTTTTTATCCAAGCAAGGTCATAATAAGATGGGTGAAATGATGAAAAAATTGATGGAAGGTAGTTGGCTCAACAATGGAGAGAAATATCTCTATTCTGATGATGAATTCTCTCCAGCGATCTTGCAAAAGTACTGGCCGCTGTTGTAAATTTGCTTGAGAATGAGGAGGGAAAGTTTAAATGAGATTTCTAGTGATTTCTGGCCTCACTGAGGACTGGAAAAGGACAATTATTCAATTTAAGAGATTTTCTGCCTGAAAAAGCATGGGAGGAACACCCGGTTTGACGGCCTGGCGGACTAATGCAACCATGGGTCACAGCCTTGTCCCAGGAAGCGCTCCACCTAAACACCGCTAATCACGCTCACATCTGGGTTCCCGTGTCAAGTAATGAAGGGCTCCGAGGATTGATCCCTGATGTCCATTGAGAGGAAGAGAGGAAAAAATGGCATTAACACTCCCAGGGGAAGTTTCTAGCAGACAGATGTAAGTGATTTCACCAAGTAAAATTCCCAGAGAAACTCTAAAAGTGTCTCAGTGTTTCCTGGAGTTTGCTTTTCCTTTTTAGTGGTACCTGTAGATTTCCTTTTGATTGCATTTTGAAGCTCTGTAGCATAGCTAAGATGCAGAGCTCCCAGCCCCTGATGCACACGGAGGTGAGGTGTCTTTAACACCAGAGCTGGGTATTACAAGGAGTAAGCAGCAGTGACCTGCTGACCATGGATAGCACTGCAAGCTGGGGACAAGGCCAGCCGTGGCTCGATGGCTGAGATACCAACATACCCTGAGGTCCTCATTCCAAATACATTTACATGGATGAAACACATTTCTCCAATACTTTGTGGACGTAGTCACTGGAATGACTATTTTCTTGTCTCTAAAATCCTGTGCCTCTAATGCAGACTATTTTTCTCGAAACCAGTGTTAAGAAGAAAATTATCTCTTAAAAGGCCAATTGTTAAACAGGAATTAGTAGCCCTCTCCTTGGGTATGACTTTTACAAACATCAAGTTCACGAAGCCACTGCACATAGAGGTAGAGATGTGGATGTGAGTGTGGGTGCAAGTGTGGATGTCAATGTGGATGTGAGTGTGAGTGTGGATGTGGATGTGAGTGTGGGTGTGGATGTGGATGTGAATGTAGGAGTGGATGTGAGTGTGGATGTGGGTGTGGATGTGAGTGTGGATGTGAGTGTGGATATGGATGTGACTGTGGATGAGTGTGTGGATGTGAATGTGGATGTGAGTGTGGGCGTGTGAATGTGGAAGTGTATGTGGATGTGGATGTGAGTGTGGACGTGGGTGGAGGTATAGATCATGTAGGTATTTACACTGGTACAGATATTGATAAATATACCAATGCAGATACAGGCAAGTATAGTATATTAGCATAGATATTGGTGCTGATGTACTGATAAAGATACATGTAGAGAGAGATACATTTAAGTATAGATATAGATATACAGGTATTGATTTGATGTAGATAATTATAAAGGTATTGCTATAGATAGGTATAGATATTGATACATACAGAACTGTAGATATAGATACAGACACGGGTATTGGCATAAACATACTGATATATGTATACAGATATAAATTGAGTTAGTAATTCAATTCAACAAAACTTTCATTGAACTTTAACTATATTTAGTGCACAATACTAAAGACCATAATTGACGGAAAATCCCAGTTTAACCCTCCGGCTCATGCTGTTTACACTCATGAAGTAAACTTGGCAGGAGCGGGGAGAAACCATTTTAGTTATTAAAATAATACATATGATTACTGGATAATGATGCAACTTGACGACAAAATCTATGTTCTAGAAAAGCACATTTCTAAGCAATCTCAGCATAGTCTTGGCTATCTGTCCTGCCACAGAGGAGCTTCAGTCAGAATGTCGAAGTATTTCTCATTGGGACATTAGCATACCCCTTTCACGTCAGTATCAGGGCATGGCAGCTCCAGTGAACTGACAGGTGGGGTCATTCCATCTCAGTTCCTTGACACAGAAACAAAAGGGGCAGGTTGGGATGCAGGACACCATTGGACAGGAGCCCCTCCGTCTCTTTCCTAGACACTGTGGTCCCTTTCTTTGGGCCAGAAGCTCAGTGACAGTTCTCCTTCCCCAGCCACTGTCCTCCCGAACCACACATTCCAATGCCAAGACAGACATCACTCACCTGTTTCCAGATGGGATTGTTTTGTAGTTTGTATTGAAGCATAATGTTTGCACAGATTCACGGGGAGGAGGAACAGGCTGTTTTGATGCATGCGTGGAATGTATAGTGATGACGTCAGAGTATTTAGAGTCTCCATCACCTCCAGCATGTATCATTTATTTGTGTTAGGAACATTTCAAATATTTTCTTCTAGCTATTTTGGAATACACAATACATTGTTGTTAATTGTAGAGTCACCCTCTGTACGGTACTGTGGAACATTAGACCTCATTCCTTCTCTCTGACTGCAGGTTTGTTCTCATTCACCAACCCTCCCCACACACCCCCGTCTCAGCAGACCCACTGGGGCCTGTCATTCTACTCTACGCGTCCATGAGATTACAATTTTGGGCTTGCACACATAAGTGAGAACACATGATATTTGTCTTTCTGTGCCTTATGCTTTTGATTTTTGAACATGCTGGTGTTCCACTTGAGAGAAAGGGATGGATATCCGTCCTGCCACAGGGGAGGATGCTGTGGACATCACAGCTCCAGGTTCTGATCCCAGGCAAGACTGAAAGTGATATTTTCACGGACAGTTAAGCCGGAGGGAAAAACCCCACTGGAATGAGGGCCGAGGTGTTCCTTTCCATTGATCTTTATAGAAGTGGATCAAAAGCATGGCGTGGCTAAAACATGAGTGGATTAGAAGTGTTTGGATTATGCTAATAGTGCCTCTTTATCCAATAAGGAGAACTCTGTTCACAAAAGAAATTGCCTGTCTGTGAGGAAAAGTTGTATGAAATAGGAAATGAGAGCTGTGGTAAAGAACAGCTTCTGGAATGCTAGATATTTATCTTCTTGGTCGTATTTGGTATTTTATGCATATTTGGGCATGCTTGTGAAAACACACACACACGTGTGTGTGTGCACGGCAGTGACAGCCCATAGGTACAGTCTCCAGCCATCTCATGCAATGTTTTCGAAGGTTTTTCCATGTAACCACTCAACCACCCTGTGTAGTCAGGATTATTATTAAATGGTAGACACAGAACCTGAAGCTCAGAAATATTAATAGCCAGCAACTTGCAGGGGTCGCCGAGGGTGTGCGTATCAGAATCAGGACTTTAAATCCGATTTTGACAAGTTCTAACCCACAGGCTCTTAAGCACTGCTGTGTGGGCTCTTCAGTACAATGAGGTTGAGAGTTTCATGAAAATAAATTATTCTCTTTTTATCTCCCCTAATGCCAGATCTACCCATTACTCTAGTCGCTAAGTGAGACTGCAAGCAGCGTCCTGCTAGCAGAACGCCACAGGCTTGCATACAGCCACTTCCACCTGCTGAAACCTTCCAGCAAAGTTTCCTTTTCATGGAGGCAAGGAAAATGGAGATAGTCTCAGAAATGATAGCTAAACCGAGGGTGCACAAACACATTACTTAGAAAAGAGCTTTACCAATAAGCCTGCACATAGTCTAGTCCCCAAAAGATGACACGTAAGAGGCGTACCTAAGTATTTCTCATGCTTTAGTGCAATACCCTCCATAAATTTTATGCATTTTAGAAGCCCAGAAAGTTACCTTTGAAAGTTCACTGAAAGCTATCTTTGGAGCTCTTCATCAAAAGAAGTGGAGACTGGAGCTTAGCGACGACTTTAACTTCCATCTGTTCCATGATGCTGTAGCAATCTCAGCCCACAATTGGCACGGAGCATGGCAAACATTACTCTACAATGCCCTTTATGAAACATCAATGTGCTTGCGATCCAATAATGAAGTGCCACAGAGCATCTGTTTGTATTCCCAGGCAGTGCAAGGACCGGATTTCTCAGGAAGGACTCGCCAGCATCTGGTTGAAATGAACTGTGTAATTTTAGTATCTTTCAGATTTTTATTTTGCCAAAAGAAACACTCATTTCATGTAATGATTACTTATTTTTTTAACCCTGAGACTTAGTAGAAATGGTAACTCCAAGTTGCAAATGTGTATACAGGCTTCATGCATATTTTAGGAGCTAGCCATAGGAACCCCAGAACTAACAAAGCTCACACAGCACCCTTGTTTTCGTCTAATGCAAACAGCAGATGAACTCAGTTTCCCATGGCCATTTGAGGGAAGACTGTCACAACTCTATGGACATTTTCTTCTTAGAGTCTTTCTTATTTTATGTTTTTTTGTTTTTGTTTTTGTTTTTGAGACAGAGTCTCACTCTGTCGCCCAGACTGGAGTGCAGTAGCGAGATCTCAGCTCACTGCCACTTCCGCCTCTCGGGTTCAAGCGATTCTCCTGCCTCAGGCTCCTGAGTAGCTGGGACTACAGGCACAGTCACCACTCAGGGCTAATTTTTTGTATTTTACTTGAGACAGGAGTTTACCACATTGCCCAGGCTGGTCTCGAACTCCTGAGCTCAGGCAATCTGCACACCTCGGCCTCCCAAAGTGCTAGGATTACAGGCGTGAGCCATCATGCCTGGCCTTTTTTTTTTTTCCTCAAATCTCAGACATATAAAATCATTCAAGAGATTTGCTATACATCTTCAAACTTCTCAGCCCACCTAAAGGACGGGTTTCTAGAGAAGAGAAGAATCCTGACTTTGGTGGAAAGTCACAGCCAAGTGCAGATAGAGTCCATTCACTGGGAGTCTTCCCTTTCTGCGGTAGGAAAAAGAGAGACATCTGCCTTGCCTGGGCTGCCCCTCCTTTCCTCCTGGCCTGGGCTCTGCCTGCAGCTGAAAGGCATGACAATCACGCCAAGGAGCACGACTTCATCGCCCTGCCAGGGTGAGTTGGCCTATACGTGCATCGTGCGCCTCACTCTAGGAGCAACTATTTCACTGAAGCATAGACAAGGCTGGGCCAGGTGGCCAGACTTTCCCTAGAGGTCCAGGCAAAGCCCTGCAGAGCACAGTGGGGAGTGGCCCGCAGCTCCCTCCACAACTGCTTTGCAGAAACAGCCACAGCCCTGACATTCCGGAAAAGCAACACAAACTGAAAGCGATGCCAGACAGGCCCGGGGCAGGCAGCACATCCAACAGAGGGCTGGGGAATGGCCTCCCGATGACCTTGTGAATGTCAGTGAGTCCCACCCCCCTTGCCAAATGGGTATTTTCACGCCAGGGTTTGCTGTCCGCTTGTAGCTGTTCTTTCCATCCAGGAGCCCAGCACATTGCCCATCGTTAAGCCCTATTTTTCCTACGACCAGCCTCAGATTCCACAGCAGCAGCTGCCCATCCTGGGCCCTCCCATCTGGGCTACCTGGAACTATTGTCAGGAGCCCACAGACCCCTCGGCCATACGTGATGTGGCAGATCAGGGCAGGAGAGAGTGCACAAGCAAATAGGTACATTTTTGTAATTCTCAAAGGTGAGAGTTCCTGAGATTGCATATTCATTAAACCTTCCTAGACTCTTAGACAGGTGACAGCTTCTCCAAAGGAAGAAATGATGGATCTTGGCTTCAAATATATGTTTAATTGGAGGCTACGGCTTGTGATAAATATGTCTTTACTGGCCTTTGAACTAAGGACAATCATGGTGATATTCCAGTGAATTGATGTGAGTTCCAAGGGTGTAATTGGGACCTCGTGCGGGTGCCCATACCTGTAACCCCAGAACTTTGGGGGACTGTGGTGGAAGGGTTGCTTGAACCCAGGAATTTTAGACCAGCCTGGGCAACATAGCAAAACTTCATCCCTAAAATATTTTTCAGAAAATTAGCCATGTGTGGTGGCATGCACCTGTAGTCCCAGCTACTCAGAAAGCTGAGGTGGGAGGATTGTTTGAGCACAGGAGTTTGAGCCTAGGTGACAGAGTGAGACCCTGTCTCTAAAAAAAAAGGAAACAAAAATACAAAAGTACAACTGCATCTTATTTGCTGGGTGGTTTATATATCATGTGAGGAAGTTTCTTATTTGTTTCTACAATCACATTACAAAATAAATAACATGATTCCACATTTGACCAACAATAAAAGTGAAACTCAGCCCCCAGATAAACAATGGCAGAGAAAAGATTCAAGCTCTGGCCTATCCAATTCTAATTACATAATCTTATTTTTATACATCAAACAAAATAATTCTTTTAGTTAGATATTGATCGGTTTGGATCAGCCCCAGCCTACATGGGCACCAAGTATGGACATCAAACCTTGGTTTCTATTCTCCTGTTCTTATTGTGTTTGTGATGATTTTAAAACAAAGAGCTCTGCACTTTTTCTAAAATGTCTAAATTTGTATTAGTAAACACCAACAGATCACATTTTCAATATTCTCAAATTTTGTTCTTAGAACATATTCCCCTATTGAAAAAATGGTTCATCTCAGGAGTCAAGACTTCTCTACAAACTTGCCTTAAAATCACTGCCGTAACTTTGGCCAAAACTCAAATCGGTGTACTGCATTTGAAGCTTCAGTAACTGATGACAGTACTGAGTAGCTGACACGTAGGAAAAGTGGCTACCATGGCAAGACTAGGGGACGGCAAGGGGGCTGCTGTGCCCTCTCCCTCCGGGCCAGCACTCCTCCTGAAAATGCCCAGTGGAACTCCACTTCAGAAATGGTAGCTCCCACGCCTCTAACCAACCACGGCTGGTGTCTTCGTAAGCAGACAAGAGAGACGTAGCAAAAGCTTATATTTAAAATGTGTGTCCAGTACCTTCTCTGTGAATCACCGGGAGCAAAGAGGGGTAAATGTGATGGCTTTTGGTAGCCAGCTTTGGGCGAGCTTGCAACAGGAATCCGTTCTTTGAAAGCCCAGAGTGTTAGCTTTGAAAAGAAGTGCTCAGAGAGCCAGGAGCTAATGAGTTTCATCAGGGTGAATCTAGCAGCTCAAGTTGACCTGACCTGTTTCCAATGGCATCTGTCCCTATCCCAGGCAAGCAGGCTCTATCTGGCATCCATCGCGGCAGGGACGCACAGCTGAAGAATGAAATGGAAACAACACTTCTAGGCTGTGCACACTCCATCCTGCCAGATACCACAGCTATTTTAAAACCATTTGCCAGGCCTCTTATGAAAACTTCCACGCAGGGGGAATGGGGGTGCCAATATAGTTATAAGCCAAAGGCTCATTTTTCTTCATTTGATAGCTCTGAGCCTTCATGTGGCCCCACAAGCAGGCAGCGAACAGGCAGAAAAGGGCAGGATGATTTGACTTTTTGTTGTTTAAATCGACTCCCTGGCAGGGAAATAGCTCCCCAAAGCCATTCTTGGTATGTGTGTAAATTCTCTCCAAATAGAGGGAAATTTCTCAAGTAGGAAACTTTACCACGAAGTCTTCAGAAGTAACAGGATAGCAGGCAGCCACTGCCTTCCCCAGAAAGGTCACTGCTGGCCCCGAGGAGCTGACCTGAACCTCATCGTTTGACGAGAGAATGATCTAGACCTAAGCATAAAACCGCCGATTCTCGTGGAAACAAGGTCACTTGGCCATGGCTGTGCCACCAGGAAGTCATTCTAACAATAGCACCTGAGCTCCCTGGCATTCCAATAGTGAACCCAGCCACTTTCTTTCATTTAAAGAGCATGAGAAGAAACATCCTGGTCCATAACAACGCAGTAGAGGGTAAACTTTTGCCTTTTACTTACAGTTTTGTCTCAGATGAGAGCGCGTTGATGTAAACTGAAGATGCCACATTTTTCCCCAGGAAGCACAGCTTTGCTATCAGTCACCCACCCAGCAAATGCTTCATTGCGAAGTTCCCTTATCAAGATTGCATGCAATAGATAGAGCTATTTTGAAAGTCAATGTCTCGCTCTTTTTGAAAGCTTCACTCACTGTGTGTTTTTAGATGCAAGCTTCAAACTGTCAGAGTTTTGTTGCTGTTGATAAAGCCGGCCTGGGATTGATGCCCAGAGGGTGGCCTGACTTGAAATTATGAGACAAAACTTGAATTAAATTAATTCTCTTGGTAGCTCAGGAAAAAAGGCAGAGGAGACACATTCTCTGAGCTGCACAAATAGATAATCCATAATTGTTATTGGTCAATGAATGTCTTGCTTTCCTAGCTTTAATGGCATTTCTTACACACTTAGTATCTGCCAAGATAATACTTCTGCCGACATTTGAATCTAGTGGCCTCCAGGAGACTTTGCCGGCAGCATACTTCATGCTCTAAGTGCTAGCTGGTCATTTGTGTGAATATAGATATCAGAAATGAAAACAATTGGCTTTTCTTTAACAATGTTAAATATTTACACCCTAAACCTGTCCATTTTGAAAGGCAATTTTCAGTAGAAATGTCCCTATTACACTTTAGCTACTTCAGAGCCTACCAAAAATTCTCAAAACTTCTCAATAAATATTATGGTCACATAAATGATCTCAGACACTCTAGACACCCTGTAAAATTAAACAGGTGCAGAGTTTTTTAGGGGGATGACTAACGGGTTCTGGAATTAGACAGTTGCGTTGCTTGCACAAGTTTGTGAATGTACTAAAATCTAAAATCTACTGGATTGCACACCTAAACACAATAAGTTTCATGGTATCTGAATTATATCTCAATGAAAATAAAATTAACCCTTGAGACCAGCATGCCCACCATTTAAATCTACTAGCTATTTCATGTGGGACTTTAAGCTGCACTTCCTTATACAGGGTTTTGTTTCTTAAATATTCCACTGGTTTAATCTAAAATTTCTGCTCATTTGAGCAGTGAACTTGGGTTTGTCTAGCTGTGGAGTATCACTTGTCAAGACATTTTTTAGACTGGTAGCCTTTTATTTGAGTGAATCAGAATAAAATCTACAGTGTGCGTGCTACATAGTGAGTGTAGGTATCCCTCACAGAGTGAGTGTTGCTCCAGCTCTCTGTTTGTTGACGAGAAGCAGGCCACGGTGCAGAATCCATTGTTTTCTGTGGTTCACGATTCAAACTCTGAAAGCTGCTGCGTAAGTCTCCCATACAGGCATCTGCATCCAGGTACCATGTTTTGCTGGTGTTGCTTCTAGCCATTTCCATAGATAGAAGGGTCCCACTCTCAAGCCACTAATGTCTGAAGAACTTGGAGAATCCTACAGGTAGGAGGTTTAAACATTAAAAAATATCTAAAAGTAGAACTGCCATTTGATCCAGCAATCCCACTACTGGATATCTATCCAGCAGAAAAGAAGTCATTATTTGAAAAAGATACTTGCACATGCATGTTTATGGCAGCACAATTTAAAAATTGCAAAATTGTGAAACCAAACCAAATATCCCTCAGTCAATGAGTGGATAAAGAAATACATACATACATATATATGTATATGATGGAATCCTACATAGCCATAAAAGGAATGAATTAACAGCATTTTCACTGACCTGAATGAGACTGGAGACTATTATTCTAAGTGATGTAACTCAGGAATGGAAAACCAAATATTGTATGTTCTCACTGATATGTGAGAACTAAGCTATGAGGACACAAAGGCGTAAGAATGATACAATGGACTTTGGAGACTTGGGAGGAAGAGTGGGAGGGGGCCTAGAGATAAAAGGCTACAAATATGGTGCATTGTATACTGCTCGGGTGATGGGTACACCGAAATCTCACAAATCACCACTAAAGAACTTACTCATGTAACCAAATACCACCTGTACCCCAATAACTTATGGAAAAATAAAATAAAGTAAACACAAATAAGTAAACACAAGCTGCACCTGCTGTGGGATCCAGAGGCTCACTTATCCTGTCTGTGTCTAGGGGGTCCCCATGTGGAGAGCATTCCTTGCACAGAGGGTGGATCCGAGTCTCTCTGAGCAGGACGAAGCATGGAGAGTGTGAACCGCTCACCATCTATTCTGATGCTGGTCTCCACAGAAGAACCCATGTCCTAATACAAATCTTTATCTTTGTCAAAGACATTGATTCTACGAGGGTCAGAAGTTAAGTGTCATTTTAAGGGAGTGGGAATTTTCGATAAAGACTTGACAGCATAAAGCAGAGGCTGCGATGGCATCATTCATGAGCAGCCAGGCCCGGCTGCATTGGGGAAACTGGGGGTCAGCGCTGAGGCCACGGTTTCAAGTCTCTCTCGTAAGCCACCCAAAGACACATCTAAAGGATTCCAAGGCAAAGACAACACATTTTTTAGGGTCTTTATTCAACATCACATCAGGAGCAGAAGACTATTTCATCTGAGTTATTACATATAACATCGATATGTTTTAAAGTCAAGTGTCTTCTGTGAATGAAAAACTTCCTGAATGTCTGAGGTATATAAGGTTCAAAATGTTGTCTGCTTCACAACTATATGCCTTTATTTCTGCTTCCCCCCAAATGCACCTTCATCTCTTCTTTCTAGAAGCTTCTCCCTGTTTCTGGCTCCATGTTGAGGTAAAACCATTCACAGTTTTGATCATAGGGAATGTGTCAGTCTATCCCACCATTTGGGTTCTACCCCTGTTCATGCTAAGCTGCCCTGTTGGATGCATGAGAAATCTGGTCTTCAGGACCCACTAGTTCCACAGCCCCCAGGCAGCCCCTGCATGCTTCTTTTCATCCTTAGCATCTTCCACGCACTCTGTCCTACAGCCCACAGCCCTCTATGATGTGAAGCATCCTGTAGGCCTCAGCTGAGCCCTGGGATGCAGATTAGGTAGCCCAGAAGACCGGGCACATCATGGCCACAGTCCCATCAGAATTCCCATCGCACGAGGCCCAGAGGAGCATCTTTTAAGAACAGGCGACCGCCATGGGAGAGGTCGGCAGGTCAGCCTAAGGGGATGGCGAGTTGGCCACCTTCCGGCCCCTCACTCCTGTGCGAGCCTCCTGACAAGGAGAACTTCAGGATAATGGTGGACAGTGCACCCCCTTCCGAAGGGAGCAGAGAACAGCAGCCTGGCCCACACCCATCCTGGTGATGATGGTTGTCATAAAGAAGGGAGGAGGCCCTGATACTGGCCTCTATGGGGCCCAAAAGGCCACTTGGATGCATGAAGACTGTGGCTTTGGGGGCATGCAGAGGGCCTAACATGGGGCAGGATTGGTGGAGTCAGGATGGCTGTGTTGAGTAGATGGCAGGGCGGAGTCCTCCACTGCTGTCATGGGAAGAGCTCAGCAGCTGGGGCCTGGCGGGGAGGATGCTGTAGGAACCGCAAGGAAGGTGACGAAGGGGAGCTGTGGTCCCCGCTTTGGCAGATGAGGGCAAGGAGGCCTGAGCAATGCCTTAGCTCTAGAGCAGTGACCACACATGTAACCTCAGCCAGCGAGTCCTGGGGAGACGTGGACACCATAAAGGGAGGAACATGGAGACATGGAGAACACCCAGAAATGTAAGATTCTCCTTCGATTTATGCAGATCACGGCTCAGTGCCAGGCACTGAGGAAGGTTTCTGGATCTTATCTCCAACCAGGTACTCTGGAAAACCAGCAGCATGGGCGTGGGGCCACCATGAGACAAAAAACAAGAGCAGCATTTACCCTCAAGGAGAAGCTGTGAACAAGGGCACAAGTCCCAGCTCTTAAACACAGTGGTGAGTCCCGTCAGAAGGGTGTGTTGCAAAGGTAAGGCCTCGAGAGCTTCACGAGGCAATCGGAAGGATGAGATGCCCTAACTCCAGAAGAGTCGGCGTTTTCACCTCGTTGGGACAAGTTTATACCTAAGAAAAGCAAAGAGACAGAGGGTAGAAAAACTCATGATGTAAATCAGTCCAATTAAAACTTAAGAGGAAAAGCAGAGAATGCATTCAGCTGAATTTGGGCTTTTTAGGATACCTCAGACCCTTTCTTCAAATGGAGCACTTTCTCCGAAGTGTTCTTAAACAAACCACCTCTGGCTTCATGCAATGGGCAGGAAGCATTAGGATCAGTCCTTTCTAATCCATCATGAGAGCCCCATAGAACTCTGCTTTATAAACGCTGAAGAACACAGGCTGCTTAGAGCAGGTACATTCTGATCATTCATAAGAAGATCAACTCCCAATTGAGAAGCTATTTGACTGGTTGTGAGCCACTTCAGAGGAGAACAAAGTGCATTCTCTCAGTGTGAATACGAGAGGGCTTTATACAGATTAAGGAGATCTGGATCCTAGGATTAGCTTTTGGGGTAGGCATGACACAAACACGCTGGGGGTGTCAGCTTCCCTCTTGGCTGGGGAGATCACTCAGGGGCATTCCACTGGGAGACGTCCCAGGAGAAAAGCCCCCCAGTGCAGCATAGGATATGTCGGGGCGATGGGAACTCCTGTCACAAAAAACCCATTTCCCCCTGTTGAACCCCTCACCTAGCCATGAGTGTCCCACAAAATTTTCAAGGACCTACCATTTTTAGGAACATTCCTCAAATAAAGGCTAAGCTAAAGAACCTCATAGACCCTTTCTGGTTCTTAATTTCCGTGAAAATCTATAACTTTATCAGTTTACAGCTTTGTGCATTTTCTGATGCAACATGTAAATGATGCTTATTTAAAGGGTCAAAAAAAAAAAAAAACAAGTTACTGTTATTTGAATAGGCGCTGACTGGAAATCAAATTAATTGTGCCAAGAAAAGGCTTTCTGGGGAATAGTTTGCTTAAAAAAGAAAACAAAACAATTTTAAAATACAAGAATCTGTTTCTGCTGGAGGAGACACGGTCAAGGACGAAAACAGGTCTTAATTGTGCTAATTTTTCTCTCTTTGCTGTATATTAAGTATGTGGTAATAAAGAACGTGCCTAAGCATGAATGGACGGGGGATTTTGATTCTACTCTGAGTTTACTTTCACTCTGTCAGCCTGACATGGGGGGGAGCACAATAGAATTGTGAGGAATGACTTTAGAGAGTGCCATTTTGCAGAAGAACAATATTCTAGAACAAATACATGTTTTTGGTAGTTTTAAGAAGATATTAAAATGGAGAGTTAATGACTGTGCATCAAAAACATGAAACAATACAAGTGTAAACAGTTGGGTTACCCAGGAACACCAGATGATTTTATGAAACAGAGCAGAAGGCAATACTAATACAGTGTCCAAGTCAGAATGCAGCTTCTCAAGAATTCTATTTCACTTTTTTTTAACCACACCCCAGAATGTCCTAGTCTTTCAATATTGCAAACTAACATCAATCAATAATTCTGAAAAATTAAAATTCTCAACTGTGACGATACTGTTTGATGTCATTACGGCAGGCTTTTCTAAGACATTTAGCACATTTTGATCCTTCAAAACACTTCTCAAATTCAACCTCACGTAAGAATTCCTCAGTAATCTCAGTCATCTCCCCAAATCCTCAACTCTTTGCAGCTAATATCTGCAACCTGATTATTAACTATTAGTATTCAATCATCAATTACAAATGCCCCAGACTTAGCATCTAAGGTACCAGGCCAGTCTTGATGTTGCAGGATAGGAAAGATGGGTGAGGCAGAACTCATGAGCTGTGGAATGATGAGACTAAAGTCCCAACTAAATTCCTAGCACTGTGAGTGGTCTCCAAGCTGACCTTCTGCTCCTTTTTATTCTCCCACATTCTTCATATCTACCAGAAGTGTCTGTTGAACTCACTGCTCCAAATTGGCCCAGCCCAATGACCACTTCCTCAAATGACCCCTCCTGACCACGGCACCACAGTTGTGGCCTGAAGCTGTTGTATCACCCAATACTTTGCTTCCATCCCACTTGTCACTGTCCATTAGTATTGATGATAATCTGTTCCCATATGAGTGGGCCACACTTTTTCCCCACCTCCAGGACAATGTGGCATCCTCCTGGACCCACCACTAACCAGGTCTGCTGTGCTACTTAAACAATCTGGACAATGTCACTTGGTTCGTCTATAACCTGCGAATTTGGACAGTGTCTATTTCAGAAAGCTGGGGTTATTTCTATAACACTGTGCAACCACCAATGTCGAATACTCTTTAACTTAATCTTTCTTAATAACACATACTTGTAATCAATTAATCATTCTGTTTACAGATAAAGTGATTTTGACTGAACCTATGGAACGGGAAAAAAAGGGACACAAAGAACTAAAATATCAATATCATGATGAAAAGGGAAACTACATATTTTGTGTGTGTGAAATAAAAATCACAAAGCCAACACAATTTCAAAAAAGGACTAAAAAAGTCTGGCCTGCATTGAGTGTCGCTGAACTGAGTGGTTGCTCCACATCTCATCAAAGCTGCCTCCTTACTCCTGCTTCTGCAGCTGCCTGAAATCTTGTCACCAAAGTCCCTTGGACGCAGGTTCCTCTAATCCCATGGCTTTTCAAATTACTTTACAGATGTATTCATCACTCAGTCTTTTAGAAACAGGGAACATGAATTCTATCAGATACAGTCTTTGGAATTTACAGCCTGGAGCCTCCACAAAGCTGGGCAGCTTCATCATGGACACCCCGACCCATCCTTATGGTCCCGCTGCCCGCCATGTGGGTGTGATCCTGCTGCGACGACAGCGCTACTCCTGCACACGCATTTGGGGTGTTTGCACTGAGACTTTCAGGGTGGGTTTTTAAGTGAAACTACATGTCAAGGGCAATAGTTCTGCTGCCAGTTCTTCAACAGGAATGATTTTATTTTTGTTTACTCAAAGGCAGCAATGTCTTGTCTCTAACAACAGAGACTAAAATAGTAGTAGGCTTAGCTGTGTCCATGGTAAGTCCTCAGCGACTACTATGGTGGAAACTTTGACCTCTGTGCAATATATATTTGCTGTGGCTGTGCAGGAATATCGGCAGCAGCGGTGACCTAGTCCTTGTGTGGGGATGTAAATGTAAGGGAAGGCTGGGCTTGGGCGGGTTTTCCTGACTGCCGTATGGGAGTCTGTCTGTGTGCTCAGGGCCCCACATTTGTGCAGGCAGCATGGAGATGCTCATGTTCCTGGGTGCAGCACTTATGCAAGGGGTGGGATGCCTGATATTCCATAGGCCTGGTTTGGAGAGAACATCAATTACCCAGATATAAGCACAGCTCTGGCTCTAATTATTTCTCAAAGGTTAAAACATGTCCTGTGTTTTGTGGTATCTGTATCATGAGTCTTCCCTTACTTTCTACAGTTTTCAAGCGTGTTGATTTAAGGTAGCCCAGGGACCATCCTAGAAGCACAAGAAAACAGAAGCAGGTGGAAGTGGGCCCAGCCTTACGACCTCCTAAACCGTGCACTGCTTCTGGGAAGCTGGGGTCAGGAAGTGGGGCAGGCAAAGCACCCTCTGGAAACACTCAGCCCCTCTCCGCTTTGGGGATGTTTAACTCTCTGCAAAAAGTTGTTCCTTTGTGTTCTTCCAACCTTCCTCTTTTTCCGTTCATCCTGCAAGACCAGTGGCTGCTGTTTGTAATCTGTTATGGACAAGGCTCTGCATTCACCACAGGGATTGTCAAGGGTGCATGGCACATTCCAACCTTTTCATCTATACTTATAATTGTAGAAAAAAATAATATTTTTTGCAATTAAGTATGCATTGATCTGTCTCTTTCAGAAATATTTGTGCGTATTACGGTGTTGTTAGAATTAAGGCTTCTGCTTATTCTAAGAGAGAAGCTATGTAGGTGTTATAGGAACATCATTCCTGGCATTTGCCTGTTTCCCTAGATGCAAAAACACAGGGCCTAGGCATGGCCCTGGACTTGCACCTTCCTTATTCTGCAGCTGATAGCATCTGCCATTGTTGCCTTACTAGAAATGAATTTTCATTTTTGTGTTTTTATGGCACATCATATTTTAGGGTATTAACCTCTTACTGCTGTGTTTTAAGAGAACCTGAAGATCCCATCTGTAAGCATCACTCTGGCCTCCTTGAATAGGGAACAAAACACAAGAAAGAAAGAAAAGAAAGAAAGAAAGAAGGGAAGAAAGGAAAGGAAGGAAAGAAGGAAGGAAGGAAGGAAGCAGGGAAGGAAGGAAGGAAAAAAGGACAGAAAGAAGGAAGGAAGGGAGGAAGGAAGGAATGAAGGAAGGAAGAGAGAGAGAAAGAAGAAAGAAGGAAAGAAAGAAGGAGAAAGAAAGAAAGAAAAAGAAAGAAAGAAAGAAAGAAAGGAAAGAAAGAAGAAAGAAAGAAAGAAAGAAAGAAAGAAAGAAAGAAAGAAAGAAAGAAAGAAAGAAAGAAGAAAGAAAGAGAGAAAGAGACAGCTCACTC
The DNA here is from genome assembly GCF_009828535.3 of Hylobates moloch. Lineage (NCBI taxonomy): Eukaryota > Metazoa > Chordata > Mammalia > Primates > Hylobatidae > Hylobates > Hylobates moloch. The sequence goes on along the minus strand of NW_026652292.1, from coordinate 3,211,555 downwards.
CCTGCATCTGGCCAGCGGATGAGAAGACAAAACAGTAACTAGGAAGCTGGGTGGCCTCTGGAAGTCTCAGGAGTCCAGTGGCTCCCCTAAGATGCCTCAGACTGTCAATTTTTCCCTAAAATGAAGCAAGAAAGGGTGACAAGGATGCACCCACATAAGTGGGTCCACTGGTCCTGCAGAGTGAAAAGGTCATGTCCCCTGCCCTCCTGGAGCCTCTGAATTCTATGCAAGCCACCGCCTGTCCAACACTGGGGCTTCATCATCTGCACATGAGGGTTATAATCCCACAGACATCTCGGCTTTGTTTTAAAGTTTTCACGAATGTGCTCATGCAGAACGTGTCGCATGCATCAGGTTGAGCTACTGGTTATGGAAGGTTCTGGAGACATGCTGCAAAGTCCGAAATTGAGGGAACCGGGGTAGACATCAAACACACTTTATCATTGTATGACTCACTACTGGTTTGTTAATTCCCCAAAAAATGAAAGAGGAAAACAAAGGTCAGGAATGATAACGGTGAGTAATCGGTCTATATTCCACACCAACTATGATATGAATTCCTTTCACTCTAAGAATTTGGGTGAGAAAAAGGTATTTTAAAGAATATTCAGATAGCCCTACTCTGATATCTCATGCAATTCACCCGGTAATCACAGGTTACCTTGAAAGTCAATGTTGTTGGAAAAACTTTTATACAAAGACTCCGTAGATCCACGTACACTAATACAAACAAAAATGGATTCTGCTGAATGATGAAGGGCAACGTAAATGTGTCGGTAGCTGGAAGTTCATTGTTAATAAAGCATTTATCAGAAGCTATTAGATGGAAGATGAATATAACAAGTTTTATGCATTTTAAAATTGCTAAATAAATGCCCTTCGAACAAAAAATGTGATGCTTCTGAATAAAACAAGAATTAGAGAAAGGTGGTATGATTGGGTAGTATAAGAATACACAGAACAGGCAGCTGGGCGTCTCACTTGAGACAGAGAAATTAGACCTACGCCCAGGACGTGCCTTTAGAGCTCTTTGCAATCTCTCCTTTTTTAAGTCACTCGAAAGGATTTGTCTAGAAATGAAAATGAAAAACATATAGAAAATATAGTAAATGGACACTTTCCGAGGAGGGGTATGTGCCACCTGAGTCCCCTTGGAAGAAAAGACAAACGGAGAACTTTCAGTAAGAGAAGCCTCTTGCTGAAAACTAAATGGCGTTTTCTTCACCAGAAAAGCATCCGTCAGAGCCAGCTCCGCTTTCTTGGGCACCTTCTCCCATCGCAGTACTCTTAGGTGCCATGCCTTTATCGCTACATGCATTTCTTTTACCAGTTTAAAATATTAAAGAGCTAAAGCTTAAGCACAAATATAAACAATTTCTCTTAAGGGTATTTTAGTAACAAACCTTTGCGGTTGTTTGTGTGTTTTCTAGTCCAAAAGAAAAAAAAATAAAAACGTGGTTTTCTCCAGCTTTGAGTATTTAGAAGTTTCCCTTCTGACACAGGCCAGGCCTCAGAACCTATTTGTGGGACCCTCAGATGGAGCGTGTGTCTGGAAAGGACGGGGACATCCGTTTCTTTTGGCAGCGTGCTGAGCGGCACTCTACACCCACATTCCAGCGGGGTTATTAGTCAAAGTAATAGTTTATTTTCTTCAGCAGAAAAATAAACCCTGATGCACTCAACACAGCAGTTCCCTGAGCCATACTTGGGCTTTGTTTGACTTAGGAAGTGCTCTTATTATGAAAAATTATTCAATAATGGATGAGGAGTCTGTGAAAACTTCTCCCACACAGCATCAATTTACCTGAATTATACGGCACTGCCACTGAAAGGGACCACCAAAGGTTATCTCAGGCCTGACAAGGGCCAGAGGAGGAAACTGCCTGGGGAGCCGGGTTTCAAGGCGGTCCCCCATCCGCACCCCGTAGCCGGGAAACTTACAGCAATGAAAACTGACCTTTCTGGGGAAACAGGGGTTGTCTGCCTCAGACAAAATAGTTGATCTCTTATAAATATGAGCCTACCTAGCAGTGTATGTAAGAGTCGAGAGTGTAGGCTAAGCCACAGCCAACACAAAAGCGCCGTTCGCTCTGAGAGATTACAAATGCACGCTGCACTATTTATTTTTAAACATGTTCCTAAAACTAGGTTTAATTCAGGACTCACGTAAGTGTTGCTTTTCTTTGTTTTAAATGTCGGCAATATTTTAGGGATGTGAGGACTGAACTTTACTCTCCCTAATGCTACTTGTCCTTTAGCAGAGTCTCGAAAATCCAGTATGGTATGCATTTCGTACAGGTGTGGTGGCAGAGTGGCTCTCCCCCAGGCTTGCTCCTCCTCACTGCCATCTCCCAGTTTCCCTGCAACATTCACACAAAAAGCTGAGGTTGCAGTTGACACCCCAGTAGGCATCTGCCCTCCAAATTCCTCACTCCCTACTCAGACAATAGTTCCCTTTTCCAGGGAGGTTTCCCATGCTCATAAACAGCTTGGATTTTCCCAAGATGTGTAACTGTGAGACCTTGTGGGTGCCCCTTTGCCTCTGAACTTTCATGGTGTCATCAAAGAATGAGGCAATTGCTCTAGGACATCTAAGTTGTTTTTCTTCTGGAATGCAGAGTCCAGGGTTTTCCTTCTCATCCTCCACCTGGTTCTCTGGATGCCTGGAGGCCAAGATGGTGGAAAGAGCTGACCGTACCTCCTGAGGACCCTCACCTTCCCTTTGAATTTTAGAACTGTTACTAAAACAGACAAGAAAGAGACTCAGGTCCTGTCTTTCTATCTGGTGGCCCAAACTGTTCAAAGAAAGATGAAGCAGAGAATAATAACAACACGAAATATAAGCCAAGAGGCCCAGATCTTCACTGCAGCTTCCCAAGGCCCCAGACGCAGGCCCCTGTCGGCATCTGCAGAGTCCTCAGGCTGCTCTGGGGCCACTCACAGACAACCAGGGCCCTGTCCCCAGCCACCAACCTGTCCTGGCCAAGCCTGCTCAGCATGACCAGAACACAGAGTAGGCTGTGTCCTGGGTGGCCTGCACATAGGCCATTGCTACATGAGAGCCAAACAAACAAAGACAGAACACACCCATGTTATCTAATATTTGTTGAAATTTCTAAATGATAAATACTGTAGTGTTTCAGGTAATATAGCCACTTATGCTAAAAACTCTTCTGCAAAATGGTGCATCTTCAAAATGAAAATATACAGGTATGATTTAAATCATAAATTACATTCATTATGCAATACAATTGTGAATGGATATTGGATTGAAATGAGTAAGAGATTTTAGACTTTTGGGTAAAATTAGAGCAAATTATTGATAGGTGTTAATTCAATGACACAGAAGCCGAAATTAAAGCGCTGTAAGAGCTCACGAAGCCCCTGGGATGTTAGAGCTAACGGCTTCTGTCCAGTTACTTCCTTTTTGAAGCCTCCGTGACAGCACACCCATGTAACTGATATGTCTTCACTTCACCTGCAGACTCAGGGCCTCCAGGACAGGAACCCAGGGCTCAGGTAATTCCACTGGTTCTGTGGGGCCTGGTTGAAGGTTTTAGAGGAAAAAAACAGCTTTTGCCTGCGATGCTGTCTCCATCAGAAATACCAGGGAGAAGTTTTGGGAGCCTTGGCTTCCCCACTGTGTAACAGGGAGACCAGGGAGAAGTCAGTGGTTAGCTTTTCTAGCCACCATTTGTCTGGTCTGGCAACTGGGAAAAGGCAGCCTCTCCATCCCAGCTGGGCAAGAGCATGAACGCGGTGGGGTGTGGAGCGTTGGCACGGCGGCAAGTGTACCTCGCATATTGTGCCTTCGGCTGCCATCATCCCAGCGAGAAGCCTCTTCAGGGAATTCCAGGTCAGGCCTTGCAGACACCAGCCTTGACTTCCCAAGGTTATGTATGGGCCGACGTCCTGTGGCTTGGGCCCTCGCCTGTCCCCCTTTCCATCAGGGAAGCTGAAGGCTTAAGTGCTTTTGTGTTTAGTCATTCATAAATAGTCTCTGCTATAACATTTCTAAACACAATGGGACATGTTTAGCTTTTCCCAGAGTGACATTGGACTCCAGCATCGCCAGGACCCAGGCAGCCAGCCCAGGATGGAGGGTCTGCTTTCCCATGCTGGGGCCACAGGGTCATTAGTCATTATATTGAATGGTATGTTTCTGCCTAGAGCTCTTCTGTTCATAGACTCTGATTTCAGAGCCCAGGACCGCAGGCTCCATAGTTAGAGCTGGGGATAATTGCCCCAAGGGGCCATGGCACGGAGGTGCTGCTGGATCCCTCTCAGGATGCGAAACCAGCCCCTCTGTCTGCCCGCCCTCGCTGGGCTGCTGCAGGGCCCGTGGCTTTCCACCCTCCACTCTGCTCTGAGCACAGCTCAACAAACCCTGGCCAAGAGACACCAACAACATTTCAGGAAAAATGATAAAATTACGGGAAAGATGGGGGGATGAAGTTGCACTTTCTAAACCATCTTTGAAAGTTAAAAAAAAATTCTCTCGATTTATGAAAGCTTATTTTAAATATGCCCAAGAAGTTGTTTAATTTGGGAAATAGAGGAGGCACTGCTGTTTCTAGAAGACGCTCTATGCAGGAGAGCTTTGCTGAAAGCACGTGGCAACACTTCCTCCTTAAATTAAAACTAAGCACCTTTTTTATGTTGTGAAAATTGCCACACTTACTTCATTTAAACAAAGAAAAATATCATACTGTGATTGAATTTAAACTATGAGGAGACTTTCATCTCTGAACAATTACACAAATACTTTCACATATTAAGATGCCATTAGTAGGGCTGGAATATTTCCAGAGCATCAGCTTGTAATATTTTCTGAATAATTTCTTTAAAATGTTTTTTCTCTTATTATGCTTTCCTATTGCTTCTATAATTATTTTAATTATCATTTTTAGCGGATGTTTTGTAGCCAAGGCTGGGAGTGGGATTTTACAAATGCGAGGCCGCTTGCTGAGGTAAATTCAGCGAGTCACCTGTGCACCCAGAGAAGGGCTAATTTTAACAAGTCCCCATTTGAAGGAGCGCTTGTGACATTTAGTGTCTTAATGCTTCCAATTCCAGACCTTCATTTTTGATCCTAAACAGGAGTGTCTGGCCATATACACATTATAACCCACTAGAAACAAGAGATTTTAATTTAAAAACAAAAATTGGCGATGCATATTTATTTATCTACCGATGAGGGGGAAAAGAGTCTCGAGAGCACTGATGCTGTGTGTCTATTAAGAAGATATTTCGGTCTTTAAAATCTTTTGCCTGGAGGAAAATTCTCATGTTCTTGCCAGGTCTGGGGTATCTGCTGTCAAGAGTGAGTTTCCGCATATGAACTGGAAGCTGCTGGAATAAATATGACACAGATGACCAATTTTCGAAAGGAAAACAGAGCACTATTGGACATTTTTGTGCTATTTACTTAGCATTTTAATGCATTTTTAATTCATTTTAAAACTTAAATGAGGAAGACTAATGTGTTAACACCATAAAAGGAAAAAGACGCCCCTGGAATGGCGCCATGGCTGGACTGGCGCGTTTCTCCCTCTCCTGCTGGCTGCTTTCTTCTTTCCGATGGGAAACCTTACCCTGGGAGAACAGGAGACCATCTCTGGGAAGCTGTAACTCAGCAGGCTTTTCTACCCCTTGGCAGGAAAGATTTTGAATGTACCTAAATAAAGCTTCCCAGCCTCATCTTCCTGGGAGGTGGCCCTGGGCAGCACTTAGCACAGCTCCTGGGAAGCACCGACTTGGGAATGAAATCCCCTTCGCGTGGGACCTTTTTCACCTGTGGGTTCTTCTATGGGATGCAGACAAGGAGCCAATGCAGTCGCAGGACAGGTGGCCGGGCCCAACCGTAAGGGAGGAAGGTGTCTCATGTCTGTCTTCCCCATCAGTGTCACCTCCCGCCTTCTCTTCTTCTGAGTCCTCTACTGCTGCCCCGTCGGCTCCTTCCCAAGTCCTCACGCTCCCACATGTCTTCCCTCCCCACATCACACATACCGGCCTTTCTTTCTTTTCTTTTCTTTTCTTTTTTCACCCCAGAGACCAAGTCTCACTCTGTTGCCCAGGCTGGAGTGCAGCGGCACAATCTCCACTCACAGCAACCTCCGCCTCCCGGGTTCAGGAGATTCTCCTGCCTCAGCCTACCAAGTAGCTGGGATTACAGGTGTACCACCATGCCCAGCTAATTTTTGCAGTTTTAGTAGAGACGGGGTTTCACCATGTTGGCCAGGCTGGTCTCGAACTCCTGACCTCAGGTGATCTGCCCGCTTTGGCCCCCCAAATTGCTGGGATCACAGGAGTGAGCCACCACACCTGGCCCGGCCTTTCTTTTATATTCCAATTGTTATTCTTTATTTTCTCCTCTACTTCCTCCTTTCAATGTTTGAGAACAGATTATGATTAGAAAAGATGTGAGTGACTAACCGAAAACCCAAATTAAGGCTAGGTGTCCACTATATACTCTTTTTAGAAAAAAAGACTAACCAATGGCAGGAGTATAACCATAACAGCTTTCATGTGTTACACATCTAGTTTGGGCCAGATGTTTTTCTGAGAAGCACTCATCAATCCGTTTCAAGTCTCACAGGTAGGATATGGAGCCTGGGACTCAGAGAAGTCAATTCACTTTAACAAGAGCACACAGCGACTTAGTAATGTGGTGGGAAGATCTCGGGCTTTGTCAGGCTTCAAAGCAATCATGTGCAGTTTTTATCATATTTGGTACGCTGCAGTGGAATTCCTACTAATTTTTAAATTCTTAAAGAACAGTGTTCTTTCTCACATTTTCTGTTTATATTCTTGTATATGTACATAAGTAGGTCATGTTTTATTGGGAATTTTCCAAAGTTTTTACCTCGTCCAATAAAAATACATCTCTAATGTTGTGAGCTATTGCTTTAAACTGGAACTGAAAAAGGTAAAAATAAAAGAAGACATCAAATAATTATGCTTGCATATGTTTTCTCCTCCCAAGCAAAAGGCAGCCAGGCAGGCCATCGCTGATGATGGCAGAAAGACTATGAAAAGGCACATCCTGCAGGGCAGCCTCACAGGCTGGTAGGAAGGATGCTCGCCCAGGCGGTAATTCTATGAGAATCACTTCCTCTCATTGCAATACACTGGAATCTGCACAACATGCAAAGAAGCAAATACGTCCTCAGCCCTTGCAAGCTGGCCGTGATGTGCACTGCACAACCCATGATGCAGGTGCAGGGACGCTCTAACGGCACCAGCGAGGGAAGAAGCCAGCACAGAGCTGGGGCAGCCCTGCAAGGGAAGATGTTCCACCCTGGGAGGAGTCACTGATGGGAAGGGCTCAGACTTCTGGTTTTCAGGCCCAGTCTGGAAATGGAACTTGCTATGTGAGATTCCGTGAAGGTGTGTTGCTCTGCAGAAAAGCTCTGTTAGCAAGGACTTGATAAAAAATAAAATAAAAAATAACTCAATGCTCATGCAGAGAGTTGTTTTCCAAATGGCACCTGAAATCATGACAACCTGCTTTTCTTCAGTTGAGAAACACTTATTTACTGATTTATGATAAATCAAAATTCCATGTGCCGTTTAAATAGAGTTGAGGGTTTTTTCTTCTTTTTTCTTCATACAGGAGCTAGAATGTTAAAAACTGATGATTAGTATGATATTAGAGACTATCACCACCTGGGAAAGTAGTAGAGTCTCTTAACAATTTTAGAAATGTACGCTCTGCAAATCCAGGCTCATGGACTTACTCCAGTTTTATGACAACATGATTTAGACAGGCTTAAAGCATTCAAGTTAAAAGCATATGACTTACAGAAAAGTCTCTGAAGCATTTGTAGTGTGTTCAGGTCTGGGAAGTCTTTGCGAATATGTGTGGAGGGATGAGGATGATTGTGCAGGCACAGAACCACTATTGGCCCTGGTGACCCCAGAGAAGAGGAGGTGGTGAGCTGCTCCAGCCCTTGGTGCCCCAAATCCACACACGTTCCCCAAATCTGCCATGTGCTGTCCAATATCAGGCACGTTATTCCACTTCTGAGCCTCGACTACCTCCGCAGGGCCAGTTTTCTGGACCAAAGATGGAGCAAGAGTGTGTGCACAGACACAGAGTGCAGAGCCCACCAAGATAGAAAAAGAACATGTGCACCCACGCAGAGACGCAAAGGCCACAGAAATGGAGGGAGGGCATGTGCACCCACGCAGAGACGCAAAGGCCACGGAAATGGAGGGAGGGCATGTGCACACACAGGGTGTTACTGTCCTAATACTGGACCATGCTAAGAGTCCTTTCTTCTTTACACCAAATTCCCTTTTTCCTGGGGTCTGAGCATCTTACATCTGAACACATGGACATGATGCACGGCTCCTGCGTTGTGAAGCAGAAGCCTGAACGGCACAGTTGGGTTTTTCTACACAGCTCTTCAGGTAAACCTCCCCGAAACGGAGCCATCCACTCCCCTTGTCTCGGAGGCGCCTTGATATTCTTCCTCTCTGAAGGCCCACGGCAGCTGCTAGAGCTGCACTCAGCGGGCATGTTCTGGCTCAGGCGTGGCTGAGCGTCGGATACTCCCATCCATTGCGTCTCTACTGCAGCTCTGTGTGGTGGACAGCACTACAGTCTCGTTTTGGAGATGAGAGAAATGAGGCTTGGACAGTTGAAGAAGCCTGAGTAAAAGGACGAAGCTAAATATTGAAACCAGATTCCACGGCTCCCCACACCTGGAGTCTTCCCTCTGGATTCTATTGCAGGATCAAGAGTCTGTTGGAATATTGGAATTAAAGAGACTGTTGTAGTAAAGGCACACACCTCAGTGTGTGAAGACGCAAAGACCACAGGTTGACTTTGAAGCCAAAACCCACTGGTGAGAAATCAGGGAAGCTGGTGGTTTCATGTCATGGGGATAAGAACTAGCCATGAGGCCAAACTTTAAATAATTCACTTGGTTGATTAGTGTCACGGAAGCACAGTTTCACAGTCAGATTTTCATCGTAAGGTTCAATAAAAGGCAGGCAGGAAAATTAAGAAGATAAACATGGGTACATAAATCCCAAAAGTAAGGAGGTTGCACAGAGAAAAAAGAAGAAGGAAAAAATTCAACATGTTTGTGCACTCTCACAATAATTTTCTTCTTTTACAGTTTCGTATTTATTTATTTTTATTAATTGACACTCTCCAATAACTTTTTTTCTTTTTTGAGACAGAGTTTCACTCTTGTTGCACAGGCTGGAGTGCAGTGACGTGATCTTGGCTCACCACAGCCTCCGCCTCCCGGGTTCAAGTGAGTCTCCTGCCTCAGCCTCCAGAGTAGCTGGGATTACAGGCATGGGCCACCACGTCCAGCTAATTTTGTATTTGTAGTAGAGATGGGGTTTCTCTATGTTGGTCAGGCTGGTCTCGAACTCCCGATCTCAGGTGACCCACCTGCCTCAGCCTCCCAAAATGCTGGGATTAGAGGCATGAGCCACTGTGCCCGGCTCCAATAACTTTTAAACCATGAGAAACCGTCTCCATGTTGTTCCACCCATACCCCAGCTGCCAACTCAGCCATGCTCATGCTAATGGAATAAGAAGTTTCCCGAGTCCACCACCCCTTATTACCAACCTTTTATTCTTACTAAATATAAGTCGATTCATCTTTAAAGAAAAAGACAAATATAGCATTGTCTAGCTCTATTGAATAAATTAACTAGTTAGCAATTACTTTATAAGAGTTTCGTAGTGATAACAGAGAGAGAAACTCATATTTCAGTAACCATGACAAGGAAAACCAAATTTTTACTTAGATATGTGGCTATTTTTTCAACATCTTGCCATGCCTATCCACATATTTGGAAGTATTCCGATATTTAGCTCCATTGACAAATTCTGTGGATGCCTAGAGAAAACTGAACTAAGTGATTAAATAGTTTGAGAGATTAAAGCAAATCTGTAGAGTCGACAGGTTAATAAAAATTACCTTTGATTTTTAAAATTATATTCTTTATACACTGTTATCTTTTATATTTTTACCAGATTAATCTTCCTAAAACTCTCCCTATCATGGTATTCCCTGTTCTAAACCTCCCAGCTCCCCTTTACCCCAACCTCATTGATGTAAGAAAAGCTCTTGGTGGCTCACGCCTGTAATCCCAGCACTTTGGGAGGCCGAGGGGGGTGGATCAAGAGGTCAGGAGATCAAGACCTTCCTGGCTAACACTGTGAAACCCCATCTCTACTAAAAGTATAAAAAATTAGAAGGGTGCAGTCGTGGGCACCTGTAGTCCCAGCTACTTGAGAGGCTGAGGCAGGAGAATGGCATGAACCCAGGAGGCGGAGCTTGCAGTGAGCCGAGATTGCGCCACTGCACTCCAGCCTGGGCGACAGAGCAAGACTCCATCTAAAAAAAAAGAACAAGAACAAAATCTTAAAGAAACTGTCAGGACTTTTTGCTTCCTTAACTCGGAATCACAGGCATTGGTCCATGTTTGTGTTCTGCCAGGCTGCAGTGTGTGGTGGTGGTGTTTGCGTCTGCTCACCCCTCTGTTACATATCAAATAATATTACCAGCCTCCCTCAATGACATCTTTCTACATTTGCCTAATCAAGCATCCATCTACAATAATTCATGTTTCTTTATATGTTGAATATAAAAAAAAATTTCCCAATGCAATAAGCAATTCATGACATGTCACTGTTATTTACATGTGTGCTTATTTTTGCTTATTGGTACAGTAAAATATTTCACATAAGTGTATTAACTACTTGTAAGTCTTTGTACATTGAATATTCATAACCTTTGTTAGTTTTTAGATTGTCATGCTTCCTTTTTGATTGTATCAGGTTTTATGTATTAAGATTTTCAAACTTCATTATAATTTGTCAAATGCCTTTTAATTCTTATGGTATTTTTGACAATTACAATTTTTACATTTTTATAATGTTGAACCTCAATATTTCCCTTTACGATTTTTTTTTAACTTTACTATTTAGAATGGCTTCACCCAACCCCGTAGTTGAGGGTTCCAGTTTTGATATTGAACACAAATCTATCTGAACATATGCTGTGGTGTTGAGAGGCATCGAATATGATTTTTGTTGCTGTTTTTGCTATTTCATGGCTCATTGCTTTCTCTGCTCCGTTCATCAGCTCTTTTCTCCATTCCTCAGACACAGGCCTTTTAATGGAAAGGGACCTGAATGCATCAGTCACAGGACTTTTTTTTTTTTTTTTTTTTTTGAGCTGGAGTCTCCCACTGTTGCCTGCGCTGGCTCACTGCAACCTCCGCCTCCCAGGTTCATGCAATTCTCCTGCCTCAGCCTCTCAAGTAGCTGGGATTACAGGTGCACACCACCACACCTGGCTAATTTTTCTTTCTTTTTTTGTACTTTTAGTAGAGATGGGGCTTTACTATGTTGGCCAGACTGGTCTCTAACTCCTGACCTCGTGATCCGCCCGCCTCTGTCACAGGACGTTTTAACTGAAACTGTTGTTCTTAAAATTCTCTCCTTTTAGAGAACACTGAGATTTAAAGAATGTCTGTGGTGTGTTGCTGACATAAAGCCCCACCCTCAGGGCCATGCCAGGAGAAACCCTGCATCGTTGCAACGTTCCTGCAACGTGGACATAGCTGTCACCCACTTTGAGGTTCCAACCTACAGAGATGGCCCGTGCAGGATGGGCCGTTACCAAAAGGGTCCCTGGTGAGTAAGGAAATGTCAATTAGCCTTTCCAGATTGCCTGCAGGGAGCTCAATTTTAGATTCCAGCATCTTTTTTCCCTTTTTTTTTTTTTTTTTTTTTTAAGACAGAGTGAGTTGCTTTGTTGCCCAGGCTAGAGTGAAGTGTCACGATCTTGGCTCACTGCAGCCTCTGCCTCCCGGGTTCAAGCAATTCTCATGCCTCAGCCTCCCAAGTAGCTGGCATTACAGCCACACACCACCACGTCCAGCTAATTTTTGTATTTTTAGTAGAGACAGGGTTTTGCCATGTTGGCCGGGCCGGTCTCGAACTCCTGGGATCAAGTGATCCTCCGGCCTCAGTCTCCGGAAGTGCTGGGATTACAGGCATGAGCCCCCACGCCCAGCTCCAGCACTGGTTTTCAACATATCCCAGGAATCATCAGAGAACTCTTGTGTTGGAAAGTGAGACTGAGAAATGGCTACCAAAAGCACCCAGGGCTTGTGTTTGAAGGTGGAGATGTTTTCAATTCTTTGCCTTTGAATGCCCTCCACACCTTGGGAGAAGGAGGGCTGGCTCTCTAAGAACATTTGTTCTGGTATTTGGTGATTTGGCAAGGAAAAGGGGAGATACATTTTATTTAAAATTTCCTTGAAAACAAGATAATGGGACATATCCTTATGTCATGTTTTTATTCCAACCTTTCTTATATTGTAACAAAGGTGCTTTCTGAATATGTCTTTTAATATCTTGTGGAAAATGATGTGCATTTTCTTGATAATATTGTTTAACAACCTGCATAACAGATTCCATGTTCTCTTTCAAGTAACATGTTTCAAAAGAGTGGTGTTTCTTTTTCTTCTGTTTTTGCTTAAAAGTGAGCTTCTTCTGAGATTTATTTTAAAATTAATTTATTTTTATTCATTATAACTAGACAAAACATTGTGACAAGCCCGTGGTGTGCTTCAAAGTTGATTGTAATAAAACTTGTGTTAGCGAGGCATACCTATCATAAAATAAGCCAATATTGACATATACATAATTTTATGTCACATGTTACATCAATGATATTAAAATCATATACAAAGTTCATGTAATTCTCATGTAAAAATACACATATATTTTTAATTAAATTTTTTATATACAGTTAGGAGATAGGTATGAATATATAAAAAAGTAATCCCTGGCTGGGTGCAGTGGCTCGCGCCTGTAACTCTAGCACTTTGGGAGGCCAAGTTGGATGGATCACTTGAGGTCACGATTTGAAAACCAGCCTGGCCAACATGGTGAAACACTGACTCTACTAAAAATACAAAAAAGTTAGACATGCGTGGTGGGGATGCCTGTAGTCCCAGCTACTCAGGAGGCTGAGGCAGGAAAGTTTCCTGAACCGGGAGGTAGAGGTTGCAGTGAGCTGAGATCGTGCCACTGCACTCCAGCCTGGGCGACCGAGAGACTCCATCTCAAAAAAAAAAAAAAAAAAGTAATCCCCGATCTCCTTTAAGAATATATCCTGGCAATAACTATAAAATCAATTAAATTACATAACCAAGTTTGATGTTTTATTTGTCATACAATAGTTTAAAATGATTATACTTTATTTGAAATTAAAGTTATTTGAGGCCGGTCAGGGTGGCTCACACCTGTAATCCCAGCACTTTGGGAGGCCGAGGCGGGTGGATCACCTGAGGTCAGGAGTTCGAGACCAGCCTAGCCAAGATGGCAAAACCCCATCTCTACTAAAAATACAAAAATTAGCCAGGCATGGTCGTGGGCATCTGTAATCCCAGCTACTCAGGAGGCTGAGGCAGGAGAATCGCTTGAACCGAAGAGGCGAAGGTTGCAGTGAGCCGAGATCACGCCACTGCACTCCAGCCTAGGTGACAAGAGTGAAACTCTGTCTCAAAACAAAACAAAACAAAACAAAAACAAAAATAAAGTTATCTGAAGCTCTTATTTGAGACATATTTGTGATGCAGATTTGTGACAAAGCTATTCAGTGAACTGTCTACATTGTGAAGTCTGTTTTGTTTTGTTTTGTTTGTTAAAAAAAAAAAAAAAAAAACTCTGTTTCTCTTCCTTAAGAAAATAGTAGAAGAGAATTTGGGCCGGGCACACTGCCTCATGCCTGTCTTCCCAGCACTTTGAGAGGCCAAGATGGGTGGATCACTTGAGCCCAGGAGTTCAAGACCAGCCTGGCCAACATGGCAAAACTCTGCGTCTACAAACAATACAAAAACTGGGTGGGCATGATGATGCATGCCTGTGGTCCCAGGTACTTGGGAGGCTGAGTTGGGAGGCTCACCTGAGCCTGGGAGGCTGGGGTTGCAGTGAGGTGAAATAGCTGAGATTGTGCTACTGTACTTCAGCCTCAGTGACAGTGACACCCTGTCTCAATTAAAAAAAAAAAAAAAAAAAAAAAAAAAACGAAAGAAAGAAAAAAAGGGAGAGTGAGAATTTAAATGACATGATTGAAAATTATCACTGTTACGGCTGGGCGCGGTGGCTCACGCCTGTAATCCCAGCACTTTGGGAGGCTGAGGCGGGTGGATCACAAGGTCAGGAGATCGAGACCATCCTGGCTAACACGGTGAAATCCCGTTTCTACTAAAAATACAGAAAAAAATTATCCAGGCATGGTGGTGGGTGCCTGTAGTACCAGCTACTCAGGAGGCTGAGGCAGGAGAATGGCGTGAACCCGGGGGGTGGAGCCTGCAGTGAGCCGAGATCTTGCCACTGCACTCCAGCCTGGGCGACAGCAAGACTCTGTCTCAAAAAAAAAAAAAGAAAATTATCACAGTTATGAGGCAGGTTGTCCCAGAGGCCCTGTGCCTGTGTCCCACCAGCTCCCTGCCCTCCTCTCCTGCCTTGGGGCAAGTGCTTTTTCTTGCCCACAGAGTCACCCCCACAAGGCCCGCCAGCCAGCCGCCTCTCCTCGGCCCCTGTGCTTTTCCCTGGTGGTGACCAGGGCTGGGGTCACACATGAACAAGGCTTATACCTCCCCCAGATGCAGATGACTCTCCTTGAGGCAGGACCCAGGTATCCAGCCCGCAAGAGACCCTAACTCAATGGAGTCACACACCACTCACCCGTTCATTCTTTGACCTATGTTCATAGCCCTCCACCTCCTCTCTGGGGACAAGGTTAAGACTTAAACTCAAGTCAGTGTTTTGTTTCAGCCCTCCCCGGGGTGGCAGCCTGTTCCAGGCTCTGATACAGGACTCAGACTTCCAGAGAGTCAGTGGTGGGGAGTGAGAAGAAAAATGTCCCCACTAGGCTTGAGCTGCCAGTCCCCTCAGGCCACCCCCAAAGCCCATGCCTGTAGCTCCCTGACCCCCAGCCTCTCTCCCAGGTTCTCCTCTTGGGACACAGGAACTGCTGTGAGGTCTCCAGGGTCCCCTTCTCAGGATGCCCCAGTGGGAACTCTTCTCCCTCCTGCCCCAGCCCAGGGACGGCTCTGTCTGGGGACTGTGTGTAGGGAGAGAGGTGATAATGAATCCTGACTCCCTGGCCACTCCAGGGTTCTGTGACTGTCTTCGCTTAGTGCTTCCTTTGAGAGTTCCTTTATAACCTGAAGGATGAGTTTGGGCTTTTAGAAACAAATTACACATCCACAGATTTCCCCGGAGATGAAGAAGCAAGAAGATGCTCTCCACCTGTATTGCAAAAGGTAAATGGAACACAAAGTAATAAAAGTATGGTCATATAGCAAAATAGCATCCAACTATTAACACACGGACCTTCTCTCATTATGGAAATATACAAAAGCAAATGGAGCTCGGTTTATTTGCAGAACTCCTGCTTCCATGGGAAGGGCCTCTCTCTAGAGAAGAATATTCAGAAAGTGCACATTTCTAAAGTGCCACTCTAGAAGCTTCATGTTATGTATGCAGCAGCAATTCTGTATTGGTATTTTCCATTTCCATTTTCTAGGTCCTCACATATATTCAATCAGCCACTAAAAGGGCTTCCCCAACAGACAGTGAAAGCCAAACAACAAGGAAGACATACATCTCCAGTGGGGGTTATTAGTACATACGTCTTACACAACTCTGCTCTGAGAACTAACAAGCATCCCCTACAAGAAGTGAAATTGTAAGCGTCGGGAAGCAGGTGGCAGAGCCTATGAAAGTGAAGACACGTGATGTGGGAAAGTTTGTGTCTGAGAAGACAGCATTCTTCTGCAGAGCTGCCAATGGGGACAACCCCCAGGTATGATGGCATTCTCATTGCTTGAGAGAGTGCCAGGAGTCTGAGATGGGGAAATAATAGTATCCCTGATGGTTGAGTCCACGAGGGCATTATCGTTTTGGAAATGCTGCAAGGACATGTGCCATCTTGTGTCATCAAAAATATCAAGGATAGGTAATCTTAGAGCAATACAGTTCCTATAACTCACCAGCAGAAAGGTTCAGGGCACCTTGATGAGGGTGCAGAAATGCCTCCCCCCAGCCTGGTGTCTGGGCTCATTTCTTACAGCTGATGAAGGAGGCTCAGGCGTCTAGTAAGGTTTGCATTGCAAATGCTCTGGAATTGTTTCTTCTTCCTCAAACTCCGTTGCTCTGGAGGGCTTTTTCCTTCTGTATTTGCTTATCCTGATGTTTCCCTTTGCATAAAAAGCAGCCCCATAATCCTATGGATCAAAGAACGTCGGGTTTATTGACTGACTTCCTGGTGTCAGAGGTGAGAACGTACCGCCAGACACGGGGGATACTAAGAAATAAGAAAGGTTACAAATATGAAAGCCGGGATAAAATGCCAGCATCCAGAGACCTTCAGCTCTGAAATAATCAGCTGCAGTAGATTTGATGTGCCGCTTTGGCAGCCAGTCCAATAATCTGAATAAGAAAGCAAATCATCGTCAGCTCTTTGGATCAGATCCGAGGAGCTGCTGCACCACCAGCCTGCAGAGCCTCAGAGGGAGGGTCGGGGTGATGGGCACTCCGTGGGGTGACTCTCCAGAGGAAGATCTCAGGGCGGAGGGGTTAAGCGACTTGTCCAAGTTCGTGGCAGGGTGCAGCATGAATACAGATTGCATTAAGGAGTCCTATGAAGCCCTGTGAAAATGCTGGCTTATCTCAATGGCTCCTCCCAGGCTGAGGCTGCACAGCAGAAATACAGTGCAGGATTGAACAGTTTGGGCAGAATAAAGACGAGCGCCTGTCTTTGCCCATCATGTTGAAATTGCAATTAATCGAATTAGACCCATTGGTTTGTTTCTGGGAATCTCCATTCCTTTTGACTGTAGACCATACATGCACAGCTAAGGTGGGGGTGGCACAGACACAGGCCTGTGTCCGTACCCTTGGTCGTCCTGATGAAGATGGAGGATTTGTTTGCCACTTTCTGTTTCTGACTGGCTCTAGCATCTTCCGAAGACTTCAAGGACAAGGTAATGCCTACAATATGCATTGTGCATGGGTGTGGGTGCTGGTGTTGTATGCAGATGTCTCTGTGTGCCTGTGTCTGTGTGTGTGTGCTGTGCATGTGTGCATGTGAAGGTTGGTTGTGAGGACACTTGCAGTAATCAGCACTTTGCAACTGATTCATGTACTCAATACTACTATTAGCATTTACTACCAGTAAGTTCAGCACTGATTACTAGTAAATCAAGAGAAAGACGCTTCCTTTGACATAAGAAGTCTTCCTGGGTCTTCAGTGCTACAGATCCCTCATAGTGCCACACCCTTTCCTGGAGGGAGGGCCTAGACCACCGCTGACTACCTGGGGGTGTCTCACACTGATGGCCACAAGGAGAGTCTCCCTAAATATTTTGCAGGAGATGGTGCCTATCCTTCCTGGATCCACCATGCTTATAATTTACACCTCTAATAAAATATTTTCTGCTGAGTCACCTGTGTTCTAAACACAGAATTCCAACCACAGTTGCCCAAAACCTACTCATCAGACACTCCACAAAAGCTGGTCAATACATTACCTGGAAATGGCTCCTTTCATCCATGAAGTACTGGAGGGTCAGGACTTTTCTATTCCCATGATCCCACCAAGGCCTGGGGTAGAACCTAGCACATCACAGTTACTCTGTGCATGCTGGAGAAGGAGGTCACCAAAGAGCCCTTCCTTTCTTCCATCCTTCCTTCCTCTCCTCCTCTATTCCTTTATCCCTTCCTCCTGTTCTTCCTCCCTTCCCTCCCTTCTTCTTTCCTTCCTTCACCCTCTTTCCCGATGGGCTCATATGTAATGCTTCCTTCCTTCTTTCTAATTACTTAGTCCCTTCTTTCCTGCCTTTTTCCATTTCTCCTTTTTTCTTCATCTTCCTTTCTTCTTTTATGTTTTTCTTCCTTCTTTTTTCTTCCTCCTTCCTTCATTCCTTCCTCCCTCCATCCTCCCTTTTCACCCTCCATCCTTTCTTTCTCCCTTCTTCTTTCTTTCCTTCTCTCCTTCCTTCATCAACTCTGCAGAATTTGCAAAGTAACCACTCATTCCAGAGCTTGTTCTGAATCATCAACAGGTTTCATTCAACTTACTGAGTGATTCCTTTCAACATACTGAAATTACTTGCCAAGAATGATTTAGGTGAGACATTGCATACATGAAATCTACATGTCTACCTGCTTTTAATGAAGGGCCCAATCTGGCCTCACTGGGGCTGTTATCTGCTGGTTACTGTCTACCAGACACAGGTGTCACATCTTTTAGATGTGGCCACAGTCCTGCCAAATATCAGTCCCAAGGGAGGACTCTCACATCATGGAGGCCAGCACCTACCATCACTGTGGTACCCATGTGGAACAGGGGTCTGGACACTCCTGCCACTGCATCTTGGGTTACAGTTTTACTAATTGTTTTAGTCCAGTGAGACAGAATAAATTCACAACAAGCTGCACGATGCAGGTTTACTACTTACAGACAGGCAGAGAGAAACAAAAGAAACCTTGGATGCATCATTAGCTGGTCCCCCAAGCCTTGAGAAAGCTGCCCAGGGCAGACAGAGTCCCGGCTGTGTGTGCCTCATTTGTACCACAGCTGAGGGACCCTGGAGGGCAGCCCACCCTGGTTGTATACATCAGAAGCAACAGAACTCACTGAACAATACTTTGAGGGACATCCTGCTGCCAGAGGAGGGAAGAGGAAAGCTTAGCTGCCCGGGGCAGTTTCTCCCTAACTTGAGATGCTGCATTCCCTGGGAGGGACAGGGAGGAGGTTCCAGCTGCTTCAGATAGTTCCACCCTATCTCAGGGTGCTGCGTTCTTATGCTTTGGTTATTCTGAGAGCTGCACACAGAAAGTAAGGGAGAGGACCCAGTCCTCCAATGCCACCTGGAGAACTGTCTACAAATCCCACCAGCTTCAACGGCCTTCAGACTCTCCTGGCCTCTGCATCTACCTGTTTGTCTCCTTAAGCTGATAAATGACAGTGAGTGTTATTAATGAAACTTTATATCTACAAGAACTAATGCTGGGTCTGCCATAGAGAGGAGGGCTAATTAATACTTCTGGATGAATGGGTGGATGAATAAATGCACTAGTTTTAAATATCCTGCCGTGTCCCATATATTGTTAAGGATATTCATGTAAAAACAAGCTAAAATTAGAAATGCTGTCCTATTAATACACTTCAGTCAAATTCTACTGAAAATAGTAATTTTGATTAAAATTTGCATAACATATGGTGTAGCCTATTGAATTATTTACAAACCATTCAATATAAAGGTAATTAAAAGAAGTTTGTAGTAAGTAAAGATTCAAAATCAGCAACTTGCTCCTCTGCTTATCTGTCCTTTTAACATCACTTTTGGTAAATGTCAACATTTTAAGACCCAGCATGCATGATGCAATTTAGGGTAAACACAAATGCACTCAGATTAATGTCTTCTTCATCATGAAAGTGCAGAGATTTGCATGAATGATGAAACTCAAAGTGGCAATGTTACAAATTCAAGGCTCTGCCCCATTTCCTGAGAGCTGGGTCCTTATGACTGTTGATATCACAGAGGACAGCTGTACTTCTCTTGCCCACCTGCTTGTCCATGTCCGTGATTCCTGAAATTGACTAGAACCCAGCACTTTCATTCAGTCTATGCATTTCCCTGCATCCCACACTCAAGGCTTTCATGGCATATTTGTCCAGATAGTATTCCTGTCCTGTAGTGTGTGGAAGTGAGACCAGTAATTATTGGAAAGCCACTGCATTTAGGGAATATTTAGTGGGTCACTTCCACCAGGTGGAACTGGGGCTGAGCTTGGGCTCAGAAGACACTGCAATCTTAGGCCCTGCCCTTAGGATAGAACAGGGCTGTGTTTGCTCATCTTTTAGCCACAGGTTAGAACCCATGGTGGACTCATAATGCTCAATAAATGCTGATTCCATGAATTTATAATAAATGTTTTATTGCAAGGGAAGGTAACTATTGACCACCAAAGGACCACCAAAGGACAAATAAATCTGTGCACTGAGAAAGAAAGCACAAATGATTTCCCTTCCAGGGTTGAACAATTCTGCCATTCCCTGTGGTCCTGCTCTTCCCTGTGGTCACTGGAAGCATTTTCTCCTTTCTCACCACCTCTAGAAAACAAGCCAAGCTCTAAAGCAAGGTTGCCCCATGGCTACTGGAAGTCAGGAATCAGATGCTCCAAGAAGGATGGACCAATCTCCCCCATGCTGCATGTGTGAGACGAAGTTTGCCCATCATTACCCAGCAGGGACTCTGGAACAGTGGTGTCAGTGGAGAATCTAATTAAAAGAAGCACTACTTGAGAAGGAAATATTTCCCTGTGATGAAAACAAGCCTCTTTAGCTCAGCAGCCCTGGTGAAGGAGGCACCAGGGAGCTACTGCTTAGGAGCAAGAACTTCAGGGCAAGAGGAGACTCAGAGCTGTGGCCTCACACCTTAGAAGTATCTTGACAGGGTGAAGTTCTGACCAAGAAGGACATCCCTGCAGGGGGACAGCTCAGAGGGCAGAGCTGGCAGCTCACATCAGTGGGGGACATGGGCCTGCCCAAACTGTGATGCCTGCCAGGCACCAACGAAGTGAAGGGTGGATGGTCTCAGCAGGTGGAGGATGCAGGCTTTGGTCAGGGGCAGGGCAGTAAGGGCTGCTCTTCTTCATGTGTGTCCTGAGGCCACCTAAATAGTTCAGGCATGGGCGAGTGTATTCATCCATTCTAACTCTGCTGTAAAGAACTCCCTGAGAGTGGGTAATTTATAAACAAAAGAGGTTTAGTTGACTCACAGTCCTGCATAGCTGGGGAGGCCTCAGGAAACTTACAGTCTTGGTGGAAGACTAAGGAGAAGCAAGAACCTTCTTCACATTGTTGCAGGAGAGAGAGAGAGGGAGGGAGAGAGGGAAAGAGAGAGAGAGAGAGAGATAAGGAAGGGTTAAGTGCCACTTTTACACCATCAGATCTCATGAGAACTCACTCACTATCATGAAAAAAACATGCGGAAAACTGCCTCCATGATCCAATCACCTTCCACCAGGCACATTCCTTGACACATGGGGATTACAGTTCAAGATGATATTTGGGTAGGGACACAGAGCCAAATCATATTATTCTGCCCTGGCCCCTCCCAAATCTCATGTCCTTTTCACATTTCAAAACCAGTCATGCCTTCCCAATAGTCCCTCAATGTCTTAACTCATTCTAGCATTAACTCAAAAGTCTAAGTCCAAAGTCCCATCTGAGACAAGGCAGTCCTTTCCACCTATAAACCTATGAAATAAAAAATAAGTTACTTCCAAGATACAATGGGGGTACAGGTATGGGGTAAATATTCACATTCCAAATGGGAGAAATTGGCCAAAACAAAAGGACCAAAAGTCCCCATGCAAGTTCAAAATCCAACAGGAGCACTCATTAAATTTTAAAGCTACAAAATAAACACTTTTGACTGCATGTTTCACATCCAGGGCACACTGATGCAAGGGGTGGGCTCCCAAGGTGCAGCCCTGTGGCTCTGCAGGGTACAGCCCCTGTGGCTGTGTTCACAGTCTTGCCTTGAGTGTCTGCAGCTTTTCCAGGTGCACAGTGCAAGCTGTCAGTGGATCTACCATTCTAGGGTCTGGAGGATGGATATCCTCTTCTCATAGCTTCACTAGGCAATGCCCCAGTGGGGACTCTGTGTGAGGGCTCCAACACCACATTTTCCCTCTGCATTGCCCTAGCAGAGGTTCTCCAAGAGGGCTCCACACCTGCAGCAGACTTCTGCCTGGACATCCACGTGTTTCCATACATCCTGTGAAATCTAGGTGGAGGTTCCCAAACCTCAATTCTTGTCTTCTGCATGCCTGCAGGCCTAACATCATGTGGAAGCCACCAAGTCTTGGGGCTTGTACCATCTGAAGCCATGGCCCAAGTTGCACCCTGGCCCCTTTTAGCCATGGGCGGACCTGGAGTGGCTTGGATGCAGGGCACCTTGTCCTGAGGCCAAACAGAGCACCAGGGTCCTGGATGTGACCCATGAAACCATTTTTTCATCCTAGGCCTCTGGACCTATGATAAAAGGAGCTGCCATAAAGCTTTCTGAAATGCCCTGAAGACATTTTCCTCATTGTCTTGGCTATTAACATTTGGCTCCTTGTTATTCATGCAAATTCCTGCAGTTGGCTAGGGCTTTGAATTCCTCCCCAGAAAATGAGTTTTTCTTTTCTATCACAGGCTGCAAATTTTCAACCTTTGTGCTCTGTTTCCCTTTAAAATATAAGTTCCAATTTCAAACCATCTCTTTGTGAATGCATATGACTGTATGCTTTTAGAAAAAGCCAGGTCACTTGAATGGCTTGCTGCTTAGAAATTTCTTATTTCTCCCCTAAGTCATCTCTCCAGAGTTCAAGGTACCACAGATTTCTAGGGCAGGGGAAAAATGCCACCAGTCTCTTTGCTAAAGCGTAGCAAGAGTGACCTTTGCTCCGATTCCCACTGAGTTCCTCATCTCCATCTGAGACCACCTCAGCCTGGACTTCATTGTCTGTATCACTATCAGCATTTTGGTCAAAGCCATTCAACAAGTCTCTATGAATTTCCAAATTTTCCCACATACACCTGTCTTCTTCTGAGCCCTCCAAACTGTTCCAACATCTACCTGCTAGCCAGTTCCAAAGTCACTTCCACATTTTCAGATTGTCTATATAGCAGTACCTCACTATCCTCCTACCAATTTTTTTTATTAGACCATTTTCACACTGCTGTAAAGAACTCTCTGAGACTGGTAATTTATAAACAAAAGAGGTTTAATTAACTTACAGTTCCACATGGTGGCGGAGGCCTCAGGAAACTTACAATCATGGCAGAAGGTGAAGGGAAAGGAAGCACCTTCCTCACAAGGCAAGAGGAGAGAGAGAAAGAGAAGGGGGCAGTGTCACTTTTTATGCATCAGATCTCATGAGAACTCACTATCATGAGAATAGCATGGGAGAAACTGCCTCCATGATTCTATCACCTCCTGCCAGATCTCTCCCTCAATACAGGGGGATCACAATTTGAGATGAGATTTGAGTGGGGACACAAAGTCAAGCCTTATCAGGGAATGACCATGCCCATCAGCTGCTGTGGTTCACCTCAACCACAAAGCAGTCCCTCAATGAGAAGCCCATCCCAACCTTAGGTCTGGTCCGCACACATGGGCGATAACAGGGGCGATGTTCCCAGGAATGTTTGAGTCCAGAAAAATGGGACAGACTGAGGTTCTTGGCACCCCTGAGATGTCTGACCCAGCAGCTAAAATTCAGTCTGAAGCTCCAGCTTGTGTGGTTGCAGCTTGCAGGTTTCTCCCAGCCCAATGGGTATTACCTGGAAAGAAAGCTGATGGCCCTGCCCAGGGAGGTAGTTCTGTGTGCTGTTTTCCATGGGCCAGACAAAACCTCCTGTGAGACGCCACTGTGGCCCAGCATTCCTGACACAGAGGACCGGCCATTTGGAGGTGTCTCTGCAGTTCTTCCCTTCTCGTGCTCTTCTTTCTATCATACAGCATGGAGAAGAGACAAGTGCCAAGACAAATGTTTTCATTTTATACTATTTTAACATCAACGGGGCAGTTCAGCTGTCAAACACATCATCCTAACATATACTACTCACATTAATACTAAAGCATTACAGCCAATTAAATGCAAGAGAAGACAGGGTCCTCTGTCTTCCCTTGGGGATGGTTTCCTGCTGTTGCTCTGTGCAGACTCAGCCAGGAGCAATTTCATCTCCCACTTTTGCTTTGATATTATTACATGAGGGGCAAGAAGGACATTTTAGATTCTTCTGACCCACCATTTACACCAATTAGTCAGGCACAGAAGGAAAGTCAAGAAGCAGAAGTTAGAGAAAACTTTGATGGTGCTTACACCACGTCAGGCACTGTTCTTAGTGCTTGACATATATTTTCTTATTTATCCCACAGCAGCCCCAAGCGGGTGGTTCTGCTGAGGGTGGCCTTCTGTCTCTTTTAGATCACAAAAGCAATACAGGCTTGTAGTTAAAAGTCGAACCATAGAATTTTTGTATGTGCATTGGTATTCCCAGGAAAACAAATATATATAGCCATGTTTATTATTTTAGACTAGAAGTTATGAAGGAGCTTAAACTATAATGTGCTTAATAACATGAATGAAAATAGCACCTTGACTCATGCTCGCTTTGCTGTTAAATAGGAAAGAAATGTGGCAATGGAACAACTTCTTTTGAAAGAAATTGGCAATGATGTTTTCACTTGGTGCCTGAGAGACCAGGTATGCCTGTTCTTCTCTTTCGATTTTCTGATATTGAGCTTTTTGTTGTCTTGAAGGACAAGTCTGAGTGGAGGGCAGGCTCTCTCGGTTCTGGACACATCTGTGACTGCTGATGGATCAGGCGACTTCTGCCTTGCTGCTCTTTGATCTTCAATTTGGATGTGCAGAGACTTCAGATGTTAGCAGTTGAATTGTCAGATGATGGAGAACCAGCTCGGGGCATTCAAGTGGGGTTGAAGGGATCCTGAGATAAAGTAATGAGACTGGGGTGAATACCTATACAGAACAAAAAAAAAAAAAAGGGAAACTGAACTTCAAATCTTTCCTTTCTTATTTAATTTCAGAGCTATAACTCTTTTTTTAATAATAGTTTTGAATTTTCCATGTTGGTTTTTTCTTATACATCTCAAAGGGATTTTTTTTTTCGTGTATCTTCATTCCCCATGTATCATCTATTTCCCACAATGGAAGACAGGAGGCATCCTGCTAAATGTATTCCAGGAAGGGTAGATGGGTTACATATATTACAAATTCAGGGCGTCATTGTGCAGATTAGAGCTGGGGATAAACTAAAATTTTTCCTTATATGAATAGCATTGCCAAATTGAGTTGGATGATCCAAGTGCATGATGGAGAAACAAAGGACTCAGGAAACTCTATTAATGTACAAGAGAAAGAAGGAATAAAACAGAAACACTTTTTGGCCACACACAGTCATACACACACTTTAAATATCACATATACAATTTAATAGGCTGATGGTTGGCTTTCTGGTTGGAAGATGGAGCTTTATTTGCTTATGTTGTGTTTTTGATATTTACTGTTGCTTAATTTTTAAAAATTATCTCAAAACTTAACATCATAAAGCTACCATGTTGTTTTGTTCATGGGTTTGTATGTAGGGAATGCAGGAAGGGCTCTGCTAGGTGGTTTGTCTCTGATCCACATGACTTCACAGGAGTGGCTGCACCTAGGGGCCACGCCTCCATGATGGCTCCTCCTACATGGAGGTGTTTCAGCCTCCAGCATTCTTTCCCAACTGAAGTCCTTCGGAACTACAAAACACAGAGTAGACTTTGAATAGCTATTTTCTCATTGTCCTAATTATAATTAAAAACTGTTGTTATTTCAGATACACACAAACAAGATAATTAATTATCTCTCATGAGTACCTTAGGGCATTAAGGTTTAATTATTTCACAGAACTCTAATTCTGAATGGCTATTTCAGTACATCTCCACACCATGGCTTGGGATTCCTAGAGAATGGGAGCCTCAATGCGGTCAAACTCCTCATGTGGCTTCTCACAGGTTCAAGAGACCAGGGTGACAGCTGCCAGTCCTCTCAGAGTTTAAGCCTCTCAGAGGTCAGGCCTGACATCGGCTTGGTACCTCCAGTGCCACACTCCACTGGTGAGAACAGCGGGGAGCCAGCTCAGATTCATGAGAGGGGCATAGGCCCCACTCTTTATGGTAACAGTGTCAAAGAAGCTGCAGCCCTCTAGAGAAATAGCAGTGATTTATAATGAGGTATTCATTTCATACTATCTAAGAGTGAACTCGTTCACATCAGAAAGTATTACATGGTTTATGATCTTCCTCCTCTTCTCCCCTCCCTCCTCCTCATCATGTTGAACACAGTCTCGTGGGTTAGAGACTGAGGAATATTTTCTCACTGTTTTCCAAGCCATGCTTTTGAAAAATACTAATGACAAAGAGGAAAGCAGAGGAGAAACATAAAAGTTGGTTTCCCAGCTAACAATTGATAAACAATTTATCTACAGATCAGAGTATAGAACCAGTTTTTAATATCTTCTAATTGAGCAAATGCCATTCTGTAAGAAATCTACTAAATATATGCCTGAATAATAGAAGAAGCAATACAGATGCCTTCCAAGGAGCACATTTTATGAAAACTTTGATTAAAGTAGCCACACCTTCTATTGAATTTACTGCTAAGAAAAACACGTCCAAGGCACTTAATAATCGGCCAACTTTAACCCCTTACTTGCACAGCTCTCACTCACCTGGCTACAGATAAATACAACTCCAGACAGCATCTACGTAGTTATCTGTAAAGCAATTAAATTCCACCTCAGCCACTTGGTTATAAATCACAGAGTGGTTTTCAGACATTCACAAAATAAACATGACAATGGAAGGGTCAAACATTCAAGAAGTTCAGCTCCACACGATATTTATTACTCAGTCCCTGGGGACACGCAGGAAAGGAAATAAAAGATCTCTCCTGAAACCCCTAGGTCAGGCAGGGTAACCAGAACACCCAATCTGTCTAGTAGCTGAAGATGCTATTTGGTTATAGCAGGAAGCTGAATTCTTCCAGGAAAATGAAGTCAACACCCCAGTATGAAGGAGCACACTCAGTGTTTGACTTGACTTCTGACGCCATTCTTCAAGAAAACAAACCAGGGTTCCTTGGACAAACGGTTGACTGTAGGACTGTGCCTGCAGACATTCAAGAGGAGCCTGGAGCATCTTGAAGCACCAAAAAGTAAGCGAGTCCCCCATGAACTAAAGGGTGGGGACACCCCTATAGGACATGGGAGAACCTGAAAGGGTCCCTCATGACCAAAGCTGAAGTGATTTGAACAGCAAAACAAATTGCATAGTGTTGGAATATAAAACAAGAAATCAAATAAATATCCTTTGTCCAAACCTATATGCCTAAATAATCAGACATACAGAAGAGTCAAGTCTTCTATACAGAAATATTGCAAATAATTTATGCTGATACTCTGCCATCAGTGACATATAGCATAATTCTCTTTCCTCTCATTCAGCTGTGGGATGCACTTAGTAACTTTTTTCCAAAAATTACATCACAGAAATGGGCAAAAAGTAACTTTACAGTAGACAAACTTGGCACATGCTACTTCTGCCGGGTGATCAAAATGAACACCATGAGTGCCGAGCCTCATGGATAGCATGTGCCCTTGCTATGATGGGATGAGAATGGCACTGGACCCTCTGCTCGTCTCCTCTGACATCCGTAAGCCCTGTCTCACCATAAGAAAGTCATTATAAAAGCCCAAGTGGAGGGACATTTTACTAAATACCTGAACAGTTGTCCTTCAAAACTCTGAATGCCATTAAAACAAGAAAAGTCTCAGAAACTCTCAGAGATCACAGCAGCCTAGGGAGATATGAGGATGAAATGTAATGTGGTCCCCTGGACTGTATCTTGGGTCAGAATAGGATATTAGATAGAAATTAGGTGTAGTTTAGCACACAGTCATGTACCAGTGTTGGTTCCTTAGTCATGTCAACACGCAGTCATATAAGACGTTAACAAATGGGGAGACAGGGTAGGGGTACACAGGAACTCATTATTCTACTCTCAACTGCTCCCTTAAGCCTATACCGATACCAAAAGGTCCATTAAAAGTTTATGGGGAACAATCTTCATTGCAATCCTCAGATATGTGCTTCCCAACAGGGGCTCAGTCCAAAGTGTGTGTCTGGTGCTCAGCAAGGCTGCCTCGAAGGGGCAGGACCATGATCCTCAGACACTTACAAAGCAACGTGTGATGCGCCAGCTCTGAGTGCTCTTACCACGAAGACAAAGGCATCCAGCCCACGCCGGCCTCTGCCGTGGAAGCCACTCCTTTAAGGATGTTTACCTAACAAGGCCTGCCAAAAGAATCCTTGATTTGTGTAATTCCAGGATATTAAACAAAGAGATGTTTCACGATGTGACCGTCATAAACAGTGTAAGCAAATACACTGCGTAGGAGTTTGACAGAATTGCAGATCAGGGAGAAGCACATTCACGGGCAGGTGGCAGAAAACTTACCAGGGGGTATAAAATATTTGGTTCCAATTGGAGTAATTGTTCATTAAAATATGGGGGTGGGTGTTACAGACTGGCGCTAAATTTTACGCTGTTTGTACTGTTTGTATAAAGCTCTCCTCAGACACGTAACCCGGCCCTGGCCATTTGCCAAAGTGAGTTCAAGGGAGCTTTTTATGAATAGAGCAGACTTTTTACACCAAGGAACATTCTTTCCAGGTGAGCTGTATGAACAATCCTTTCTCTAAACACATGAGGATTAATGAATCATTAAATACTCCCATGCCCTGGCTTTGTCTGGTCTCCCTGTCGCGATCTGAGTTTAATTCCCAGGCCTACACTGTGGCCCTGCCATGCTGTCCCCTCCCCACAGGGTTGTCACCACGGGGTCCCATGGTCAGATGTAGAGGAGGGGCAAGGGTCGCCTTTCCCTCTTCTCCTGCACAGTGAGGTGTAAGGGAAGCCGGTAGGCGTGCTGGGGTGGGTCTGAAGATAGAAGCCGCCAGCTGCGTGGGGGAGAGAAGGCGAGGCGAAGAAGGCTTGACCGAGCAGGGGATAGAACTGGGAGCACAGACAAGCGGAGGCACCTGCAGGCGCTGCACCCCCGCCCCGGGCTGAGGACACAGGAGAGGTTGGGTGATGGGCATCGGAAACCAGGGGAGGGCCCGCGGGGGGCATGTGGACCTGCAGGGACGCGGCGCTGAAGAGTGTGGAGGGGCCCATAGAGCCTGACTCCAGAAATGGGAACAAGCAGCGTCCTCCCAGTGAGGAAGCCAGGCTGGGATGATGGCCTGGGAAGCAGCCTCTCCCTCCCTCCCCCAGATTCTCCCGCCCGCTTGGGCAGACAGAGACTGGGACTGAGACGTCGGAATCTAGGTCTGGCCCTGCAGAGCACAGCACGTGATCACCTCACACCGGACTCAGACCCTCTGGCCCAGGCCCTGAGCCTCCCTGGGACACTCGTGGAACTGATGACAGTGGGGCCTGGCTCTCATCTGCCCAGTGAACCTGAAGGTCATGGCAGCCCGTCTGGGGATGAGCCTGTCAAGAAAACAGCTTCTGGAGAAAAGAAACTTGATCAGTTATCTAAAGTGAAGTTTCCTCATTTTTGTGTCTGAGTAAACCTGCAAAATACACAATATTTTACTTTAATGACCTTCTTTGAATGATATTTTGACTATAACGCTTATTCTGTTTCTGGATTATTGGGCACCAAACTCCATGGAATATTATACGGTGTCATCTCTGTGATAATGTATAATATTATAAACAGTGTTGGTGTTTGCAGTACTTACAAACCACTGTGAAATGCTTCTATTTGTTAATGGAGAATTGTTTAGTATCCGATTAACTCACTTGAAGAAATGCCGCTGAATCAGATCCTAAAACCAGGCAAGTCCGTCCGTCACTTAACTGAAGGGGAGAGTGGCTGACACGGGCCCTCCATGGAAGAGCTTTAGAGCTTCCTTCTGCCACCAAAGCACAGCCCAGCTCTTGCACTCCTTTCAGGAACCTCCAGGCAATAAAGCTACGTGGGTCTTAGAACACAAGAGTCACAAACGAGGTCCCTCACACAGCGACATTTGTCACGTAGTCTTCAGAGCAACTTTTGGATCATGAGGAGCAAAGGGTAACTTCCCATTGTTGCAGAGCAAAACCCAGGCCAGGCCTGGCACCTGCACGGAGCTGGGCTGCTCAGGGCATCACAGAGGCCTCACCTGCATCTAAGTCACTGCAGCCCACCTGAAAACTCCAGGTGTGTGGCCTCACTGCCCTTAGAGAATGCTTCCAGCTCCACCGCTGCATTTACAGCCCCTAAAAGAGGACAGTGAATGAAGAAATGCCCAGGGACACGTATAGGCAAAAGCACAAATCCTCCTTCCATCCTGGACTGCTCAGCAGCTATCCTCAAGAAGTGAAAGGAGAAAAGCACCTTAAATGTACTGTCACCAAGAGTCAGCTTGAGTCTGGAAGCTTCCCCATCACGTGCAGTCCCATTCATCCTGACAGGACGCTATGAAGGGAAGCCCAGCTGTGCGGCCTGCAGCTGGAGGGGCCAGCATAGAAGCAGGAGGTGTCACCCCAACTGTCGGCCAGGGCTCACTGCTGTGGCTGGAGTCTTCCCTACTTTTGAGGAACGTTTCCTAACTTGCAGAGTGTTTTCCTCCACATCAATTAATTTGCTTCATTCAAGCGCCTCCTGAGATGAGCAAGGCAAAGTGTGTTCCTTCTTACAAAAGAGAAAACAGAAGCAACTTCCCAAGGTTCCACAGACGGGCAGTTCAAGAAACCTCAGCTGCACCTGCCTTCCTTTCAAGCCTGAGGGTCTCGGCTGCTGATATTTAGCCTACTGGGTTGAGATTTGCCTTAAGGAAATTAAGTTACATTTTCTTTCCTTTTTTTTTTTTTCCCCAGAGTCTCACTCTTGTTGCCCAGGCTGGAGTACAATGGTGCATTCTCAGCTCACCGCAACCTCCGCCTCCCAGGTTCAAGCGATTCTCCTGCCTCAGCCTCCTGAGTAGCTGGGATTACAAGTGCCCACCACCATAGCTGGCTAATTTTTGTATTTTTAATAGATACAGGGTTTCACCATTTTGGCCAAGTTGGTCTCGAACTCCTGACCTCAGGTGATCCGCCCACCTCGGACTCCTAAACTGTTGGGATTACAGGCATGAGCCACCGCGCCCGGCAAGTTACATTTTCATTTTCAAAAGTTTCCCCAGTGTAAGTCTTGCGGGAACAGTGAGGCCAACAGGGATGCGGGCAGGGCCTGACCGTGCGCCCTCACCCTGGTCCAAACAGCTCATCCGATGTGCTTAGTGGGCACATCTGCCAGGAGCCTTCACTAGCTGGGTTAAGACTGTAAGCAGGCTTAGTTTTTCTCCCAAGCTCAAAAGCTAAAAAGAGTAGCTGTGATATTTTCACTCAAAATTTAAGAGATGTCTCAGCATTTCTGGTTTTTCTAAAGAAGGCCATGCCTGGCTCCAGCAGCAGGCTCTGCTGCATCTCCTGGGTCATACTAGTCATACTAAGGGCTTCACCTGCAGGTTGCATAGGCCAAATCTCAGGGAACAAGCCCTGCATTGCAAAATCCTAACCAAGAGTCAGGAAACGGAATGCATCGTTGTTCTTGGGAAGGCTACCACCTGTTGAATCGCCGAGACCCTCTCGGGCAGTCTCCTCTGCAGCTTTCAGTCCAGTGTCTGAGTAGACCCCACCTAGCCTGCAATACCCCTTCTAGCTTCCTTAATTATAAGATGACAAACACTTCTGAGTCATCAAATAGCTGCATTCAATAATCTTCTTTTAGAAATCCTGTAATAGGGCCCTGGGATTTAATTGGCTTGTGTATTAACGTGGGTTCCTCCACTCAGCAATATATTTTTAGGGCTCTGTCATACACAATGAAGACAGCTTGCTTTTAGTAACATATAATTAGTATAACCAGAAAAACCTTAGAAAATAATGCTCGGAGCTTCAAAGTGGATGCAGATTCATCAGCAGAATTTTAGAAGAAAGTCACTCCTTTAAGAGTCTATTCGTCAGGAGTCATCTCTGCACTGTGTCATGCTGTTGACAGACCCTCACCTGACACAGGCCCCCAGCACGAAGCAGCACCGGCTTCTACCTACAGTGCCAGGCCAGGACCCATCCCATCCTGTGTGCACAAGCCTCTATCAGGCACCCTCACCCTGCTGGTGCCTGAAGGGAAACCAAAGTGGAGAGAACACCCCAGGCCTGGGCACAAGTTGTCAATGTCCCAGGCTCCCAAGCTGGCTGTTGTTAAAGAAGGATGACCAGACACACCTACTCTGCAGGTGCCCCTTTAGCCTCTAGGTGAATTATGACCCAAACCCATCCAACCAGATGCAATGTGTCCAGTGGACCCAGACGGTGGTCGCAGGGCGGGTGGGCTTGCGGACAGAGCAGGTGCTGAGGCCAGAAGCCACAGCCTCACCACTTGCCTGGGCTGGCTGCTTCAGAGCACAGAGGTGACCTCGTCACCTGTCTGGACAGTGGTCGGATTCCCGATGTGCCTATGTTCTTCCATCACATGCATTTTTGTCAGACGGTCTATGGTTTCCAAAAGCAAATCTTTCCCTTGCAGGAGAAGTTCTGGTAGGACAAGGCTGTGCTGACACATGGCCTTTCCCAGGGCCCTTTGGAGAAGATAAAACCTTCATTACGGAACAACCTTTGTGCCATGTGATGTGTGCCAGGAAGGGCACTTCTCGGCTGTGACGTCATGCCCTCTTATTTATGTTTGTGTTGGCTCCCTGTAGAATTCATTCCCTTTTTAGCCGTTTCTTTGTATTCTCTATTTATATTTAAGATTGCTTTAAGGCGAAGGAAAGATCTGTCCTGGATATGCCATGTGGTTTTGACTAAACAAAGCATTTTTAAAAGTCAGTAAACTAGGAGTTAGGGTGAGCTCTGAAAGAAACTTTTGTGAGGGCTCAGCATGAACTCAGTTATAATTTATTCTTTTCTTATTTGTTTTGTTTTCAAAATAGCACAGACGGCCCACTTGTGTTTCTTTTTCACTTCCACTCCTACAGAGATACGTTGTTGCCCAACAGCTTCTCCTTCCTCAACTCCTCATTCCCAAAAAGGCAGAAATAAGAAAAGAGCTAGAACTTCAAGATAAATCCCAGAGTAAATAACTGGCACGGGCTCTTCAAGGGTGCGCTCAGCCGGGGTCCCTGAAGCTGAGCCCCTCCTGGGCTTCCCTGACATCTGCCCTGCAACCAGCTCGCCTCTCTGGCCTCGCCTTTCCTACCTCGGCCTTCTTAAGGCCTCAGTGCAAACGCCGGACCAGCCCCTCTGTGATTGGAACCGCACAGCTCCGCTCTGTCTGGAGCGGGGCCATGATGCGTGCTTGGCTTGTGTTGAGAGCAGTGTGGACACAGAGGCTCCTCCACCCGTGGCTCCAAGTCGCCCTGATTTTTTCCCTAATCACACCCTGATGTCTTCTGAGGTCTGCAAAATTTCAGAAGACAGAGACCCCGGACACTCTAGAGAATTCCCTCCTGGGACCACGGAATAGCGTCATATTTGCAAATAGCTACAAATGAATATTATCTGCTCAGTTTCCTTATTTGCAGAACGGAGTTCAAAAAATAAGTAGTTGTGACAGGTGCTAATTTGGAAATGTGTCGGATACTCAATACATTCTTATTTGATTGAAAAGTATTCACTTGAAAATTAAAAAAAAAAAAAACCTTGAGAGAATTATATATCCATAGTTGTTGACTCTGAAAAACTTAGATTGTTCTAAGAGTTTAGTAACTCTAGGGAACAAGGAAGATATGCCAGCATCCCAGAAACATCTGTCAGATCAACCAGGGTTCTCCGGAGAAGTAAATCCAATAGAATATGTGTGTGCGTGTGTGTGTGTATGTGTGTATATATATATACACACACACATCTGTTAGGCACCACACAACAAAGTTTTGGTGAGCAACAGTCCATATATATGACAGTAGTCCCATAAGATTATAATACTATATTTTTACATATTTTTTCTATGTTTAAATATATTTAAATATATATATTCCATGTTTAAATATATTTGTATAAATATATATTTATATCAACACCTACCATTGTGTTACAATTGCCTGCAGCACTCAGGACTGTCACATGCTACACTGGATTGTAGCCTAGAAGTCCTAGATTAAATTATACAGCCTAGAGGTGTAGTAGGCTGTACCATTTAGGTTGTCTAAGTGCACTCTCTGATGTTGGCATAAAGATAAAATCGCAATTCACATTTCTCAGAAAATATTCCAGTCATTTATATTTATATATATAATTATATTTGTACATATATTTATATACGTTTATATGTTTATATATATACATTTATATATGTTTACCTATAGTATATATTGTATGTGTACGTGTATATGTAGTATATATATCTGTGTGTACGTGTGTGTGCATTTAGCTTGCTCTAAACTAAATCTTAGAAATGTAACAAATTAGGCTTAATCTCTGCCTTCAAAGGTGAAAATCACCTGAACTCAAAGGCAGTGGAGTGGGGTCATGCTGGAGGGGTGAGGCCGTCACATGTAGAGGATGAAACAAGCCCTGTTCCTGGCAGGACCTCCTGGGTGTGGGGCTCAGGCAGAACCTCAAGGGTAAGTGGGAGTGGGCACAGGGGCAGCAGAAACAGCCAGGATGGATGTTGATTTCAGCAGGTGAAGTGCAGCCTCGTCCCTGTACCTGGAAGAGGACACATGTCAGAGGGAAGCACAGTGCCTGGTGCCACAGAAGCGTCTGTCTGTGAGAGGTGTGGGCAGCGCTTCATAGGGGGTAATATGGAGCACTACAAAAGAGGAAAAACAACCCCAGAGTGACCTGCAATAGTTCAACAGTAGCTGGACTGATTTGTGCTCAGTGCAACAGTCACCAAAGACAATGATGAGTGTGAATGTTGAAGAAGAGATGACCGGAAGGGCGTGACACCTTGACACAGCCTTATTGTCACTGTGAATCCCATAATAATCCCACGGGCTGCAGCTTTGTATTTCCCAAAACACTTTGTTAATCCAGAACACGGAGGATGCTATATTCCCTTTTACAGGGGAGAAAACTGAGGTTCAAGAGAGTCCAGTGTCTTCTCCAACACCACATCACTGAGGGGTCATGAATCCCTCAACAGAACCAAAGATGCCTAACTCTGGGCTTGAGAGTCCAACATTTTAAGAGGGAAACAGAGTGGATCTAACCTATATTGTCCCCCCAAGGAAAATTTTTGGCAATAAGTGAAAATAACAAAAAAGCAAATGTTGGCTTGATAGAAGAAAACATTTTGAAACCATTAGAATTCTTTAGAATCCTTGGAATGGGTCAGTTTTTAAAGTGGCTCATAGAAGAACTCTAAGTGGTTTTTACAATTGTAGAGGTGTTGTAGCAAGAGTTCAAGTCCAGTTTAAATTTTAGAATTATCTATGTATTTAAAAATTTGTCCCGATGGATATATTTAATAAATTTCATGCCAGATGTTAAGATACCTGTAGACAGGTTGTTTCCAGAATAGTTCATTCTTCATTTGACCAAGGTCTGGGAAAAACCTTCCGATATAAATGGCCCCTGGGCTGCAACCTGGAATCCAACCTAGTTATAAGAGTCTTGCAGGTAAATTCTCCTGTCAGGAATATTGGCAATCTGAGATTTTCCTCCAAGTTACTGTAAACACGCTTTTTAAAAATTATCTTCTACTTAAAGAAGTATTACTAGCTAGCATGTTGAGAGAAACAAACTAATAAAAGAACATATGTTTTGCTTAAAGCTCCTAAAAGTGGTAAGCAATAAAACGCATGACCTAAAGTTCTCTCTTCCTTCTATTTTTCACATCTTAAATGAATGAACTCCACCTGGTATCTGCTGGATGTCACCACACCATAAAGTGACCACAGACCTCTGAGACAGCCTGTGGAACAGTCAACAGGGTCAGACACGTCCTGGAAACAAATGTGGCCTCTGGCACACCTCGAGATCCACAGGTGACTTATCGCTGCTGACAGCAGTTAGCAGGAGGGGCCCAGAGCTGCAGCCCCAAGGAAACCCAGCTGCATTGAGGCACAAAATATTGACTTCATCCGTTGGATTTAGTATCAAAACTGGGATTAAAAAAATTATGGTGTGGAGGTTAATTGGTTAGATGGACAAAAAGGTCATCTTTAAATAGGGACTTTTGGTCGCTAAAGTTTGGCTTCAAGATGTGAGGAAAATTGTATTTTGGGGATTTAGTGCTAGCAAAAACAAGAGCCAGCTGGGTAGACAGCAGAGGCATCGAAGATGGGCTGAGACATCTTTCTGCCAAATATTCTTCCTCATCACTCCAGGGATTGCTTTTTCTGGGGGAAATGAGATTTTGCTTCCTATGGCAGCCAGGAGTTTTCTTGTTTTATGAAAAAGAAAGGGATTTCAGTATTCACAGTTGCTCTTACGGATTTCTTAACAACACCCTAAAAAAATAAGTTCCAAAAGAAAAATGAAAATAAAGAAATTGGTGCAGCCTACATTTCAGGCAAAGGAAAATTAAGAATTACAATTCCCCAGAATTTAAGGTTCTATCTGTGCCCGTGCAGGTCCACGACTATCACCCTTCATGCCTCTCTACTACAATGGTTTGTTCTGGAAGTTTCCTTCAGACCAGCTGACCGCCCCAATTTGCACACACTGAGGATGGCGTCTGCAGCCCACTCTTCTTCTATCAGACTCTCCGCGGTACATTTAAGACCAGCAGCATTTCAGATCCACAGCGGTCCGAGGTCCTGGCATGCCTTGGAACACATACCCTTCTGATCAGGTGGTTCAGCTCCATCTCTGTACAGGCTTAGAAGGTGAGTCCAGGGACAGGGTGATCAGTCACCAGTCACATTTTTATGCAGAGGCAGAACCAGCACTGAAGCTCAGGTCTCCTAGTTTATTGTCACATCCCCTCTGTGTCTCCAGAAGCCAAGCCAGTTCATGGACTGAGATTCCCGTCTGTATTTCTGTGTGGCTAACACTTTGCTACTCTCCTCACTCCCTGCAGGTCGGGGCCACACATCTGCCTTGTCGAGAAGTCCCCTGGACTCTCACCCTTACATTTGCCTCTAGATAGTTTCCAGTATGAACCAGTTTTGTCTGGAGAATAATGTCTTGCTGTCCTTATTTAAGTGGAAAATAATTAACTTCCTAAATGTTTATTTAACTTCAAGCTGCATTAGTTAGAGCTCATTAAAATATTTAGGATAAACTGACAAGCTGGAATCTTAAGAATTATTGACTTTAAAAAGCATTCACCGTTAAATACAAATGTTGTATACCCTATGCGAGCATAACATTATCTAACAAAATGTTCAAACACCTTTCACTAACCTCCTGTTATTGAAGCTGTACACTTTCTCATGATGCCATGGGAGGATATATGCTTACACTGGAAAAGGTACAATAAATAATTTTTGTAGTTGTACCTCCAAATCCTGAAAAGTACACTTTTTATTGAGCAAAAATTAGTTTACCTGACATCCAGATGACAGCACTAAGGAGCTACTAAGGATTCCCTGGGGAAATGGCTGACTCCACGACTGGGGCTGGACATGGAAAAGATGAGTCTGTGATGTCTTGTCATGCAAACAAGAAAGGATGCCACACTAGGACCATGTCCAAAGGAAAAGAGTGTCAGCACAGCGGCTCCCACTGGACAAATATGGGCAACTGTAGCACGGGGTGACACTGGGACAGGCCTTGCCGATCCCCACTCCAGACCCCCCCAGCTCTTTCTCCAAAGCACCTGCTTCTCACAGCATCTGGTCAAGTGCCCTGTGCTTTGGGGGCACCTATGTCTTCTTCCATCTCCAGCCACACCTCCCTGAACTGGGATGCTTGTTCATGTCCTTTCTCTCCACTATGAAAATGCAGCTGGTTAACAGTAGGAGCTATGTCTTATACATTACTGATTCTCGGTTGCTAGGATAGTACTTTGCTCATGTTATGTGATCAATGAATATTTAAAGATCAATAAAGATGAACCTGCACTTTGAACATGAGTCTCCATGACTGGGATGCAGAAGTTCCAAAGAGTTGCAGCTATAGAATAAATTGAAGAGTATTGGTGCCCTCCTGTTAAGATTTTTTTCGTGTGTTCAATGATGACGTGAGCTGGTCTAGCAGTCGGTAGTGCAAATCTCACTGTTAATATGACACTTACTGTTGAATAGAAGAAGAAAAGGATGTCCTAGTTTACATGCAGAAAATCGATGTTCCTGGGCTTCTGTGGGACTCTGAGAAGGCTATAAAGGGCGTCCCAGGCTGAGGCTGCACCCTCCAGTGCACAGCCACACCAGCACTGTAAGCATTTCATTCTCAAGTCATAGTTTTGGTGACATTTTTAATGTCTACAGATGTGTGCCATGATGAAATGGTCCATATAACATTTACCCATCATGGTTGTCAATAAGCTACAGCCAAAATTAATGTAAAAGAAAAATTGAGTGACCACAGAACTTTTTAACTAAAAGGGGAAGAATTAAAGAAAAACAAGTTTAAGTAAGCTTTGTAGTACAAAACCCTCTCGCTGATGAGGCCTTGGACAAGAGTAGCAGGGAAGTTGCCACGTTAGGGGTAGGTGGAGACTGTGGTTTGGTGTTTGATTTGAGCCTGAAACCAGACATTTGGTGGTTGAAAATATCACTCAAAAGGCCATTTCATTTTTGTTGCCCCCAAGCCCAGCCATCTGAAGTTATGCAGACTCAGCCACAATTATGAACTCCATCCTCAGATTATATATATATATATATATATATATATATATATATATTTTAAAAATGCAAAATGTATTTAAGCTTCTCTCAAGGGGATTTATGTTCAAATCTTGTATCATTTTGGAGCTCTCTTCTGAAACTTCCATAAGCTGTCCATGTTGTGCTCATTTTTTTCCTCATTCTATTATACCTGTCAAACTCAGCTCCATCATAAGTAGTTGTGACAGTCAAAAAACGAAATCAAAAAACGAAAAAAAAGACCCTTCAAGATTCAAAGCATGAAAGCCTGAGTCTCTCAAGTTATATCTGCAAGAGGCTTGCAGCAGGGCAATCTTTGTGTTAAACAATCAGCACTGTGACATGTAAGTGGGGACAGATGCCTAACTTTATGATATGATAAATGTTCAGCAACCCTGCTCCAAATCTGCTGTGCACACAAGTAGCACTCGAGGTCAGTTTTCAAAACGCCCCCTAATTCTTTCATGACAATATATCACTTTACCAACAACCCTAACAAAAACAGTTAGCTGCCCTCATATCACACAAATCCCAGAGGCAAAAAGAATGATTTCATGCATAACATAAACAGCCACTTAGAGAATAAAGTCAAATCACGTAAAACTACGGTGAAGAAACAGCCACAATTGGGGGCTCACAATTTCCATCCATGGAAATAGTTTTCTACCCTATGGTAATGCACAAATGGTAACACCACAAATCCAAGTGTGAGCTGTAATAGCCAACAAAGAGAATTCCCTTTCAAAGTTTGTGGCTCTCCACCCCTTACCCTGTGTTTAATAAAGAAATGGTTATATAAGAAAATGACACCAGGCACAACTGAAATTATGAGACACAAGTCAAGCCCAGTGGCAATACTGGGGCCAGCTGCTGGTAGCCAAGATGGCTGTTGGATCACCCAAAAAAGGCAAGTGAAAGGGACTTCTTTTCCTTTCCCCTTGAACTGTTCAATGAATCAGCCGCCACTCTGTTAAAACATGTGCAAGTCAGGCATTGTAAGAAAGCAAAACCACAGTGAAAGGGTGAAACAGAGTGAAGTGAAAAGCAACAAATTAGACAACATGTAAACTATAGCACGGTTTTTACTTACATCACATTTCAGTTTCAAGTGCATAAAATCCGAGTATCTTGTGCTCACTTCGGCAGCACGTATAGTAACATCTGAATATTCCCAGGAGAAAATGTTTTCAGAACAATGAGCTAGCAAAAAATGGAGACATTAAACACAGTAATTCTCATCTTAGAAATTATTCTGTGTAATTTTTTTTTAAAAGGTTGTTTCAGTCCATTAAAGTCATTGATCTTTTGCAAACATGCACCCAGAACTACCTCGGTGATTTAGACCACGTGGACCTCACTCACTCTTTTTTCCTCCTTTTCCTCACAGAGACAGATGTCAATTGTTCTATGAAATCAAAATTTATCATTGCTTATAGTATTCAACAAGGTAATTACTAGTCATTTCTAGAACAAGATGCTAGTTGGAGAAAGGGTAAGGGAACAAGTAGACTGTTCAGAGGGACTGTTTACGAGACAACCATGGTGATGTCTTTGCCGGGGGTGTCTGCCCCACTCAAGGGTGCTTATCCCTGGGGCCCCCGCACCCCCAGGATGCAGAAACTCTCACTGATTTCTTTAACAGTGATACTTCAGATAACAAGATGCTTTCCTCTGATAATTCCTATGACAGCTTCATGTTACTCCTTAGAAACAATGACATGTGATACAACCTCAAACATAATCATAGCACACACAGCCATTCTCTAAAACAAAGGTTAAGGGACTGAACATGTAGGCTTTCCCCACACTTCCAGTGTCCAAGGTTGTTAGCCCTTTAGAAAGTGACCTCCCTTCAAAAACCTAATACCAGAGACTAGAGCATGACGATGACAAGGAGGCTCTCAGAGGCTTATGTGGGCTCAGAAATCCACGCTAAACTGTTAGATAAAAGGATTTGCTTTGCTTTGTTTTGACATTGTGCTATTTCCCACTAGCAAGTGTATAAACCTTGTGTTTTATTAAACTGGTTCCTGCCGATCCAAAGTATGGCAAGAAAGAATTATGAGGTCTCTGTTCCTAAAGAACGTGTTCTTTTGAAGAAGCCATGTCGGTGTGGTGGAACGCAAAGGGGACTCCTTGTACTGAGAGAGGTGTCTACACAGCCCATCTGGGAAGAAACCAGCTGACTCACAGAATGGTGAGGATGAAGAGCACTGGGCCTGGAACCAGAAAACCAGCTCAAGTGGCCCCAGACGATGTGAAGTAATTAGGATCGTTACTAAAAATCTTCCAGGGGTTAATGCCACACTCACCATGCTGTGCTCATAGCTCCCGCCCCACTGCTTGGAGCAGAGACGTGCAGGTGTCCCTTCGCCCCATGAGACAGCAGGCACAGCTGAAGTGGCAGCGTGACCCAACAGGGTCCCAGGACCTGGTACTGTGCCTGGCACTCAGGCACTGGTAGAATGAATAGGGCAGTGTATGGAAGAGATGGGCACCATGTGATCAGTTTTCCACTGGTCATGGCTAAGGGGCAGATTGGGCAGCTGCTGCAATGACAAATGGGGGTCTAGTACACCATGCACAGGAGAGTGTGTGTGTGAGTGTGTGCTAGGGTGAGAGTGTGTGTATGTGTGTGTTTGTGAGTGTATGAGTGTGTGTGTGCTAGAGTATAAGTGTGTGTGAGCATGAGGGTGTGTGCTAGAGTATGAGCGTGTGTGTATATATGTGTGCATGTGACTGTATGAGTGTGGGGGGGTTGAGAGTGTGAGATATGAGTGTGTGTATATATGTGTGCATGTGACTATATGAGTGTGGGGGGTTGTGTGAGATATGAGTGTGTGTATGTGTGCAAGGGTGTGTGAGTGTATTAGTGTGTGTGAATGTATGGGTGTGAGTGTGTGAATCCATGTGTGTGAGTGTATAAGTGTGAGAGTAGATGAGTGGATAAGTGTGTTTGTGTGTGAGTGTATGAATCTGTATGATGTGTGAGTGTATGAGTGTGTGTGGGTGTATGAGAGTGTATGTGTAAGAGTGAATGAGTGTATGAGTGTGTATGAGGCTGTATGTGTGAATGTGTATGAGTGTGTGTTTGTGAGTGTAAGAGAGTGTGTGTGTGTATGTGTGTGAGTGTATGTGGATGTATTTGTGTGAGTGTATGGGTGTGAGTGTATGTGTGTGAGTGTATAAGTTTAAATGTGTGTGTGTGAGTGGATGAGTGTGTGTGTGAGTAAAAGAGTCTGTATGAATGTGTGACTGTATGAATGTGTGTGTGTATGAGAGTATGTGTGTGAGAGTGGATGAATGTGTGTATGTGTGTATGAGGCTGTGTGTGCATGTGAATGTGTGAGTGTATGAGTGTGTGTTTGTGAGTGTGAGAAAGTGTGTGTGTGTATGTGTGTGTGTGTTTTGTGCTGGCCTGCACCAGCCATGCTGCTCCACGAGAAGGGAGTGGCCCCAGCTCTGTGCCCCCCACTCACCGCCCAATCCAAAGGTGTCTGCAGCATCACACACTCTCCCACCCCAGCTCCCGGTATACGGAGAAGGAAGCTGCCTCTCTTTCCAGCTCCCAGCAGAGCTGTCTCGTCCTGACACACGGCCAGATGCTCATAACCCTGAACTGGGAGGGTCACAGAAACCAATGAGCCTTCTCCAGGGTGGCTTAGAGCTGTGTCCCTGTTCCGGCACCACTCCTTTGGTGCATTGAGTTTGGAATGGTGACTGTGTTGACTTGAGGTTGATTCTGCAGAGCTTCCAGCATTCACATGTACTTCTGACTTTAACGCTTCTTGCTGCCTAATTTTCTTCCAGATTTCACTGGTGGTTGCTCCTGATTTACAGCACAACTTCTTATGCAATACCAGAACCTCATGGCTACAACCACATGCAAAGTCTCTGAAATGTAAGTGCATTCTCAGGGCGGCTGTTTTCTCCATCCAGCTTCTTGAAGAAACTCTTGGGTGGAAGTTGGGTGCACTGAGCCCAGGTCTCACAAGGATGCTATGGGATGGATTGCAGAGAAAACCAGGAGTGGAGAAGATTTTACCCCAGGTTCCAGGAGGGTAGTGACCCACAGACATTGCCTGGAGAAGGGTACCTGCCCGGTGAGGCTGAGCACAGGCTTCTGTGGCCCCTGAGCAGCACTTGCTGCTGATGCAGGAATTGCTACAGCTCTGGGCAATGCAGGTGTTGCATTGGAGGGGATCAATGCAACAAGAATAGCTAACTATCCTAAATGTATATGCACCAAACATAGGAACACCCAGATTCATAAAACAAGTTCTTAGAGATATACAAAGAGACTTAGACTCCCACACAATAATAATGGGAGACTTTAACACCCCACTGTCAATATTAGATAGATCATTGAGGCAGAAAATTAACAAGGATATTTAGGACCTGAACTCAGCTCTGGATCAAATGGACCGATAGATATCCACAGAAGTCTCTATCCAAAAACAACAGAATATATATTCTTCTAGGCATCACATAGCACTTACTCTAAAATCGATTAAATTATTGGAAGTAAAACACTCCTCAGCAAATGCAAAAGAATTGCAATCATAACAGTCTCTCTCAGACCAAAGCACAATCAAATTAGAACTCAAGATTAAGAAACTCACTCAAAACCACACAACAACATGGAAATTGAACAACCTGCTCCTGAATGACTTCTGGGTAAATAATGAAATTAAGGCAGAAATCAAGAAGTTATTTTGAACCAATGAGAACAAAGAGACAACATACCAGAATCTCTGGGATGCACCCAAAAAAAGTGTTAAGAGGGAAATTTAGAGCCCAAAATGCCCACATCAAAAAGCTGGAAAGATGTCAAATCTACACGATAACATCACAACTAAAAGAACTAGAGAAGCCAGAGCAAACAAACCCCAAAGCTAGCAGAAGACAAGAAATAACAAAGATCAGAGCTGAACTAAAAGAGATAGAGATATGAAAACTCCTTCAAAAAAACGAGGAATCTAGGAGGTGTTTTTTTGAAAAAATTA
Source organism: Hylobates moloch (assembly GCF_009828535.3). Taxonomy (NCBI): domain Eukaryota; kingdom Metazoa; phylum Chordata; class Mammalia; order Primates; family Hylobatidae; genus Hylobates; species Hylobates moloch. The sequence goes on along the minus strand of NW_026652292.1, from coordinate 3,168,137 downwards.
ATAAAATACATAGACCACTAGATAGACTAATAAAGAACAAAAGAAAGAAGAATCAAATAGACACAATAAAAATGATAAAGGGGATATCACCACTAACTGCACAGAAATAAAAACAGCCATCAGAGAATACTGTAAATACCTCTATTGAAATAAACTAGAAAATCTAGAAGAAATTGATAGAGTATTCAAATAGGAAGAGAGGAAGTTAAATTGTCTCTGCTTGCAGATGATATGATCCTATATCTAGAAAAAACACTCAACTCATCCCAAAAGCTTCTTAAGCTGAAAAGCAACTTCAACAAAGTGTCAGGATACAAAATCAATGTGCAAAAATCACAAGCATTCCTATACCCCAACAATGGACAGTCAGAGAGCCACATCATGATTGAACTCCGATTCACAGTTGCTAAAAAAGAGAATAAAATTCCTAGGAATACAGCCACCAGGGAAGTGACAGACCTCTTCAAGAAGAATTGCAAACCACTGATCAAGGAAATCAGAAAAAAAATACAAACAAGTGGAAAAACATTCCATGCTCATGGATAGGAAAAATCAGTAACATGAAAATAGTCATACTGCCCAAAGTAATTTATAGATTCAATGCTAATCTTGTTAAACTAACATTGACATTTTTCACAGAATTAGAAAAAAATAATTTAAAATTCATACAGAACCAAAAAAGAGCCCAAATAGCCAAGACAATACTAAGCAAAAATAACAAAGCTGGAGGCATCGTGCTACCTGACTTCAAGCTATATTACAAGGCTACAGTAACCAAAACAGCATGGTGCTGGTACAAAGACAGACATATAGACCAATGGAACAGAATAGAGATCTCAGAAATGACTGCATATCTACAATCTTTGACAAACCTGACCAAAACGTGCAATGGGGAAAGGATTTCCTATTTAATAAATGGTGCTGGGAAAACTGGCTAGCCATAGGCAGAAAACTGAAAATGGACCCATTCCTTACACCTTGCACAAAAATTAACTCAAGATGGATTAAAGACTTACATATAAAACCCAAAACTATAAAACCCTAGAAGAAAGCCTAGGCAATATCATTTAGGACATAGTCACTGGCAAAGATATCATGATGAAAACACCAAAAACAATTGCAACAAAAGCAAAAGTTGACAAATGGGATCTAATTAAACTAAAGAGCTTCTGCACAGCAAAAGAACTATCATTAGAGTGAACAGGCACCCTACAAAATGGGGCTTTTTTTCATATGCTTGCTGGTCACATGGATGTCTTCTTTGTCTACAGAATGGGAGAAAATTTTTGCAATCTATCCATCTGACAAAGATGTAATATCCAGAATCTCCAAGGAGCTTAAACAAATTTACAAGAAAAAAGCAGACAACCCCATTAAAAAGTGGGCAAAGGACCTGAACAGACACTTCTCAAAAAAAGAAAGACATTTATGTGGCCAAGAAACATGAAAAAAACCTCAACATCACTGATCATTTGAGAAATTCAAATGAAAACCACAGTGAGACACCATCTCATGCCAGGCAGAATGGCAATTATTAGGCTGGTGCAAAAGTAATTGTGGTTTTTGCCATTACTTTTGATGACAAAACCTGCAATTACTTTTGCACCAACCTAATATTAAGTCAAGAAACAACAGAAGCTGGTGAGGTTGAGGAATAATAGGAACATTTTTACACTGTTGGTGGGAATGTGAATTAATTCAACCATTGTGAAAGACAGTATAGCGATTTCTCAAAGACCTAGAATCAGAAATACTATTTGACCCAGCAATCCCATTACTGGGCATATGCCCAAAGTAATATAAATCATTCTATTATTAACATACATGCAAGCATACGTAACATACATTACAGCACTATTCACAATAGCAAAGTTAGAATCAACCCAAATGTCCACCAATGATAGACTGGATAAAGAAAATGTGGTACATATACACCATGGAATACTATGAAGCCATAAAAAAGAATGAGATCATGTCCTTTGCAGGGACATGGATGGAGCTGGAAGCCATCATCCTCAGTAAACTAACAGAGAAACAGAAAAACCACACACTGCATGTTCTCTGTTATAAGTGAGAGTGGAACAATGAGAACACATGGACACAAGGAGGGGAACAACACACACTGGAGCCTGTTAGGGGTGCGAGACTGGGGAGAACATCAGGATATATAGCTAATGCATGTGGGGCTTAATACCTAGGTGATGGGTTGAAAGGTGCAGCAAACCACGATGGCACACATTTACCTATGTAGCAAACCTGCACATCCTGCACACGTATCCCAGAACTTAAAGTAAAATTAAATTTTAAAAAAGAAAAGAAACACATAGATGCAGGACAGGAGTGTCCTCAGAACATCTAAACTCTCAGCATGGTTTCCTGACTTTCCATATTGTAACTCACACCTTGGTTTAAATATTATAAGGTAACATGTTATAAGGTAACATGTTTATATAAACATCTCCTCCTAATAGCCTCAGGAATTAATGTCTCACTAAGGACCCTGCACCTTTAACAAGCTGCCATCTCTGTTTGCTCTCTGGGGCTGCCATAACAAAGCCCCACAGACTCTGTGGCTTCATTCACAGAAATTTATTTACAGAATTGATTTCTCACCATTCTGGAGGCTGGAGGTTGGCGAGGCTGGTCCTTTCTGAGGTCTCTGTCCTTGGCATGTTGGCGGCCATCTTCTCTCTGGGTCTTCCGAGGTCTATCACAGCTCTCTGTGTGCTAATGTCTCATTAAAAAGACATCACTGGCTGGGTGCAGTGGCTCACGCCTGTAATCCCAGCACTTTGGGAGGCCGAGGCGGGCAGATCACGAGGTCAGGAGATCCAGACCATCCTGGCTAACACGATGAAACCCCGTCTCTACTGAAAATACAAAAAAATTGGCCGAGCGTGGTGGTGGGCACCTGTAGTCCCAGCTACTCGGGAGGCTGAGGCAGGAGAATGGCGTGAACCCAGGAGGCGGAGCCTGCAGTGAGCCAAGGTTGTGCCACTGAACTCCAGCCTGGGAGACAGCGAGACTCCGTCTCAAAAAATAAAAAAAATAAAAATAAAATAAAAATAAAAAAATAAAAATAAAAAGACATCACTGATGTTGAGTTTTTTTTCATATGCTTGCTGGTCACATGGATGTTTTCTTTTGAAAAGTGTCTGTTCATGTCCTTTGCCCACTTTTTAATGGGGTTGTTTGTTTTGTTCTCATAAATATGTTTAAGTTTCTTATAGATGCTGGGTGTGAGACCTTTGTCGAATGCATAGTTTGCAAAGATTTTCTCCCGTTCTGTAGGTTGTCTGTTTACCCTGTTGATACTTTCTTTTGCTGGATAAAGAAACAGTGGTACATATATACCATAGAATAAGACGCAGCCATAAAAAAAAAGAATGATATCATGTCCTTTGCAGGGACATAGATGGAGCTGGAGACCATTATCCTTAGCAAACTATCACGGGAATAGAAAACCAAATACTTCATGTTCTCGCTTGTAAATGGGAGCTAAATGATGAGAACACATGGACACATAGAGGGGAACAGCACACACTGGGGCCTTTCAGAGGGTGGAGGGTGGGAGGAGGGAGGGGATCAGGAAAAATTACTAATGAGTATTAGGCTTAATACCTGGGTGATGAAATAATCCGTACAAAAACAAACAAACAAACATATGACACAAGTTTACCTATGTAACAAACCTGTACATGTACCCCAAACTTAAACATCAAAACAAAAAACAAACAAAAGGACATCAGTCTCATTGGGTCCACCCTAAAGACCTTGTTTTACTTGCAGTTACCTCTTTAAAGACGCTGTTTCCAAAACAGTCACACTCTGAGGTAGTGGAGGTCAGGAATCCAACATTAGAATTTAAGGGAGCACGAGCCAGCCAGTCACAGCCTCTGTTTTCTGTTTGCTGAACGACCACCAGTATTTTCCCTCCCTCCTCCCGCCCTCAGCAAGAAATTATCCATAAGCAAAAGTTTCCCCTAAATGCATTGGGAGGTGAAAAGCAAAAATCCCTTTTGTGGTCCTCTTAGAGCTGCAAACAAAGATCTACTCAGAAAAAGAAGGTCTCTCCTCTAAGTAATTCTTTCCTGGTTCATTTAGCAACTGCTCCAATTCAGATACAAATTTATTTATTTTACTGCACTTCTGGTTACAAATATATAGTTATTCTAAAACAGAATTTTAAAAATTAATAACATATTTAAGTAGAAGACTTTACAGGTTTTAAACATAAATTTAAAGTGTTTCCATGACATACAGTAATAACTCTCTGAAGTGAGAATGGAACCGCTAAGTCTAACCTGTACATAATGTAATTCATCAAGACGTATTAGCACAGCATTTATAACATATTTCAGGAGCAATATTAATATTTCATCAAATATGAAGCAAATAGCCTTTCAATCCATATATTAAAATCCTAATAGTTGCTATTACACTAGAGGCTAAAGGCAACAATAAGCCATATGGAAGTAGAACCATTCATCTCCATCAAGCGCTCATATTTGCAGAAATTATGCTGAGCCCTGGCTTCCTGACAGCTCTTGTTCCTATTACCTCGCTTGTGTTTATTGCACATCTTTATAGAAAAGTTAAAAATATTATAAGAGTAAAGTCTTAATGGAATATAACCTGGAAAATCTCTAAGCAGGGAACACGAACTCTTAGGGGAACATTGTTCCAAGGAGCAAGCCTACAGTGGAGTGCTTAGAAAGACTCAAGCCGGCCTCCACCTGGAAGCAACCGTTTCAGGGCTGTGAATCACAGGCTGGGGAGCAAGTGCCTTAATGTCAAGTTCTACTTCTCAATGTGGGAAGTTTATGGCAATGTGTGATCAATAAAGTCCACCCAAGGGCGGGCAGAGGGAGTCATTAAGTAGTTATAAAAACAATTCCTAAATTAGTTTTCTACATCTGAAAAATGAAATTTAGTATGGCATGTTTTGCACTTCTTGAAACGCCATAATACTGTGCAGTGGGTTTGTTAATCTCCTACAGGGTATGACAGGGAAAAGTTTGCCTTTTTTTTTTTTTTTCAGTAATGTAGCTTTGGCTGGGCGTGGTGGTTCATGCCTGTAATCCCAGCACTTTGGGAGGCCGAGGCGGGCAGATCACCTGAGGTCAGGAGTTAGAGACCATCCTGGCCAACATGGCAAAACCCCATCTCTACTAAAAATACAAAATATTAGCCAGGCATTGTGGCACACACCTGTAATCCCCGCTATTCAGGAGACTGAGACAGGAGAATCGCTTGAACCCACAAGGCGAAGGTTGCAGTGAGCCGAGATCATGACACTGCACTCCAGCCTGGGCTACAGAGCGAGACTCCGTCTCAAAAAAATAAATAAATAAATAAAAATGAAATACAAATAAAGTAATGTAGCTTTATGTAAAGTATGTCTTAAGTCAATCTTAAGAATTTAGTACATTTGTTTTTCATACTTATTACAAATTCATGAGCGTATGCGTAGGTGTTGTTCTGTGTCTATTCATCTTTGCAACCAAAAAGTTGGTAGTCTTAAATTTCACCACATAAAAATAAATTATGTTTATGGTAAGTCAAAGCAGCAGCAGGTAAAAATCCTTTCCCATTTTTGGATTTTTAATAGTTTGCCTCAAATGCTTAATTTTGGAATTGCATTTTTCTTGATTTTTTTTAAATGCAGTTACTTTAATTCATTTAATTAATTTAACGCAGCCCTTCCAGGAATTGCACTTGGGTTGGTCCATGTATCTGTGTAAAGAACATGATGAATGGAAAAGACAGCAGGATGGGGAGGCAGGTGGATGAGGGGCAGAGCCACCGTAACCACTCACCCTCAGCTACACAACCTCCTGTTTCCGCTAACACTGGTGTGGCTCAGAACATTTCTAGAATGTGTAGTTTAGAATCTTCTCCAGAGTCCAAGCATAGCAAAGGAAAAAAAAATAAACATTCAGGGAGGGGCTACCCCATGCCAGATATTGTCAGAAGCACAGTCAAATCTCAATTTATTTACCCAGTACTAGAGAATTGTCTTTTGTTTTCTGCATGTTTGTTTGCTTTGATATCATGGCTTAGCTCTTGTTGTTGTTGTTATATTTTACAGATGAAACAGCTGGGATTTGATGAGATTAAGTAAAGTCAGTATCCTCAGTGGTTGGCAACCTCCATGATAGAAAGCTGCATTTTGATTTTTGGAAATGGCAAAAGCCATTTAGAGCCAAGTCTGTTGACTGATGTGGTAACCACACTGGGAAGTTTCATAAACTCAATTTTTTAAAAAGTTGCTCTTGACATTTTTGCTGAATGCTCACAGGGCAGTTTTGGTGCCAGTTCCATGGGCAGCTCCCCGCATGTGGGGTTCTGCCTCCATACAAAGTCTCCCCAGCTCTGTGCCTTCCCGTGGCTGGAGGGACTCTCCTGCAAGACCTGGGCCCACACTGTCTGGGCAGCAAGCCCAGGCTCCATCTCCTGTGGTCTCCCAGGCCAGGGCTGTTTCTCATCTCCCTCATGACCCCTTGAGCTTGATCGCTGCTTCTCTGTTTCCCTTCTATTTGTTTTAATTTCTTTCTAAGTGGCACTGCTTGGATTTTCCTCCATTTTTAGAAGGTCCCTCGAGACCCATACCCTGTGCTATCTTTGAGTAAGGGATAATTTATGACCTCTAAATTCTTCCAAAGTATTATATTGAAAGATGTAATACTTTGAACATGTCAGTTCTGATATTTTCAAAAATGACTAAAAAACGTGTATGAACCCTACAACAATATAAACACACATTATGATATTTTGGATTAGAACTTCGAAAGTTTGAATTAAGGATTTTACAATGCAAACAGTTAACAGACAACTCACTTGGAGCTCCAAGTGAGCACAAAAGGATGATGCAGACACTTCCTTGGAGAATGCTTTCCTTTTTCTCCCATTCCTATTTCCTTTAGAACAATGGCAATCAGACGGAAAAGACAAGGACCCATGTTGTCTCCTCCTGGTCCTTGCAGAAGGGAAGGTCTGTACTCTTCTAAGTCATATACACCCATGTGGTCTGAGTCGCTGATATGACAATGTCATTGGTAGGGTGCAAAAAATTATTTTTCCTACCATCCTCCTAGGTTCTCCAGCTGAAGCCCTGTAGATTAGACTAACAGAAGATAGATTAACAAGAGAAAAACACACATTCATTTAATATAATTTTTACATGGCACAGAAGCCTTCATAAGGAAACAAAGACCCAAAGGCACTATTAAACTTGAGGTTTTCATACCGGGTTTGATGAAAAGTGGAAAGTCAAGGAAAGATGTGGTAAGACAAAGGGTAGGCACTGGGGGAGTCCGTGGAGAAGCTTAGCAAGGCCTGCTCACCAGGGTTCCTCCAGGAGGCCCTCTGTCTCCTGAGATAAGGATGCTCCTTCCTTCTTAGTACAGGAAAAGCATCTCTCCCATGAGAGACTGTGTCTTTTCTCAGGGGAGAAGGAGGAGGTCAGAGAATGCTACCACACCTGCTCTTCTCAAATCACTTCGCCTTAAAGTATTCAACATTTCAAGCTCTCCTATTTGTGGGTAGCAGGTTCTGAACTCTGTCGGGTCTGAGTGATCTTCAAGGACACAGTCAGAAGAGTCAGCCAGCAAGGGCTCCTCTGCAGATTCCGAGTAAAAGTGGTCCCCCTTTGGAATGGCTTGGTGGAGTGTTGTGTAAGTTCCCTGGGATCTCTGTCTTTCTATCCCAGGTTTGGGATCAGAGGATCCTGCCTCCCGCCAGCTCCTTGTGAGAGGTCCTTTTCCAATCTTCTCTACCTCAAATTCTTTTTCTCAAAATAAATAAATAAAATAAGTTTCCTAAGGTGAAAAATACGACTTGTAAGCCTATCTCAGACTTCACTCTTCTCATGCACATCTCTCAATGTTGGCACATTTACAGAGATGAATTTGAACTTGGGAGTAGTCTAATGCTCTGATTAAAGCTTCCTACTTTATGCTGTTTACAAAAGCAGTCTTAATTTGTAAACAACATCTTCACTATGATCTTAAACCCCCAAATATCATAGATGGGAAAGGAAGTCATTTGAAATATGGAGGCTTCCTGACAGTCTTTCCTGCCCATAGTTATATGGTCATGCTTGTGATACTCTGAAGAGAAGTGGGACATTTAATGGTAAAATGCGCAATCTTCAAGCACCAATAGAACTTAGTGTCCTCACATCTAAAATGTGGGTGGAGGGAAGGAGAATGAGTCATTACCAGGCAACTCCACGTCACTATCATATCACCCCACTATCCTGAGAAGGAGCCACAGCAGCCACTGGCTCTTCCATCACTTAGTAGAAAACCACAGACTAAGAAGTAGTGAAAACTCCTTCAAGGACAAACAAAAGGACTCTCCCTTAACTGTGCTTTGTGTTTTTGTTTTGTTTTATGTTGTTTTCCATAGAAAAATTGATGTCTTTACCAATGTTCTAGAGTCTTCCATTTCTTTGAAGAAGAACCAAGTTCAGACTGATAGACCCACACCTGCTTGCAGCATACTGGACTCTAGGGAAAGGCATTATCTTCCAGCTCCCAGTACCTGGACTACTTCACACAGAATATCCCAGGGGATATGGAAGGAATTCTGGTTCATTCTGAATCATACGAAAATGATCAACTTACTAATGCCAACACATTCCCTGTCCTCAAGAATCCCTGAATTTTGTTACTTGTCCTAGCAAGTGACATGGGCCAAGATGCCCCACTCTTGTCATCACATATCACACACTGCCACCTGTGAGGTCTGCTATTCTGTGAAAAACCACCTAAGGGGCTCACAATCAATTTAAAAAGCATCTTGCCTGACTTGAAGGTGTGTGAAAAAGTAAGACAAACATAAGGACAAGCAAATAATGAAGCTAGACTTTGTTCATTGATAGATACAAAAGTGTGCCCCAGGGGAGGAGAACACTGAGGTGTGTATTATCAGGGTTCTCCAGAGACACAGAGCCAATAGGATGGATGGATGGGTAGATAGATAGATAGACAGATAGACAGATAGATAGAAAATAGATTTATGAATGGGTGAGTGGCTAGATGGATGAATGGATGGATAGATAGAGAATAGACACATGGGTGAATGGATACATAGATGCATGGATGGATGAATTGATAGATTGATGATTGATTGATGAAAGAAAGAAGAAAGGAAGGAAGAAAATAGATACATGCATAGATAGATTGATGGACAGGTGAATAGATGGATGGGCGCATAGAAGAATGGATAGATAGATGAATAGATAGATAGATATAAAATAGATCCATAAATGGATGGATGGATGGCTAGATGAATGAATGGATGGATAGAAAATAGATAGATGCATGGATGGGGATAGATAGATGGACAGATGAATAGATAGATGGGAGGCTGAATAGATAGATAAATGATAGATAAATAGATAGACAATAGATTCACAGATGGGTGGCTAGATAGATGAATGGATAGATTGAAAATAGATAGATGCATAGATAAATGGATAGATGCATGGATAGATAGATAGAAAATAGATAGATGAATGGACTGATGGATGGATAGATAGGTACATAGAGAAATGGAAGAGAATATTTCCTAAGGGAATTGGCTCATGTGATTATAGGTGCTAAAGAGCCCCCAAATATGCTCTGTGCCAGCTGGAGGACCAGGGAAGCCAGCAGTGTGTCTGGTCTGAATCCAAAGTCCTGAGAACCTGGAGTTCTTATGTTCAAGGGCAGGAGAACATCAGAACTCCAGGTGTCCCAGCTCCAGGAAAGAAAGCAAATTTGCCGGTGCTCTGCCTTTTCTTTGTATTCAGGCTCTCAGCTGATTGGATGGTGCCTGTCCACATAGAGGAAGGGTGAAATTTTCTTACTCAGTCCAGTGATTCAAATGTCAGTCTCTTTGAGAAATAGCCTCACAGGCATACCCAGAAATAATGTTTTACTGGCTATCTGTGAGTCCCTTAACCCAGCCAAGTGGACACCTTTAATCAACCACGACACGTGTGGAAGGTTTGCTGGAACAGAGTGTTTGCCTTCATCTTGAATTCATATTCTGACATAACTCCCTAGAACTCCAAAATACAGATTGCTACCATTACTCTCTGTTGACCACTGCTTCGTAGCAAGCTGTAACAGATCTTAGGCATGTTTTATTTTATCAGCTGCTCACATAACATCCTCTAGGTTCCAAGTAATCCTCAAAGTTCCTCCCAATTACTGAGGCCCTGAATTCTCAAAATAAGCCTGTGAGATCGCTATTCCAATTTTACATATGAGAAAACTGAGGCCCTAAGATTCATGCAGCTAGTGAGTGAAAGAGCCAGAACTCAAACCCAGACAATCTGTCCCAACACCAGTGCTCTCAGCTTGACACCATGGTGGCATCAAACAGAGACCCCCCCAGTCCAAGAATGAAATCTTGAGAGGAAAATGGATTGTCATCAAAACTTCATACCTGCTCATTGGTGCATCCCAGGACAGGGCAACATGTCTGCTCTCTAAGTGTCTGCCTGTGGAAGTCAATCAGGGCAGCCCATCACAGGTCACCTGCCAAGAGTACACAGCACACTCGCTATGAGCTAAGGTGTACAAGGGCAAGTGGTCTTCCCCACTGGGCATGGAATATTGTCTTTACTTTTAGTATTTTTTAGATGACCAAAACCATAAATTTGAGTGTGAGATTTATACCTATTAGTTTGGAAGACTATTTCATTTTCTTGCCAATTATGGTCTACAGTAGATTCAAATATTATGTGTATTCAGTGATAATACTAGATTCACTCTAGTAGATAGTCTGACAAGTGCATAGAATAGCTGTAATAATATAAGTAATTTTAAAATGTAGAATCAAGTGGTTTAGACATGTATTTAAATAATCAAATATCATAATTTACTGAATAAAAAACACACTATGAGATTCGGTTCATAAAACGTGAGACCCATAGCTCACGCTCACAATTCTGCCATCACTTTGTATAGTAAGGGTATTTTCACTCCCCTATTTAGGTGTCCCCCTAGTTGAATCATTGGATCATGCTTCTCTTTAGTGACCCATGTTAGACGTTCTTCCACTGGAAATCAACTTTATGATCAATGAACTTAGCGGAGGACATTTATGCTTCTATGGAGAGAGCACGAATTGAAATCATAGTGAAGAGGAAGAGCTTTACCCAGCAATGGAAGGCAGAGCTCCCCAACTCTGGGTTTGGCATTGGACGCTGATGTTGCCCCATGCCTCCACCTATTTAACCACTCCCAAAAAATGATTTCCTGATTTCGGCTCAACATCTAGAAAGCAGGTTTTCCACCTCAAAGGATTCCATAATGCATCTCTTCGCCCTGTCCCTTGTCCCATCTTAGTCCCTGTGGAGAAGGGAAGGAATCAATGGTCACCAGCTTTTGGCTCCCTGAAACCTCCCAGGCTGTGCTCTCTGGAGGGTGGCATTCAAATGTGTGAGGAGAGGCCCCACACTGAGTCATTCTAAACGTGAACAAAAGACTTCCATTTTAATGGCACCTTTCATTAAAATTTTCCTCAACAAAAAAGAGATATTTCAATGCTTGAAAGATGACAGACCCCCTCTGTACCCCCTTCGGACACGCAGGAAGCGTGCTAATTACCTTGCAAGGTCGCACTAGTATCAGCAATAAAGTTCACTCCATGTTGGCGACTTGATTTTAGAAATCTCTTGAAACTCATGAGGAAAGACAGGAGGGGGCCGGGAATGAATGTACCCCACCTCTTCCTGATGAGACGAGGTGAGCTGCACCTGACCCACTGCCTTGGCACAGATTCGCTCCATTTATGTGTATTTTTCATTCCTCTCACCAGCTCCGAAAGCAAAGCAGAGGTTTACTGCATGCTATAAATATGTAATACGAAAGTTGTGCTGGCTGAGAATATTCCAGGCTTAATGACAGTTCTCAGGACGTGAGCTTTGCAGATCCTAGATATCAGAGTTGCCTCAGCCACTGTGCTACAGCCATGCTTCTGCGGAATTTATTTGAATATTTCAGCATTTTAAGCTATTTGCATGCGTCCGAGGCTAACCCAAGCCTGAAATCTCTGAGTAAGTGCTGCTCACAAGCCTTGTTTTGGAATCACAAAGGAAAAAGTCAAAAGCAGAGACTGAGCGAAGAGGCTCTTGCAGACAATCCACCCCTCAAGGTGCAAAAAGACACTGTCAAAAACTAAACTTGTCCTGCTTTCCTGAGTCAGGCATAAAACAAAAGAGTGCACTGAGCTAAACACAGAGCCACAACAAAAGGCACAAACACTACATGAGGAGCAGAGCCTGGTTTCGAATCTGGATGTGCTGCCTGCTCATGGGGGAATTTTAAAGGGAGCTGCAGACGGTGCTACCAAGAGCAACTAGTTACAACGGCACTGGCTTAGGAGCTCTGCTAGCATGTGAAGACTGCCTGTTTGCCTATAACATTCTGTGTTGTACTCATATGTTTCATGAAATTATGTTTATGGACATTATTATGTCTTTTTCAATTTTATTTAAAATTCATTATTTAATAGACAGAAGTGTAGTGACAGCTGCCATTCATAAATACCCTTTCTTCATCACACGTTTCCAAGGTAATATAATTTAAATTATTTGTTCAGAGGTGCTACAAAAAAAAATAGAAAGAAAGCAAGCCTGTATTTTAATAAGATTTTTAAAAATGTATTTATACGACCTCAGCTTTAACTTTTCAGGAATTATTGGTTCTGGACTTCTTTCCTTTGAGGTTAATTGTAGTTTCATTTCTGAGATCTAATTCCCTACAGCTTCTCAAATTGTATAGCGACATCTATATGCAATACATAATATATATATAATTATATAATATACACATATATAATATATACACATGTAATATATAAAAATATATACATATATATAACTGTTTTTTATCTAACACTATAGATTCTTTTTTTTTTTTTTTTGAGATGGAGTCTTGTTCTGTCACCCAGACTGGAGTGCAGTGGCACCATCTTGGCTCACTGCAACCTCCACCTCCTGGGTTCAAGCAATTCTCCTGTCTCAGCCTCCCAAGTAGCTGGGACTACAGGTGCCCGCCACCATGCCCAACTAATTTTTGTATTTTTGATAGAGAGGGGGTTTCACCATGTTGGCCATGCTGGTCTTGAACTCCTGATCTCAGGGGATTCATTAGCCTCTGCCTCACATAGTCCTGGGATTACAGGTGTGAGCCACCATGCCCAGCCTATAGATTCTTATCTTATATAGCTTTTACTCATTTTAAACTTTCATAACTGATTTGTAAGTTGAGTCTGAAAGTCTGAATTAATTTCCAAAGGGCTTTGCTTCAAGAGAAAGTGCATTGTGGGGCTGATGAGGGTCCAACCTTTTAAGCACAGCGCACATGAATGCAGGGTAATGGTCCTGTCCGTAGAACAGGACCAGAGCAGTGAGCTCAGCAGAACCCATGAATTTCAGGGACTCATCTTATCTTGTCTTTGCTAGAAAATGGGATTCAGCTTATATTTAATGCAGGGTTTTAAAATGTACTAAAACACTTTTCTGTGAAGGGTACTGATTTATATTTTCAGATTTTAAAATTCCAAGACTCAACTGGATGAGATCAAAACTGAGTTGATCTGCAGGGCTCTGCATAGGTCCTTTACCACCTGGCAACGATGGTCTCTCCCCTCCCTTAGTCAAGATGGAGATGCGGACTCCAGCGAGTCTTCATTCGGTGAGGCTAGTGCACCTCTAATTTTCCAAAGTTGACTTCTCTACCTCTGAGCCTGTTAGAGATAATCATACATGGATCTCAGGCACTGGCATCTCTCCTAATGAGTGTTTGAGCATGTCTGGGACAGACATTGTAGTTCCATTCCAATCTATGACACAGAATATTTTGTGAATATGCGATCAATGGAAAAACCAGAAATTATTAGAATTTGAAAAATGTTTATAGACACAAATTCAATGCAATGTTTTTCTGTCATAAAATACAGATGAACTATACATTGAAAATAATCAATTCAAGCATCATCACTCTGTTCTTGGAATTTTATCTCTGGCATCACCTGGGCTAAAGGCTGGGATGCATGCACCCCACATCTAAACGTGGGAAGGTTCTGATGACATCCCTTACATACATCTGATGAAATTATTCTCTTTCTTTATTTAATAGCATCATAGGGGTTCTTGACTTTTTTGCTCTTTAAAACTTCCACTTATTTTACAGAATTTTAAAGCAATGGGAGTGAAATGTAAATATATGGTGACAGAAATAGTGGGACCGCACTGCACATTTTGCCACGGACTCCTCTGTCATAGTGTATGCACATGACTGAAGCCGGCCCCAGAAGTGTGCAAAGAATGGGAAATGAATGTGTTGTTTTCTAATATTGGAAACATGAAGTTTGGAACAGAAACCCAGTGGGAAAAAGAAGAAAGAAATATAGGAAGAAAGAGAAAAAAGAAGGAAGGAAGGAGATAAGGAAGAAAAGTAGGGAGAAAAGAACCAGGAGGGACAAATAAAAGGAAGGAAAAAGGGAGGACTGGAGGGTGAGAGGAAGGGAGGGAGCAAGGAAGGAAGCGAGAGGGGAGAAGGGAGGAGGAGAGTGAGAGGAAGAAAGAGAGAGAGATAACAATGCACATAAAATGGCTTTATCTGGGCCTTTTGGTTCTGGCAAGGTCTAGGCTCCACCCCTGGAACCAATAGCAGACTGAGAAACACGGTGGTCTGGATGTGAGGAGCCACAAGAAGCTGTGAGAAAAACCTGGAGGAGCCAAGGCTTAGTGCAATTACAGGACTGGAGAGAGGTCTTTAGGGGTTTTCGAACTCCTGGGCTCGCAGTTCTGAAGCTCATCTCTCCCTTCTTTGCGCAGAGCAGCACATCCCCAACACACATCACCAAACAGAACCATGGATGCCCCAGGCACAGGCCTCTAGGTGGCTGTGATAGACCGTGAAACACAACCATCACGTGACTGCCCACAGGGGCCCAGGCATGTGCAGAACGTGAAGGGGGCTGTTGATCCAAACGGGTGATTTAAAATATGTCTGAGAAATGGCCTTTAAAGGTGGTCATGATCAACACATGCACCTACCTCCCCAGAGACGGGTCTTTCCACTGTAGACAGTCGTATGTAATACTAACTCCGCCAATCCTCCAATGGGTTTAAGAGCTAGTTGCTCTTATAATGCCCATTTTCAGTATTGGAAAACAAGGGCACAGGGAAATTAAGTAATTTGCTTTAGACCACAGAACTGGAAAGGAGCAAAGCTGGACTGGAATTCAAGTAGTCTGCCTCCAGACTAAAAAGAAATATTGAAATACTGAAACGCTGAAAACCACAGTGGTTGAAATAAGGCAGACAACAGATGAGCGAGTATGCCAAACAGATGCAGGGAAGGCAAAAAGGTTGTTTGTGAAACTACCAGAGGCCATCAGAAAAGGAAAAGAATAATAGAGACATGGAAGGAAAATTATGAGGTCAGGAGGATAAAATAAGACATGTCCATATTCACTTGGCAGAAGTCCCACAGGAGAGAAAAGGTCATGGGAAAATTATTCAAAATAGAAATGAAAGATGTGAGGTTGCAAGGGCGTGGAGAGGACCGAGAAGGTCAGAGAAGACCAAACCCACTCCTGGCACATGACGGGAACATATGAGTGCTCCAGGGGGTCAGAGGATATCCCGACAGCTTCCAGAGAAAGACGGCAGATCACCTAGCAAGAACAAGGAGCACGCGGAAGTTCGTCATCAGAATTCTCAACAGCAACGCTGGATCCAAGAATAATGATTTTAAACTAAGGAAGGCAGAAAAAAATCTTTGAACCTAACGTTATGCATTCAGTCAATTTTTTTTTTAAATCTGAAAGCAAATTACAAATATTTTCAGACACACAAAACCTTAGAAGACTAATTATAGGAAAATCAATCTCGAAAACATTCTTGGAGGAAGACCAAAAAATACAAGTCCAAGAGAGTTTCTGCAAGAGATCTGAAAAATAAGGGAGACCAGAGAAGTTAGTAGACATTTTTACATAAAAAGTAAGAACAAATGAAAAAGAGAGGGATAAATGTATATTCACCCAGAACTAAAATTATAACATTTATAATAATATGAAGATGGACTAGGCAAAAAAAAAGCTATCAAAAGTTTATAATGATACATTAAAAGTCTTCTTTTGTTAGGAAGAAAATATGGATATCTAAAAATAAGATTAAATGAATAGAACAAAGATAGAGAAATATATACTTTTCTTGGAACAAAAGCCTCAAAGTTGTAAAGATGTCAATTCTTGAACTGATCTATAGCTTCAGTGCACACTATCAAAATCCCAGAAGCGTTTTTTTTTAAGGAATAGATAAGCTGCTTTTAAAATCTATTTGGAAAAAGAAAGAACATTGTAGTGAAAACAACCTTTAAAGGGAAGAACAAATTTGAAGGACTAATGCTAATTGCAAGACCTATTATAAAGCTTCTGGATGAGTTGATATTGAGACAAAGATAGGCAGAGAGGGCAACAGAACAGATGAGGGAGAACAGAAACAGACTCAGAAATGCTACCAAGTGATTTTTGTCTGAGATGCCAAGTCAATTCCAATGGAGGAGAAATCTATTTTTAACAAATCCCACCAGAACAATAAAAAGCCAGCTGGGTGAAAAATACACTTGGACCTCATCTCACTGCATACACGAAAATTAATCCAAGACCAGACATAGACTTCAATGTGAAGTCAAAAATCATAATGTTTCTAGGAGAAAACGTAATAGAATACTTTTATAAACTTGAGGTAGACAAAGATTTCTAGGAAAGGACACAAAAATCAGGCCTCACAAAAAATATAACTGACTACTTTGACTTCATAAAAATTAAACATTTTTGCTAACCAATGTATCATAAGTTGTATAAAAATGTAGCATATGCATCTGAATTGTATAGATAAAAATTTTGCAAGTTTGGTAATAAAAAGACAGACAACTCAATTTTTAAATTTGATCAAAAGATTTAAACAGGAGCTTCACAAAATGAGATATAATAATGGCCAATAAGCACATAAAGAGACGTTTCATATCCTTAGTCATCAAGGAAATGAAGATTGAAATTCCAATAAGATACTATTTCACACTCACTGAAATGACTAAAAAGACTGAGAGCACACGTGTTGGTGAGGAAGTGGAGCACCTGGTAGGCTGGGACATCCCCAGTGAAAGTGTAACGAGATACAATGTTTCCAGCACTGTTTGTCAAGTTCTCACATAGTTCAACACGCATGCATCTTATGACTCTGCAATTCTAGGGTAGACTTTTACTTGCAAAAAATACAAACTAATGACAAAATAAAAAATAACAGGTAAGAATGTTGATTGTAGTTTTACGCATAGTAGCCCAAACTGGAAATAACCCAAGTGTTTACCAAAGGAGAATGGATTATTAAAAATGAGGATATAGCCATATATTCATAGAATAGGATGCTATTCAGCAATAAAAAGCACAACAGAGATCATTGCAAAAATGAATGGATCTCAAAACAATTATGTTAAACAAAAGAAGCCTCCCACTGTATATATTATAATAGACATAAATATATACAATATAATTATATATGATTAATTATATAAATTATTATTCAGGAGTACAAGAATAGGCAAAGCCATCTACAAAAGTGAAAATATTGTCATTTCTGGGAAATAGGAGAGATGACTTGGAACGAACTTCGAGGTCTCTGGGGTAATACAAATATTTGAGGTAGTGATTACAGAGGTGTATGCATTTGTCAAAACCCATCAAACTAAAGACTTAAGACTCAAGCATCTTAATGTTAATTTTACCTTAATTATTATTAATTTTACTTTAATTTAGAAAAATCAGTAGAAGTTAGTAAACATAATTAGGGGTTTCTAATCTTAGGAAACCAAGATAAGAATAAAATAAAATAACTTTAACATAATTTAAGCCTAATCTGTTCAACAAGAATGATGAAAGAAAAAGCAAAAATAAGTATAGTAAATTGGAAACATAAGTTTAAGGTAGAAATAAATCACAATACAGTAGTAATTATGATAAATCAAAATGTTAAACTCAGTAATAAAAAGACCAATAATTCCAAATTGGTTAAAAAAAGTACAACATTCCAAATGAATCAAGAAAGGCTAAATTGAAGAATGAAAAATACATACTGTAGAAATATTACCCACAGAAAAGATGTAATGACAATTTTAATAGTTGACTAAATAAATATCAAGACAAAAATGTCCTAAGAAAAAAAGATGAAAGTTATACCAATAAAAATAACATGTAACCACTGTGAGCCCGTACACACTTAACAATATATCTTTAAAATATGCGAAACAACTGACAAACTGAAGAGATAAATAAATAGAAAAACATTAGTTGTTGGAGATTTTAACCCATCCCCTTCCCACCTAACGGAGACAAAAATAAGCAGTAGTAGAGGCCATAAGAATAATACAATTTATAACTAAAGTGATTAAATTTGCAGTGCTAGGTCTAGCAAACCAAGTACATGCAGTCTTTCTGGTTACTTGATGCCTGTCAGCCCATGTTTTTTACCTGTCTGCAATGAAATAAATGTAAAAATTGAGAGTATTAAAAAATTTATAACAGTTTGCTATTGTTGAGACACATGATTTCATAATTTTTTTGTATTTTATTTATTAAAATTTGAAAAATAATAGTTTGTAACTTGAAATTAACAATTTTTTAAACTGGTCCTTCACCACAGAAAGTTTGAGAAGTACTATTTTTATGCATACAATGAAGAGTCACATATATTGACTGTATATTAGGCCACAAATGAATCCTCAATAAAATTTAAAGAACCAGTGTCATAAAATATGTCCTTTCACTGCAGCAAATATAACTAGAAATTCATACAAAAGTATAACTCAAAACAATCCTCTGTTTCTAAAATTTTGACAACATACATTTTTCTAAAAAGGAAATGACAAATAAAATTGACACTGAGCTGAACAACATAAAACATTGTATTTTAAAATGTGTGGGACTCATCTAGAATGGTATGTAAAGTAAAATTTATATGTTAAGATACATTTTCATGAGGCAAGAAAGATTAAAAACAAATGAGCTAATTGAAGGCAAAATATGTTGAATTTATTGCATTAAACTAAGGATTGATTTTAATGAAAAACACATGGGCCAAGTTAACAACAGATTGAGAAAATATATTTGCAATATCTAAAACCAACAAGGGACCATATTATCTAGAATATTCAAGAAATGCCTATAAATCCAAAAGAAAAACCACAATAGATATGGAAGCAAAAAAGATTAAAAGACAATTCACATGAAAAGGAAACCCAAAAGGCTAACAAAATATGAAAAGATGCTCAAGCTCATTAATAATTAGAGAACTGACATTTAAAACAGCAAAGAGATTTCACTTTGCAACCAACAGACTAGCAAATATTAGAAAGTTGGATTGGCAAGTGTTGGTGAACATGTAGAAAAAGGAAAACGCTTTGGCCTGTGGTTATCCCAGGTAGAGTCACAACCTTTTGGAGAGCAAGTTGAGTTAAATGTAACACACATAAAAACAAAGAGTAGAATAGTGGTTACCGGAGGCCGGGGGTGGACGAAATGGGAACATGATGATCAAAGAATACAAGGTTTCAGTTAGACAACAGGAATCAGTCTTTGGAGGTCTATTGCACAGGATGGTGCTTACAGTTACTAACGATGTATTTAAACATTGCTAAGGGTACATTTCAAATGTTCTCACTACAAAAATAAGTATTTGAGATAATGGTAAAGTTAATTAGCTTGATTTAATAATCTCACATTGTGCATACATACATTATAACATTACATTGTCATCAACAAATGTACAAAATTATAATTTGCCAAGGTAGAATTAAAAATAAATTAAAACAAATAAATAAACTAAATTACTGATCTATATCTTCTGGTTCAGTAATTTCGCCCCCAGGAAAAAACACTTCAGAAAACCAAATGACACATGCACAATGATGTTTCCTATAGTGTCAGGTGTAGTAATGGGGACTTAGAAGGATTCTAAATGTCCATGCTTTGGGAAAAAAAAATAAGTCAAATCACATAATTGCACACCATGAAACAATGAGTAGGCACAAAGTTATGCGAATATTCTGCCACGGAGGGATATTTAAAATAGAATATTTGGGGGGAAAGCAAAAGAAGAAAAAGATGAAGGGGAAGAAGGAGAAGTAGGAGAAGAAAAAGGAGAAGGAGAAGGAGAAGAAGAAGAGGAGGAGGAGGAAGAAAAAGAAGAAGAAGAAGAAGAAGAAGAAGAAGAGGAGGAGGAGGAGGAGAAGGAGGAGGAGGAGGAGAAAAAGAAGAAGAAGAAGAAGAAGAAGAAGAAGAAGAAGAAGAAGAAGAAAGAAGAAGAAGAAGAGGAATAAGGAGAAGAAGAAGAGGAAGAAGAAGAAGGAGGAGGAAGAGGAGGAGGAGAAGAAGAAGAAGAGGGAAGAAGAAAAGAAGAAGGAGGAGGAGGAGAAAAAGAAGAAGAAGGAGGAGGAGAGGAAGAGGAAGAGGGAGGAGGAGGAGGAGTGGAGGATGAGGGGGAAGAGGAGAAGAAGAAAAGAAGAATAAGAAAGAGGAGGAGGAGAAATAGAACATTTTACTAGCAGCATCATTTCAAAAATATTATTAGAATACACATAACATAAAATTTCTCAGCTTAATTATTCTTAACCATGTACAATTCCGTGACATTAAGTACTTTCACATTTCTGTACTGCCATCACCACGACCCACCTCTGGAACTTCTTTCATCGTCTCCACCTAAAACTCTGCACCCATTAAGCATTATCTCCCCATCCCCTACCCCTGCCTTTGCTACCCACAATTCCACTTTGTCTCTGAATTGACTTCTCTGGGAACCTCATGTAAGTGGAATCAGGCAGTATTTACCTTTTTATGCCTATCTTATTTCACTGGACACAATGTCTTCAAAGTTCATCCATGTTGTGGCATGTGTCAGAACTTCCTTGCTGTTGAAGGCTGACTACCGTTCCATCGTATAGATGTGCCACATTTGTTGATCTCTTCATGCATTGCCACATCCTTGGGTTGCTTCCCTGTCTTAGCCCCTGGGAATAATGCTGCTAGGAATGTGGATAAACACCTGTTTGAAGCCCTCTTTCAATTCTTTCGATTTTTTGTGGGTATACCCACAAGTAGAATGGTAATTTCATGTTGAATTTTCTTTCTTTTTCTTTTTTTTTTTTTTTTTTTTTTTT